>NW_010972787.1:7227485-7314428 GCF_000737465.1 Haliaeetus leucocephalus
AGCGAGGGTCTGCCCCGCTGCTGCCTGTGAGGGGCCGGAGGCGGGAAATGGCCGCCCCCCGCGCCCCTCGGGCTGAGGCACCAACGACAAGCCCGGGCCACCGCAGGCGGTCCCGCGCCTAAATTTCGTGGCCCCCGCGCCTAAATTTCGTGTCCCCGCTTATGTCCGTGACCCTTGGCTTGAGAACTGCCCGGCCAAAGGCTGCCCGCCTCAGCTCGCCCAGGGCCACCGGTGCCGGCCGGGCGTTCGTGTTGCCCTGACAGGGACTGGGAGCCGCCGGCCCAGCCCCACTGCAAAAAGCCAGCATCAGGCTGCTTTTTTTTCTGGGGAAGCTGACACAGGTGCTTCAACCCACGCCGCGGCTTTCGCCAAAAGATAATTGTTTTTTCCGAGGTCTCTGTTTATCGACTCTCCACCCGAGCTCAAGCCACAGTCCTCGCAACGCAGCCTCTCCCATTTCTTTCCCGCTTTCTTTGCATTCCACTCACTCGCCTCCCTCACCCCTGCATCACCTCCTTTTCTCCAACAAGCTCTTACACTCCTCAGAGGTTTCACAACTAAACCCTGGCACCCACTTTTTACACACATTCACAGACTAAAAGGAATCCCGATTCCTCCATCCCTAGACGAGCCAGAGCGCAACATCAGGGCCCTTATCCCATTTAGGAAACCAGTTTGGGGTTTCCGCTTCCTCTATCGCCTGGGAAATACTGTTTTAACGGTATTCCCTTCCCTATCCCGGCCACCCGCGGCGTGGATGGTTGCTGGCATGACTGGCAGCTGAGAGTCCAATAGCTGAGAAGGACAACGAGGGCTTCATTTCATTTAGCTACAAACCATTACTTACTGCTTAACTCTTTTTGCAGAGTATTCGGGATACGCGATGAAGAGGCTGATGTTCCTGCAAGTGAGTGCCACACACTGAAGTAGTCAAGTTAAACATTATCGATATGCCCGTCTCGTTCAGATTAAAACCGTAACTGCAATGTCAACAATACCCATAGAAGCTAAAAGCAAACAAACAGATGCATACCATGTTACCACTCAGCTTTAATAACATCTTCTGCTTACTCTCTGATGTGAATTTGTTTTCCATTGTCCCTGTTCTTAAAAGGTTCATCTTAAACTACTCTACTTTATCTGATACAGTGGAGACGATGTGCTTGCCCAGAACTTGTGAAGATGTTGTATGTCATTCCTCCTCCTGCAATTCCAGCTACAGTGTCCTCCAAATGACTGGACAAACTCTTGTGAGAAAAGGGATGCCTTCCAGGGACAGATGCATCCAAGATCTGGAAGGGGGACAGCATAATTACGTAAATACTCCCACATCCCATGATCCAGAGCAAACACCTGCTGATGTTAATGGGAGAAGAGAGGATTACAGTTCCTACAATCAGCTCCTCTGCCCCGTAAATCTGCCTCTGACCTCTGCCTCACTTTATTTAATTCCCTACCAACACAGCCATTACCAGTACGTAAGATCTATGATGCCTGTTTTCTGTCACGGGCTCCTATCCGCTAGGAACCAGGTAGAGATGAGAAATTCGTTTCTGACACTGTACTCAGCTGCCCTATAAAGATCAGCAGTGACACACCGTCTAAAGGTGAAATCATAAAATCGGGTTTGAAGGTTTTGTATCATACCGCTGTGTCACTACCCACAAACACCAGTCTGTGTCAGCCAGTACTGTCACCTTCAGCAGCGCTCTTCTGGCAGCCACACTTGAATGCACCCTCCTACTGTGTCCAGCCTGTCTGGAAGATAGATCTCCCTTTCTGCAGTTGCTTTCTGTGGTGGCCAGAATGTAGCAACACAACAAAAGATATTCTCTTCCCTTCTATACCGTTTTTGAAGATGTTACTTTATCAAAAATGTCCCTAGAACTTCCAGGTTTACTGAAAGCAGCTAATTAGCAATGAGCTACTAGCAATTGCTAATACCATGATATCTCACCGCAGGTTACTAAGATAAACTCCAGTGATATGGCTGTATTTCATAACCAGCAGCAGAACTGAACTGGCAAGCCTAGACCAAACTCTGTGGCAGGCACTGACAAAAATCTTACTAATTTCGGGTACTTTATTGTGGAAAACTAAATCCAACAGCAAGATCAGATACTGTACTTCTCTCCCCAAAGAAAACAGTGCTATTGAGTAATAAGAAAATATCTCATGCAGCAACTGGCCCACTCCTATTTTATGCCTTTAATCACAGTCAGCTGTTCAGAAGTCAAGTTACCAACACAGGTATTTTTAATGTATTACACCTAGTAGTAGCAGTTACAAAAAGAGCTGTTCAACACAACCTGCTTGAAGAAAGGTGTACGTTGGGGATCATTCATAGGTCAAAGATGTTTCACTTCCTTTTAAGATGCTAGAAAGAGTGACTAAATGACAAAGTTCTGGTCTCCCTCTATGCATTTTCATCTGTTGGTTAAGTGCATAAATAGCCAGCTGATCAGTGCTCTTGTCTACAGCTTGAAACATTCTGACATCCTGAACTAGATGGGTAACATTTCTGGGGGAAAGACAAGGACAGCACACTTTCCACAGAAGCAGCAGTTTCCCTGCTTGATACTAGTCATGCCAAAATGGTTCTGTTCAGAGTAATTGCAATAAAAACACTGTATATGATGAACAGAAAGGAGGAAATTCCCAGTTGCCTTAAAAGAAGCTGAACTATGATATTTGTCTTCTCTCATTGATAGCAGAATACTGGCAGGAACGAAAGTGATACTTGTCTGTCTGAAAATCTTGCAAGCATGTAAAATGGGGGAAAATCTAAGCTAATTATACCCATGCTCTGATGCCATTGTGGCACAGAAGTCTGATGTTCTAATTATATATTTAGCAATTTATAGTGCCTCCCAATCACCATGGTAATTAAACGCCAAGTTAATTGATACTACATAATAATCTGGCCTCTAATTAGCAGTGTGTTTTTAATTTGTTACAGATTCCAGTATGCAGCCTGATCTAGTTCTAATAAAGTCACTGTAAAAACTCCCATGCCTTTGTTAAGAAGAGAATCAGGCCTAAGGAAAGGGAAAAATGACGACATCTTGTTTTGTCGTTTGTAAACTACTGAAAGACTATGATAAAAGTACAACTTCTTTCCTTTTTTTCCTCTAGGCCTTAATTATGGTGAGTCAGGATTTTTTTGTTAGTTTAACCATTTCACAATATTTTTCTGCTTGTAGAAGAACAAAACAGGATATGTCTTGCAGAGGAAAATGTGAGAAGAGTGCATCCTTGGTTACTGCATGCTGTTTAGTGGACACAAGCTCCTTATACTTGTATCTCTCAAAAAGCAATAATAAAGCAAAAGAGGAAATCAATTAGTACTACAGGATCACTGATGCAGTCTAATGCTAATCAGTACAATACCAAATTTTATAATACATCTAATTCTTCAGGAATTGACTGTAAATTAATGAAGCTTCTTGAAGTTTATGATCTTCAAAATGGTGTTGAAGTTCTTGTAGCTTCAAATAGTAGCTCAGACAGCTCAGATATAAATACATCAAGTAATATTTATAACTTTGGCAATGATCTTTATCTCTTTGAGGGGGGTCCTAGAGCTCCGGAATTTGTTTTCTATCACAGCCTAAATGTCCTGAATGTGGTCTTGTAAGTCTGGGTTACCACTGGAAGGGAAGAAAAGATTTGAGGTTTCCCATTGCTCGTTTTCCTAAGAGCAGACTGCAGTGAATTGCATACTAATTCTGTGGTTGAAGTTATGTGAAAAGCACCAAGGGCATATGAGTAGGTGTCCTCTTTGACATCTAAGTAAACAAACAAACATTTTGGATAGAGAAAAATAAGAATCATTGTGAACGAGGACAAAATATTCCAGCTTGTTCCCTGGCACTCTCTCCTTGCTTATTATTTACATATGCAAATTATAATAGTTTTCAGGTAGCTTTAACAAGGATCAATTATAAAGCAGTTTCACTCTTTCCCAGTTTATCAAGAGATTGGCACCTATCTGTTCATCCTTCTCCATTTCAGCTTTCTGAAGCTCTGGGAAAGGATCACTCCGCACTTTGCCAACAGCAGCGCACTGCTGGCTTTCATTAGTCGGGGCCAAATTCCTTCCCTTTTGTTCACAGTGATTAATGCTGAAATAAATGGGACTTCTTGCAGTATTCGCTGTGAAAAGGCTCTAAGTATGCTCAGATACGGACTCCAGTAACAAAGTATCTGCTGTTTGACTGTTCTCCCTCTCCCTTGTTAAAACTGGCGTGGAGGGACCGGAGGGGAATTAAGGTTTTCTTCTGTTCATACAGAGGATGGTACTCTATTATTATTCTTATTAATAAACTGTATTATCAAAGCACTTAGAACCAGAAACTGGATGGAGCAAAAGTAGAATCTTTGCCCTCAGGAGATTACGAACTAAATATAAAACAAGACACCAGTGGAGAGAAGAGCTAATTGGGGTAGGAAGGGTGGAGTACCAGAGAACAATAAAACAATACTGGCCAGCGTAGTAACTACTGGTGTTAGCACACCAGAAGTAGTTTTTGGAGGCACTGACGCAAGGCGAGTTAGCAAGAGGGTCTCCAAGGAGGTTAATGTGGTATCATCTTTATACATTCAGAGGACCAGCTCTCTAGCATGAGGGGCACTCTTAGAGAAAGCATGCAAAGGCATATTTGAAAATGTAATGAGTAGACAATGAAAGCTGGCATCCTGTATGGGCAGACTGTGTGAATCAAGCTTTTAATATTGAACAAATGATAGGGAAGGGAAGGGCCTTCAGCCTTCAGCCAAGCAGCCTCTGCTTGATGCAACATAAAGGCAGGATGAACTGCAATGAATGGCAGAGAACTGCCAGAGTATTTGCATTTGGGATGCGCTGAAGTAGACCAGATTGTATCTATCAGGACAGAGTAAGTGAAAACAAAGGTGAGATGGTAAACATGGGATGAAAGTTTTTCCTAGAGCAACCACGAATTTTCACCTGGAAAACTCCTTTTGACAAAGAAACAATTTCTTACAGAATAAAAATTAGAGAAAACATCATTTTTTTCCGGAAAATAACTGCCATTTTCCTGGTTTTACCACAGAGCAGGATTTTCACGTTCTGGCCAGCCTTAACTTGGACTTTTCTCTCCATCTCACATCATAGTTGTATCTAGCTCTTGCAGATTATTTTTTAATAACCCCGCTACTCCCATCTTGTCTCCTTAACTCAGCCTAAATTGTCACAGGAGAATGATGAACTCCAGGTGAAGGCCCTGTGTGGCAGGTAGGAGGATGCTCTGTTCTGTGAGAATGGTGAAAAAGGGGACAGGGAGGTAACTGTGGCACAAATGACCATTGGATAGATTACTGTCGGAGTAAACAGAGCGCTTCTACTGAACAGTAGACAACAAAGCTGATACTTAAGCTGAAATTCCGAAGAATTGCAGCCACAAAAGCCCTTGCACATTTCTCAGATAGCAGAGGAGAAGAATGGACAAAACAAACCAAGTGCCAATAAGCTTTCACTTCCTTTCGTAAGATGGTCTGTGGACATCTTTAAAATAGAGTATGTTGCAGATATGTAAGCTTGGGCTGGGCAAAGCCGGTCACTGTAGAAATAGCCATTGAAGAAATAGTTCTTCAATGATTAAACTACTGGGAAAGTGGAACACGTTTTATGTGTGTAGATACAGCAGGTTTTTAATGAAGCAGAGCTTGAAATTTTGATGTGATTAATGCCCTTGAAAAAGTGAGCAGCTATGTCGAAACACAAAGTATCTCAGCACACATATGGGAGCATATTGCCCCTGTTCTTCTCATTCCAGCTTCTGGTGTCCAATTTTTCCCCTCCTTTTTAGTTGCTTGACAAAAATATATTATTCTAAATGACATCTTTCTTTGCTCTCAAAGTGCTCATTTCCTTAATATTGTATTGGGACCTTGTCTAAACGAAGATTTTTTTTTTTCAAACTTCCAACTGTTATTACCATCACAGCAGAAATAATTGGAACATTTGTGTAAAAAAGCCTTGCAGCAGTCAGTGGCAATTTAGCACACACTATATCTGGCTATTGGTTCAGAGGCCTGGGAGCTTATTCTTTTTTTTATAACTCTCCTGGATTACACAGGAAAACATGATCAATCTTGACAACAGGTTCTAACAACAACGCAACGGAATTGTTCCTCAAACCAATTTACTTACAAGAGTAAGAAGGTTTTTCAGATACACAAATGCTCCTGCGCACACTCACTTTCCTAGTTATCAGGCTACTGACTGATGGGAGCATATTGCCAAGTAACAATATATTGCAAGCTACGGATTTTTACAGAGCTTCCTTCATTACTGGTCACACAGCTACCATTTTAACTTATTTAACAGATTTTAAAAATATATATTTAATAGAATTGAAATGCAATGCTACTAATGTTTTTGGACAGGAAATAAAGAATGCCGTGGCCAGTTGCAAGAGGGGATAGAATTTCAGGTAGGCAGGTTATAATGACCAGAATCAAAATTTGGCTGAGGCCCAAGCCAACCCCTATTAACCTAAACAGTTCTACAGGATTTTGAATCATTAAGGCTGATTTTAAATTTCTTCTTGCTTCCACAGTAAAGAAGGGCCAATTGGCTGTTTGCAGTATTGTCTGAGTCTCATTCAAAGTGAAGTCTGGTGACAATTTGATTGTAAGCATCATTTCCCACAGCCCCATTGGGAAGGTTTCCCAGCCGGCTCAGAGCCTGCCTAAGCCCACTCCATCACCCAGCTCTGGCATTACAGAACTCTCTGTTCCAGCAGGCTAAGTGGTACGGCCGTTCCTGCAAGTATAAAGGAGCTTAAGCTTAGGAAGAATGCTTGTTTCATGACATTTAACATATCTGGGTATTCCCACTGAGAAGCAGGATATTCATGCTGTGAAGAAGGGGCTGGACTAGGTGGATCTGCAGCTCTTTCTATCCAAAAATGTCTCTGTTTCTGTGAGAACATTTTGGTAGTGTCAGGCAGCACCTGTATTCCATTAACTCCAAAAGCATTTCAGTGTTTACAGTAACCAGGAAATGTCGATGTCTGTGTTGTATTAACAAGTCAGCAGTAACAACTGCAGTTTCGGGTTTTAGAGCTATGCAGAGAACGGTTTACTGCGAGTCGGAGAGTTTTACTTTTTTTGGTTGAAACACGAACGGGCCTGCAGTACTGCCCTTGAAACCACTACAGAAAGCTTTGGAGGAAAAAATTATCCAAAGAAGTCCAATATTGCTTCAGTAATGACTTCATATAATCAGGTAGGCAAAAGCATAGCCGTGAACTGCAAGTCTAAAAAATACTTGGAACACCAAATCTGTAGCTTCTTCACCTTAGTTTTGCTTACACTTTTTCTGCCTTTTGCATGTAGATTGAGGGGGTTTGCATAATTTCATTCAAGGTTCAGTATCTTGGAAACAAAGATATGTTATAGTTTTATGGGGACTATACTATATAGATGCAGAGATGTAAGCTATAAGGTGTCACTGCATTGTAGGCAGCAGACTTTATGAGAGCACTGATGTGCTGCTGTATAATTATAGCCTATGTAAAATAATTCGACCGTGAGAAATGAAAGAGTCCACCATGCAAAGCGTAACTTATTGTGGTCGTTCAAATAGACTCCAACTTCTGCATTCAAGAGGCAAAAAATCTATGCTATGCACCCATTTGCTTTCCACAGAACTGAATTTTAATAGTGACATTAAATTACTATTATACAAATAGTAACATCAAACACCATGGGAGAAAGCTAGAAAATATTAAGATATTTTTCTTCTCTCTTTTGGGATTGAAAGCAGTACTTGGTAAAGCAACTTAATTCCCAAGAAAGGCAATAGCAGGGACAGCTCTGTAGCTGGCCCAGCACACCAAAGGCAGAGAGAGCTTGAGGAGGTGTTTCCCCATCACCTGCTGCTGTGCACAGTGATGTGACCAGAACGATGACGGAGGTCACAGCCGCTGCGCTCTACTGATAATGCCACCACTCACTTTCCAGAAAGGGCCATCTTTTTTTTATTTAGTATTACTTGAAAAGTTGATTCCAGAAAGAACAGAGCAGGCTTCACCCCCCCCTCCTTGTACTCCCTTGGAGCGCTGTATTCAAGCTGGCCTGACTGCCCCTCTGATCATTAATGGACACTTTTTTGAGGCTCCACAAACACAATTCCCCTTGACTTCAATTAAGTGCCATGCAAATGAAGGAGATATGCATTCAGGACTGTTTGACAAGACAAGAAAAAGCTGTTATTTTGCTGGTATGTATTGCTGGTTCTGAAGTTTGTTTTCAGTGTTGCAATGGTTTCTAGTGAAATTAGTTCCTATGGATGATGTCAGAACACCTTTACGGTGCTGCAGGTACAGATGTTGTTCATACTGTTTACCTACATTACTATCAGGCAGACTCGACTTCAATAGCTTCTTGTCATTTTGTGCTGACATAAATCTGTTCAGTAGTAATTATCTGAGATTGTTCTACATTTCAGGGACATTTTTTGAATCGTTTACGTTACAAAAACCCACATAAGTTGCTTGGAGAGTAGGTGCTGAAGAGTTTATAACTCAGCAGGATCTTATGCAGTGTTAGTTTTTGAGACAGAAAATCAGTTAATTTACCTGACAGAGAATATTTACACTAAGTATTCCTTGATGTTAATTTGATCAAAATTATCAGAGGCATCATTTCAGAGTTCAGGCCTTAAAAATATTTCAGTGAATGTCACTGCTAAAGGGGAAAAAAGTGTGAGAAATAAATATGAAAACCAGAACCCAGTCTTATGCCTCAAATTGGAGGCTATTCCCAATTTCTATTCCGAAATGTTGCTAAGTGGTTTTGCAGTGATCTAAAGTAGTTCATTGTTGTCAGTCAAGTAATAAAGAATACCATTTCATCTGGAAAACATCATCTTCCTTTAGGACTTAAACAGATTTGGATTTATCCACCTCCCTCCTGTCCCATAGCTCGTCTTTTATAGCTGGGCAGGATAAATGCAAAGTGGGTTGTATGTACTACTAGAAAGAAACAGTAGGCTCTTACTCTACTTTGTACAGGTATAAATTAGCCTTTTAATGCAGAATTGATGAAACTCAAGGTCTTCTCAATAATCACCAGGGACAGCCTCCCTTCCTACAAGAACTGCTCTAATCATTCTTGAACCCCCCCCCCCCCGCCCCAATTTGGACCAAACACTAGTGACAATCTCTCATTAATGAAGTTCTTGACTTGCTGAAGTAATTGTAAAAATTCCCATATGCTTCACCAAAAAATTTCATCCAGTGTGGGTACTTCCCTCTCCCTGTTCACTCCCATCATGCTTCTTAAGAACATGTGAGTATAAAGCCCTCTGTTTCTTGCTGATTTGATGATCCTCATTAATTGGGGAAACAGGTTCCAGCACATGAGGGTGCTACTTGTTCTATATCTTGCGTTCACTGGATATCCATATGACTTGGTAGTGAGTAGGAATTTAATGCTGCAACATTTTTTCATTAGTTAAATAAAATTATTGTATCTTCCTTGCCTAGCATCCTTTACTGACTTCTCTGAATGTTTCTTTTTGTAGACAGTTTTGTAATGTTGAAAATTCTGGATGTCACTGTGATATAGTTCCCTGAATTTATATGATGACATTATAATAATATCAACGCTGTTCTTTATGGTTCATATAAATTAGCATTTTATTTGCTTTCACGACTAGTGCTGCAAATTGAACAGCTGTTTTCACTGAGCTGTTTTAATTAAGCTGTCCATAATGTTGCCTAGGTATTTTTCTGAACTGGTAACACTTCATTAAGTATGCAGTATCAGTGAATGCTTCAGATCATTCCTGAGCATCCTCACACTTAGGTAAATTGAAATCCCATCTGCTTTGAGGTTGTCAAATCACCTCGCATTGGTGATTTGAATTTGGTTCTCAGAAATCTTTCTGATCTTTAGTACCCTAGGAAATCTTGAGTTTGCTACAGATTTTGCCATCTGTTCACTCACTTGTCAAGATAATGAAGCTTTAAATGATACTTGTCCTAGTAAAAATCTTTTAGGCAACCTATTATTAGCCTCTCTTCATTCTGAAACTGACAAGTTTAATTTGGGTGTCTTTGGATCTTTTATAAAGTTTATGTTCTATGACCAAAATTTCCTTCCCACATTGATTTCTCACGTTATTTCCTCTCTATTTTGAAGATCTCTGGAATATTAGTTTGGAAAGCAGAGATAAGTTTTATCTCTTCCTGTTTTCCATGCAAAAGCTGTTTCTCTTTTCTTTTGCAAAGCCATATGTAATCCTACATCTGTATTCTCATCTGGGCATATTATAGCTTGCTTTGTTTTTTTCAGAAACATATATGATAATTAATATGGGAAGCTGTAATTATTTTCGCTGCCCACAATGACTTCTTTTCATCTTCAAATATGGGTATCATTCTAGCTGCCTTGGACAGCTGAACCTGATGAGTCTATTCCAACACTTCCACTTTTAGCTCCATTTCTGACAGTGCTTCATCTCTTATTTGCAAAGAGGACTCCAGAACGCACTCACATCCAGGCATTCAGTCTGGAAATACTGTGCTCAGACACAAAAAATTCATGATTTAAAAAACTATGTCCCTAAGCCTTACACCCTAAGTCACTGTCCAATTTTCAGAAGTGGTTACCACTCATCAGCCACTTCTGAAATCCTTTTTGAAAATCAGGTGATTTATTTAAAGGCATAAACAGCAATCTGGAAGTTCAGCTTTCAGTTCACAGTTTCTAGACCTTGCTTCTTACTACCCAGAAAGTTGGCTAATCCTCAGCCAGTCAAGGACACATAACCCCTGGGTGAGGTCATTATAGATCATGGTAGGTCCATTAACCAGCAGAAGGAAAAGCAAGAAATTGTTTTGATTGCAAGGGTAGAGAGGAAGTATTATGTATGGATTTAGAGAGCTTGCAGAGCCCTTTGCCCATTTCACTGAGAACCAGAGAGGAGTAACAAGCTCTGGAGAACACAGAGGTATGGGGTGGAGGCAACAGGAGAGGCAGAACTAAGAGAAGGAAGGAAGGAAGGAAGGAAGGCAGGCAGGAAGGAAGGAAGGAAGGAAGACCACCATAAGGCATCATAAGCAGGAGAGTAACCAGACTGTAAAGTCATGGTGCCTTTAAGAGGAAACAATAGTGAATGGAAATGGTAAGGAGGAAAACTAAAACTGGATTTTGCAAAGAAGGAAATGGAGAGAAAATTAACAGAGACAGGGGAGTCCAGAAGACTATCAGAGACAAAACCAGTAGGTAGGATATGTGTAGAGAAGCGTGCAGAGCAATGAACAAAGTGCTCTGGATACACTGCAGGCTGTTTGCACTACTAGTCCAGGTTAACCAAATTAACTGAGTTAAACATAACTTTAAAATGCTTGGGTTTACACTTCATTCATTTTAACTTAATCTGTGAATCAGAAATACTAACAAAATTCCAAAAGCGAGAGGTGTACGAGTCCCATTCCTTGAATTTTGGGCACCCATTGTTGAAAGAGAACTGAGGGAGGTGGGAAGTTGGGATGGAGGGGGATGTCCCTCGGAGGGTGACTCATTCCACCCCAAAGCAGCTGCCTGGAAGAGGGGCTACAGCAGACCTGTGGAGGAGGACTTGATCCAGCTGAAGAAGATGTTACACTCTGAAAATGCCTCTCTCCCCACATTGACAGAAGAGGTGCTTAGAAAGCCATCCTGGACTGTAGGTAAAGCTGGAGGTATCAACTCCACCTCATGTTTCCTGTTCCTGTGGACTTTTAATAGGATTTCAGTATTTAACCATTGTAGGCTCATTTGAAAATCTCAGGTTGAGTATGTTTCAGTTTCACTCTAGTCTTTTTAAAAGTCTCCGACAGATTTAGAAGCACAGTCCTCATGATTCTCAATAGAATTTGTGTTCTGAAATGCTATGGCTTACTTCTCCTTTTGTTCTTTTTTAACATGGGCTACGTTTTGATGTGGAGACACTGGAATTGTTTTGCTGTTGAATAACAACTTTTCTCTTGCAGCACCAGCTGTAAAACATGAACACCTTGTTGGATCACACTCCAGAAATCTGAAATGGGAATCCTGCCAAATCTCAGGGCTTCCTTTTTGTTTTGACTGTCGCACTGCTCTTGCTTCTGTTAGTATCACATTCCTACCACTTGTGCTTTTCAGACACCTACGGCCAAACTCATTCCCAGCCTAACTCCACTGTACTCAATGGAGCTGCAACAGAAGTGAATTTGTCTCAGTACGCCTGTAAATTAACCAGTCATTTAAGCTGGAAAGTGACATTGATAAGCAACAACAGCACAGGAGTGGTGAGAGGAAGATATCTCCTAGTTAGTTTTGGACAGTTGACACTAACTCTGTTGTCAGATAAGTCTTACTGACTGTGGGAAAAGCTGAGTGGGAAAAGTCACACTCGCCGCCTGCTAACCGTAGGAGGAAAACAGATCTGGAATGCAGAGGAAATCTTGACATTATCTGTTCCCCCAACCCCTACCAGCCAGGCAATCAAAATAACTAGCTGAGTATCAGCTGCCTCTGTTCCTGGCCCAAACAAACGTGCTTTCTTGACAAAGTTTCTGCTCACAAGAGAGGAGGCAAAGAGAAGGAAAAGGTCTAAAGTGGGTGTGGGGGAGTGTTTCCTGCCAAAAAACAGGAGCTGCTTTTCTGTAACATCTAAAAGAATAATGATGAAATAAGCCCAGTGCTGTGAACAGAGGTGGCCCTGTGGTTTCCAAAGGACAGCGATGCACACTCGACAACCCCACAGCCCTACACAACAGAACTCCTGGACTTCATTGCTCCACTTGGCTTCTGTTGACATTGTCAAGGACAGTGTGCCACAGACTTTGGTAAAAGAAGGATCAAACCCAAGGGAACAAAACCACTGGAAAGGACTTCTCTGTGCCCATCCAAATTGCGTTGTGTAAAAATAAAGTGTAGCCATTGCACATGAACACCTGAAGATTAAAGGTATTTCCTCCCCAGCACTCATACAGCACAGGGTCTATCAAGACCTAAGGAAGCACAATATACTGCGCTTACATCAATGTTCCATATACACATCACAGCAATTTAGAGGCACTCTCACATATTTCTGTATACATTCAGTATATATACATATATATGTACAGCTTAATACTCTGGATATCATCCCTATATGGTTGCTGTTACGCTTAAAAAATTCCAAGGATATGGGGTCATAGAAGAGGAGCACAACAAGAGAAGCAACAAATGAAGAGGTGTAATTTAAATTACATTACTGAATATTTTGAGCTCTCCAATACATCATCCAGCTATTGAGCGTACTGCATCAGTTCTGTCTGTCTTTTAAATAGGAGAAAATGTATAGCAGGAGAAGTTTAGTTTAACTTTGGAAACTCATCTTACATTTTTGTTACCAAATGAGAGTCTAGAGAGCTGTAAATTGAAGGTTTTGACAATGTGGTGGTGAGCAGACAAGAAAAGAAAGAGTGTGAAAAGCAGGGCTAACTTTATGTGCTATATGTTTATTAAACAAACAGATGCCAACATCAGCAGTCTGCTAGTGATGCCAGAGTACCTATGGCCTCATGCCCGCTCTGCCTGCTAAAAGACGCTGGAAATCAGAACTAGCGGCTTCTCTCTATGGAAGCCTGGCATGGATAGTAAGGCAACTACCACTGGGAAAGGCTGTAAGGAAGACCAGTCAGTTGCGGGATGTCGTAATTATTCCTTTCCATATTCCCTCTCCGCTGTGTTGCGAAGCAGGCACAGAAGAAACAGTTCTCCAAGTCTCTCCCTCCTATTTTTGCAGCCCAGATCCTTCTGTCTTTGTCAGGGGTGGACCACCAACACCCCGGGCTTCAGCCACTCGTTCTCCGGTTTTTCTGTACTAAGAAGCCTTGACCTGCTGCTGGCTGAGACAACGCGAACAGCTCAGATGAGTGCGCTGGCAGGGGTGAGCAGCTACAGAGGCTCTCCGTGCAGCCGCCGTGCGAACGTAAGGTCCTCCCGGTGCTGAGCTCGGCACTGAGCAAAGGGCACAGCAAAGAGCACCTGGCAGGATGGGGACCGTCACCTGGCCACCAGTCGGCTCACGGACCAACACGTATGAAAATAAGCTCCCGGCAAATTATTTGAATGCTGAATTAGAAACAAATGTAAATGTTTTAAGTCACCTTTTTGTATGAAAAACATCGATGATGACGTAAGGCTGTAAGGTTTGTGAGGGAAGGACTCCCATTCTGCCTGTACGGTGCTCAGAAGGACACTACTCTGGGCCGGAGGCCCGTTGTCACTACCTCAGTACAAACAATTTAAAAATAATGTGACTTAATTAGCAGTCCAAGTAAGTTGTATTTTTAAGACTTTGCTAAAAGAACTACATACATTTTATGAAATACAATGTTCCCGAGCTTCCCATTTCCTCAGCTACTTAGAGGAGTTTGATTCTGAAATGCTGTGAAAAGTGGAGGGTATGTTTTTTTCTTTACAGATATAAATAATTTTCTATACAGCTAAAAATGCATCATGAAGAGACTAATCCTAACCTCACCGAGTTGAGGTGATTGCAGCCATGACAGAACTAGTTTCTACAAAGGAAGAATATTCTACAGGACAAATCTGCCAAATTCTATGCTAGAATCAGTTTACTTCACAGAATTAAGGCAATTTAAAAAGAAATTGAAAATTATGGACTTGAAAACCATTCAGCCAATCTAATAACTTCAGTTATACTTAGAGATGGGCATTTTCCTGACTTTTAAAAGCAAGCTTTTCCCACTAGCCAGTGTCATCTTAGTGTTAATTACATATCACATGTAATCATATATTGCAGTAAGGATTGAATTTAAAGTAAGGAGAAATCCCTAGACCCCACGTAAGCTAAGAATTCCAGAAAATGGAAGTTATTAGTAAGCAGTACACAATGATAACTGTAACTGTTTAAGTAATTTAAAAAAAATATTATCAGCTGTAGTTTGTGGAATAAATGAATTCTTCATCAGCTTTGCTTAAAAAGAAATTCAGCATTTCCATTTTTACTTCCACATAGAAGTCATCCAAACCAAATTTCAAACATTGCACACTTCACAGGCTGTCCTTCCTATTTGTAAATTTGCAGCTCATACTAAAAACCTGCACGGCAATCATCAGGCAGACCTATGCCTTGCACAGAGCGTGCTGGGCAACTTCTTAACTGTTCAATCTTACTGCTTAATTTTAAACCATCATTGAATTGATGCTTAAGTGAACTCTGATGTAAACCCATTAGTTTCCACAAGAATTACACCAGGGAAAAATTTGTCCTTTTGCTTTAAAACAAATTGTCCTGACATACATACTAGCCTTATATAACAGAGTCTTTGGGAACCAAGAAATATTCCAGGGTAGGTATGAACCTAATATAAACAAATTTCAAATAAAAGCCTAAAGCCGTTACTTTCTCACACCCCACGTCAAAAGCCAACACTTCACCAAGGCTGGAATAGCAGTTTCAGATCCACTTAATAATACCCACGTCTAAAGGAAGCTTTTGGCCACCTGTTTTCTTGAACTTGCCTTTCTTATTACTTTGCCCTCAGAAAGATGCAGAGCCAAAATCACAACTGATAAATGCCATTATCTGCAAATTCTAACATGGGACGGCTTCGGCGTGTCTTTTGCATTCACACGCAGCTCCAGCCTCCTCCTATTGCTGCATTTCAGCTGTGGCTTGATGGCACAGTGGAAACGACTGATTTGTTTTTGCCTTGTGCTGAGTCCTCAGTAAATACCAGTATCTCTATGTGCATTTCTGTCATAGCAGCTTGCTGGCCTGGATGGAATCTAATACAGAGAACAGGAAGGGCAGAGACTGGATGGTTTTCAGGTGAAAAGCTTGCTAAAGCAACTCTCCTGTTTCTTAGGAAGGTGCCCCTGTAGTTGACATTAACACTACACAGCTCTTTGTCCTCCTCTAGTGGTCCCATTATATTTAGGGAGAGGCTTACGCAGTGATTATTTCCTGCAAGTTAAAGTGGTTATTACTCAACTGCAAGGCGTTGAGGCTCATGCCTAAAGATCCTGTGTTCCACCCACGGCAGGTTGTTCAATAGCATGAAACAGTGGCACGGTCTGACTACGGTCCCACGACAGGTCCTGTGTTGCAAAAATTCAGAAGCTGGCTGCTTTGTTCGATAGCTTTATTGCCCCAAATAACTTACATTAAGCTTATGTTCCATTCAGAAGCATTTCTCTGTGTTTGCCTGCCTGACTTGCAAACAAAGAAACAGCGGAGAATCTATCTTGTGTCCTGAGCCTTTCAGAGAGGAGCTATGTGTCACTGCGATACAGCCCCAAAACTCAGAATTTAATCCTTAGGAATTGATCCTAAATAGTTAAATAGCAAAAACTGAACCTAGAGAATTGTTACAGGAGGGAAATGTTTTCTAAAGGGGAATACTAAAATTGCTGGAACTGCTACCCGTTTGAAATGCTTTCTGTGAAAACGAAAGGCTCCTACTATATAGCTCACTATCTAGCATGTGTGTGTGTCTCTCTCACAGCTGTAATGCTTAGTTAGCACCATAAAACACTAAAGAATTATTTTGCTGTTTGCATACTTTAAAATATCTAACCTTCAAACTTTTGAAGTTATACCTTGCCCAGGAAATAAAATACAAGGACATAGCTTGCATTGTGCCTATCAGAGAGGTCTGAGGGAAAGGTCTAATTGAAAAAAAAAATTAGGTATACTAGATTTTTTTATTATTCAGTGAAAATTTTCCAGGCTTTTGTTACTTTTGGAATAAATGTTAAATTCTAAAATGTGCCCTCTGCCATGACTCTTGGAAAAGCCCAGTTTAAAGAAAGTTAGTTGCTCGGATGCAATGGAGCTGAATATGGCTGTTTGTCCACAACCTTTGTCAGACATTTGTTCAGTCATAGACGAAAATGACTCGAGAATCCTATGGCTCCGTGTCTGACCTTAGCTGCTGGAAAGCAAGACCCCCTAATTCCAACAGAGGCAAAACTTTAGAGCAATTTATCAATTAGCATTAGATTGCCATTTACAGCAAGGTTCCTGTCCCATCTCAAGAGTAGTTACAAATCCAAGCTCATCTATCGGCTGTTCAGTGTTCAGCTCTCCTTAGGAGTCCAAGTTGTAAACAAAAACGAGTTAGGAAAAATGTTTATAATACTTTCATTCTGAAACCAGCTACATTTTGTACAATTCTTGACTACATATTATTTTTAACATTTACCAGCTATAATCTTTTCAGTGTTTTTCTTTCTTATTAAAAATGTTGACTGAAAATCAAAGTTACAGAAAGAACTATGGAGCAGGGAAATGCAGGAAGATATTTAGAATGACACTGAGTATTAGTATGTGTATAAAGTGTCTTTATACATTACTGTTCCATTGTTTCAGAATTTTCTTCTATAAAACTCAGAGTATTCCTTAACAGATCAAGCTTTTGTCTATAATTCACATACTAAAACAGTAAACATGTATGTTTTTAATCTACACCTGGGGTTTTTTTTTTAGAAACAGCAATATCCTGAGATATATATAGTAAGGGTTCTCATTTTCCTCTTGCTTTTGAGAGCTGAGGATCACAGTTTGCCCTCAGCTGCTCCAATACATCAGTAGGAGCTGAGTAGCAAAGATCTGCCTTTTCATAAGAATAAAGGAGGGGTTTGTTCTATCGGTTTTGATTATGAGAGGAACATATGAAAGGAACATATAGGCAGGAAGAGGCAATCTCACTGCCTAATTTTGGGAGCCAAACTGGCACTGCACAGAAGTTAGAACAGGAGCCAAATGAAAGGACCCTCTGATGCACTGACTGCAGGACAAGCACCACGTCTACCTACTTCTAATTTGAGCAATACAGACCTTAACTAGTTAACAGGCCAAGGCCACCAAACAGCTGGGTTTACTCACTAGCCTACTTTCACTGTACCACTGCTGAGGAACACAGCCTGTTCATTTTTCAGTCCAAAGTAAGCATCTCCCCTTTGTGTGGGAAACATATCAGTGACCCCATTCTGCCTTCCAGTGAATGCACGGGATCATCGGATGAGGATGTTTTATTTCCCCCAGTTATTTCAGGTCAGGTTCTCATCTTGGGTAAAGGCTTGTAGCTGGAGTAATGACAGCATGAGACGTGAGTCCTACTCAGGTCTTGGGAGGGACGGCAGAATGTCCGACCCAGCTGCTGCTCTCCCCTGCAGCCGATGCGACACGGCCACAGCCTCAGCTCCACCTCCAGCGCATTCGCCAGGCATCCGTGGGAAGCGAAAAGCTGAAAGAGATCGTCTCCACCTGGCCACGAGCAAGAGGAGAATCCCAGAACAGGTTACGGTTCTGTAAGGCACCCCCATTTCCCTGTTCATGGTGCAATTAACCTGTAACTCCTGCCCGGGGACTGCAGCAAAGGTGAAATATAAACAGGAGCATAAAACCTTGTATGACCAAGGAAGCACAAAAAGATGTAATCAGTGGAAACTACTGCATATGGGTTTGATCTCACGATGAATCAAGCACCTGTAGTTTCTAGCAAGAGCCAGACGGAGCTGCAGTTCCCTCTCAGCTCCCAGAATCAGGCCCTTTTTTGGCAGTTGTTCATATACAGCTGCTATATAGCACAGTTGCTTATGCTATGGAGACCTCTCCTTGAAGTCAATTAGCATTATGCCTGGACAAATATTGCAGGATCAGGCTATTTGTTAAAGACCTGGGACCACAACTGCCTCTATGTGAATTTTGTAATGTATCAGTCAAGGATACACAATTATCCACGGAGTACTTCTGAAATGGCCAAGGTCAGGCGAGGATTTTATCATACTACTGCACTGCACCATCTTTCTGGCCAGCCCATTGCTGTTCTGCTACAGGCTACATTACCATGCATCAGCAAATACACAAGCACACTGCTATATTTAGTGTTTCATACACACCACTAAAATAGAGGATGTGTCATCTTTTAATCTGACTTCAGATTTTTGTCAGCAAAGTAAAAGCTCATTTTCCATACCAGTGATGAAGTGTGCTCTGTGTTAGTCATCTTGAGCTATGTGGTGATAACTTGAAAATACATTAGGCAGCTAGAACGCTCAAGCTGGATAGAATGATTTTTACTAAAAGATATACCAGGAGATAGTAAGAATGCATAGCGTCAGTCAGCCAGGTTTTAACAGTGACTTCTGCAGACTATCTAAAAACCCAGCAGCAATCTGATGGCAAGAGGAGCAGCTAACCAAGGCGTTCTCGGTGGTACCACAGCAGATAATTCGGACCTCCTGGGTTACAAGTCCAGAACAGAGATAGGTGCTGCAGACTGGGTTTGCTGTTATGTACCTAGCAATATGAGAAGAAAAGCATTGATGATGATGATGACTTGAACAGAGTGGTCTATTGCACAGCGATGGGACTGGGGCGGTCCTATTAATGACATCGTTCATTAATGACAGCAGGAATGCGGTTTAATGGTTGGAACCACAGTTACCACCAAGATAGCCACGTTCATTCTCAAAGAAAGCAGGGTTCAGTGGATGAAGCTGGCGTTTTCACAGATCTGGGTAAAACCATAGAATAGGATGTTTTTTACATAGTCATAAAACTTGCTTATTCGTGTCACCACATACAAGGAGTACAACTGTGAACTGCCTCCCTGTCTACTGCTGCTACAGAAAGCCAAAAGACAACTTGCTAACCTACAGACCAAGGGTAAGCCTGTCTACATGAAAACCAGCTTTTCCACTCCAAAGTGCTTATCCTCTCTGGCAACTGTCCCTTGCACTTTGTTAACTACATCTTAAAGGGTGTGGGTGACACCATGTTTGCAGCCTAGGTCTAACTCCTAATAACACTGCATTTACTTAGTAGTGTGCGATTATATAAGTATACGAATTTCCAGGTCTTCATGGAACCCCATTTCCAGCCCAACCCAGGGCTGTCCATCCGAGCCCCACGACACTGCGGCAGGGCTGTTCTCCAGTTCTGCCACAGCCCTGCCTGGCCATGGGACTCGACCTGCAGATGGACATCCCATCCCATCTCATCCCATCCCATCTCATCCCATCCCTGTCCGGCCATCCTGGAGCTGTGTCTGACCTTGTTCCCGTGTCTGTCCCTGGTCCCCAGGGAGCCACCAGCTCATGCTGCACCCTGTCGCTATTCAAGAAAACAGAAACCACAATAAATTCATACCTCTCGAGTCACATCTTACCATTATTTAATATTTTTTCCTAATGCACAATTTTTTTAATGGTCAGAACATCATTATTTCCAGTGCATGCACAGTTAAAAATACCAGTGTTATTACGTCTGGAAATAATGGTACTAGGCCTGGCTAGCATGCAGCAACACTGCCAGCAATACTGGTACTTCAAAGAAGGTTCCCCGGAGTGGCTGAGCAGTCTGTGCAGCTGCAGCTCTTCCTAGGACACATTTCAGGTATCCTGCTTAACATATTGTGAGGCACCCACTGTAAATCCAGGGAATGGAAGCCCCAAAACATTGCATTTATTTGTTAAAAAAAAAAAATTAGAAAATAAAATGCACGCAAGAGAGAGAACAACAGTCCAAAGGGCAGGGTTTCTTTCCCTCTCCCACACAAATATGGTTTACTCTTTTGGGCCTTGAGAGCTCTAGCTTGAGAGAGCTTTTCCCAAGAAAGAGGTCAGAAGAAGAAATGACAAAAGGGAATGAGAAAGAATAAGAAGAGATAATGTAAGAGGAAAGTGGTGCAGAACATGAACTTGAGCAGAAGAGTGCTGCTTTCTCTATGTGGTCAATATGGGCAGGGCAGGTGTTCTTCTCATGCGAGAAATTGCAAAACAAAAAAAAATTCCTTATCCAGAAAGCAGAGAAAATATCAGAAATGTTTAGGAACTGCAAACCTGGAAGGAACCCTGTCCCTCATTCCAAGACATAGATTTGGCCGTTTTTAAAATTTAAATCAGGTTTTCTCCTTTCTTTTTTTTTTTTTTTTTATGCTTTAATCCAAAGCCAAAAGTTTCAAAGCCAAATAGAAATCAAAACTTCTCACTTTGAAAACTGCTAGATCATCGCATGTCAAGACATGCACACCTATTTTACGGAAATAATTTGAAATAGAAATTAATGAATGCTAACCTTGTCCTGTAAAATGGTTCAGTTTGAAGAAATGGGCATTTTCTGCCAGAAAAAATTTAATGATAAATTTATTACCAGCTCTATTGTATGCTAGATTTTCATGATTAAAGTTCCACCTCAGTGACCAAACTGTGTCAGAAAATGACCTGTCATTCTTCTTTCAGGTCTGCAGTTATCAAACTTTCAACCACCATGTTCCATGGTAAAGATGGGTGCTAAACTTTATCTCTTTTGGTGACAAAATTAATGTTATCAGAAAAGTAAAACAATTGAAAAATTAATCATAGTAAAAAATAGGAGCACTGCTAAAATAATAAGTTTTATTTAAAATTCATGTGCCATTGATGTTTTCCTTTTCTTTATAAAGCAAGCCTTCAGTGTCACAGAGAGGTTTTGATCCAAGCCATGAAAACAACACAAACAATTCCTAAATCAATCTCAGAACTGATGGGATTTATTTAGCTTTGGAAAAGCACAGGCATGTGTTTCATTGGCAAATACCATCATGGAATAAATACACATACAACTCGTAAAGCAGAAGAAGTTAATGTGCACAGACCTTGAATGAAAATACTTATATTTATACTATGCTCAACAGCCCTCATGTTTTGCTGACGTGATGTTAAGTACACGAGGGCGAAAATGCCGACGGAGAGCTGGGTTTTCTAGGCCAGGGTTGCTGGCATTTTGCTAAAGTCAGCATGTTTGCCAGCAGAGCCACTGAATCAGTGACATTGGCTGCAAAAGGCTTCGTTCATCTGTTTCTAACAGCGTTAAGGTGGCCCTTGGAAAGAACTGAGGATGCAATTTAGAGCAGAGACAGATGCTACTCTGAGCAAGAAGAAATCACTGAGTTAGCAAACTGGCTTAAACTAGTCCTTCAGGCCAAAAAAAAGATGCTAAGTCATCTAGGGACAGAGGGATAATTGCAACAACAATGTCCAATTTCTTTCATTTTAATTGACACACACGGCATACATATTGACTAACGGCACATAAAAAGCAGTTGGAAATGGGTGACTCCAGAGGTCCGTTGTTTTATGACTGAGATATTTCTAGCCGGCAAAGGCTTTCATGGGAATGAGGATTCACTTGGACTTTGGGGACATTTCTTTTTGCAAAACTGTGGGGCTGTTATTAAATTCCAGCAACCCACATTCTGGGAAGCAGTTTCTTTTCTCTGTATTTCTTAATTGTGCTTCATTACAATTTAATAAGGACATTTACCCTCAATTAAGCAAATCGTCCAAGCAGTTGCTTGCTCCCCATTGCAATGAATTGGTTTTGTCAAATGTGGGTTTAATTGCGTGTTAAGTATCTTGCTGAATCAGGATCTCTGTGTGTATATCTGTCTATCCAAACCCTTCCTTAGCTCCTGGCATGCTAACGTATGTGGGGTTCAGGGTATCCGTGTCTTTAACTCCACTTACTGCTCCGATCTTGGTGCCTCGCAGAACGTCAGCTGTAACTAAATAATTTCCCCGTAATGGTCAAACTCACCAATGCCGCTGACAACCGCATCAGCCGGCGAGTGAGCTCATGCTAAGGAGTGATTCTGTCACCATGACATTGCCACTGGGAACAAGGCCTGGGGGTGCTATTACATTTTTTGGAAAATGTGCCTCTGTAACGAGCCTTTTCACCAGACTTGGCTGCTGTGCGAGCACTGAGCCAGAAAATGCACTCAGGTACACTTCACCCCGACTCACCCTACGCCTGCCAGCACCATGGCAAGCCCGTCAGTCCCGCTCTGACACCAATAACAAATACTTGGGTTTATCCCCGTTATTTCAGAACTTCACCTTGCAAGGCGTAAGTTGAAAGTTGCTGAATTATCAGCTTTCCTAAGAACCACGCAAGTCCTACACCACGACTTCATGAACAACAGCATGGAGGTGATTGTAGCAACTGCACTAAATAACAAATACAATAGCAGAGATTCCCATGGGTCCTCCATCAACGCATGCTGTCTACACAAGCCACCAAGAAACTTTCAAGAAGTAATGCAGTGTCTTACCTGCTTCTTCCTTACATAGCTTCTGAAACAGCACCTGTAAGAAATAAATTAATTTTTCTTTAATAATTATACTTTTTTTTTTCCTTCAAATAAGTTCCACATTTCAGGATGACAACGTCTGTCGTTATTAATCATCAGCACCTTACACAAGACATAAAATCCAGAGCTCACCAATAAAAATCATGGGGAATATCTAGTTTTGCTTGCTAAAGACAACCTGGTGCCTGTTCCCAAACCAGGTTCACCTGCCTTGCAGGGAGTGAGCTCAGGAGCAGGCTCTGGCACCAGCAGGGTACGTCCCGCAAGGATACGTGAGGTCCAGCACATCGAGATGTGCCTGAAAGCGTCTCGCAAGGCTGGTGGGTCCCGGGGAGCACGCAGGCTGCCGGCGAGATGTGCGGGCAGCTGTACCGACGGGTGGGAAACAGAGGACACTGCGGCTATAGCAGCTCGGAGCAGCGGAGCGATGGTTCTTGTTCATCTGCGACCAGGAGAGGGTCCCTCTGTCTGAGGGACGTGGACAAACTGACTTGCTGTGTTGTTTTCTTCATATTTTTCATCTCCCTGCTTCGGGTCTGCCATGCTAACTGGAAGTGGCACCATTAACACCATACTTGGACGCACCTCTTGGTCCATTACTTTTTTCTTTAATAGTTTTCAGTGCCCAAATGAGGAGGTTGTTGTCAGTGATTAAATGCATATCACCCATTCTCCTTTCCTACGATAGATCCATCAACTCTCTCAGCAATTCAGCCTGTAAATGAAACTAGCATAATATGTGAAACTGCACCTAATGTTTTTTATTTTAATTAAACAGAAGGCTGAACTGATTCTTCCAGATGCCAGTGAAGTCACAGGCGTGAAGTGCCCAGTCTGCAGCCAGCTGAAAAAGCAGCCACTCCTGTACCTTGCGGTGACACACTCCCTGTTCTTGTTATCTGCTTGTCCCAACATGGACAACCATCTGCACCTTCCCCTCAGATGCACCAAGTGCTCCGTTATCTCTTCGGTTAATACTGCCTCTGCAGCCTTGATAGGAATCTGTCTATAAAAACACGGGGTTTATTTACCTTTTAATTAGTGAAGAATTTTACTGAGATATTGGAAAATTCTTCCTCTAAGCAGTAGAGAATTGGTTAAGCATCTCTCTTAAAAATAGGAAAAGCACAGCCAGACTACAGTTACTTTCCCTCCCTTTTTTTTTTGTAGAAAAGCCTCTCGGTTTGAAGGTCTGCCTGAGCAGCAGCTGAAGTTAGCCTGTCTTTAGCCAGCAGGGACCAAGTGAGGTGGTCGCTTCTAGATGGGAAAATAACAAGTGGCTGCGTCCAAATCAGGTTTTGTTAATGGCAATTTGTAGCTTGGCTTTACTTCCAAGTGGAGGCCAGCTCTGGCTCCTGCACACTGCTGCGTGCTTGCCTGGACTGAAGTGCTTTGTACAGATTTCATCCGGGCTCCCTTTTGATTTTTAGCTCAGTGATGGTGAAATGCCCAGAGAGACTGGAGCTGAGCCCCCTGCCCCAGTGAGGGTCCACCAGTGCCAGGCTCTGCAGACCCTGCACGGACCCTCGTGCCAGACTTCGTCTGCTCTCGCTCTTGGAGAGGCTGGAGGATTCACCTCCCCAGGTCTTCTACAGCCTGGAAAGGAGAGTATGCTTCTCATTCCCACTGGGCTGAAGAAGAAATTCAACTTATTTCCCAAGTCTTTATACCTTGGCCCATTCTGTGAGGACTAAGGAGCAGAAATACACTACTACAAGACAAAATTTCTCTAGCAGCATCACTTAAAAAGAGTCGGTGCTGAGCCCTCAGGAGAGGGCTCTAGCAGAAGCAACCCACTTCCATAGAGGAGTGGGAAATTCAGACACGGGCTGCATCAATCGGCAAGGGACAGGCAGGTCCCACATCAGCGTGCCAGGTTTTGGGGATGCCTTTCTGAGTGAGGCATATCATTCTGTCCCTCTGCTGTGCAGCGAGCCACGTTGTTTTCAATCACCCTGCTGGGGACAGGCACCTGATTTTTAGCATCACGACTCTGGCATAAGCACAGTGGAGGCGGGTGCCTAAATTGCCATACTGAATCTTGGGATAAGCACTTCTTGAAGAATACATAAACGATATGTGAATCAAAATAAATATGTCAGTCCTGCTCGGATAGCTGTTTCTGTGTTCTAGTGCAGCCAGAAGGGCACCAGCTATTAAAATCAAATGCAGGCTATGTTAACTTCCAAAATCTTTTTAGGATGCCATACAAAAAGGATGCAAATTGTTGCTGGAACAATCCCAAGTGGCAACAGAAAGCTGCCAACGAAAAGCGATTTACGGAAATAATGATGATAATGCAGTATATAGCTGATTGTATAACAAAATACGTTTATTGGAGGACTAGCATCCCATCTGAGCAGCATGGGGCACCATCTAATCAAATATATAGAAACCATGGACCAAGAGAGTACAACTCTAGCCAAAAGGCTGTTGCAGCACCTGCTGCTATGAATAATAAAGAAATCATTTGCTTACAACTCCAGCTGTAGCAATTTTGCAAGTGAAAGTGTCAAACAGAACCCAAAGACAAACACACTCTGCTGATATAACCATCTCTCATTTGCTGAAGCATGTGAACCAGCATGCAGAAACCAGGAATTTATTAGATTCTGGGTCCATTTCTCCCCCCTCGGCAGCCCAGCGTATCCGTGGGGCCATCCCACGTTCGGCTCTGCGAGCAAAGGTTCCCAAAAAGCGTGCCTGGGCGGAGCCACCCTTTGCTTTACGATCAGAGCGGAACGAGCCAGCCTTCTGCATCAGGCAAAGCCCAACGCCAGCGGCGGTGCAGCTCGTTCGAGGGACAGCTTGCAATTAGGAGAAGCTCGGAGGGCTCGTCTACACCGCTAAATGAAAGACGGCCACGGATGAGGCCGTGCCCGGGTTTTTCCGCTTGGCTCGGCAGCTCTGGCTTTGCTATGGAGTGCCCTGAGGAGCTCCGCTCGGAGCAAGCCGGCTGTGGGAAAGCATGCCCTCAGCAGCGGGGACCAGGGACCGGTCCCTGGCCCACATTTCTACTGCCCGATGAACACAGCCTCCGAGTCCGCAGTATTAAATATATAGGTCCTGTACGGATGAACAAGATGCCTGGAGAATTTGTTTGAAATCATTACCCGAATCCGAAGCTCGTAGAGCAAGGTGAAAATAGCGTCTCTGTGCAACAGACATCTAAAACCAGGGACACCTTTAAGCATGCGAGCGATCCCATTAAAGCCACCTTTCACTGACAGCCACACGTGTGAAAAAGTGTATTTGGGGCACAGAGCAATGGAGGGAAGAAAGGCTGTGGGTCTGTCGGGGGAAGGAAAGTTAATATAGTGCATTTATACAGAACCTGAAAGATTTTCCTGAAAGGCATTCTGGGTGGAAACAAATTACTCAAATGAACTCCTTGGATTAAGTGGAAGTGAAGGTAGAAGCAAAGCACCAGCATTATAAACTAACAAGCAAAATAAACACACTCATCAAAAAATTGTTTCTCTGATGTATACATAATCTTCCATGGTTATAAGCAATCAGAGCATGGAACTCATCAAACAACTGGATTAAATGATTTAATAATGTCCCAGTAAGCTTATTGTCACATAAAAGCTTTTTTCTGACACAGAAGATGAATACGAAATGGTTGACTTTAACAACTTCAAAACCATTTTAATTTGCAGCAGCACAAGGATTCTGCAATGCCAGCCAATCCCATAATACCATACACCATTTAAAAGAAAAGACTGTTTTGTACCTAAGTCTTTTGCTTCCCTCTTCCCCATCAACTCCTATTAGTTATTAGCTATTTTATGCTCTAATTTCAAATATGCCCAAATCTGCCACTGATATTTCAGAGTACCTGTCATACTGTAATCATTCACTCCCACGAAATCACACCCTCAAAAAAAAAAAAAAAAAGGCAATTAGTGTATCTGTCCAGCGTGGAAATAACTCTTCTGGATGTTTAATAAAAAGCCAGAGAATTTATTCAACATAGATACTGTATCAAAAATATCACTGCTATCAAATAAACACTGGCATTTTGACAGGACTACTTGACATCTGCTGTTAATAAAAAAAGCTTTGGATTCTGCAAGATTACATTCTGCGGTGGGCAACCAGCAGCACCACTCTGAAACACAACGCTTCCTTCAGAGGAAAAAAGGATAAATCTGTACGGCTTCTTGCTGGTTAACTGATACAGAAGGAAAACACTCTGAGCTGGAAAAGGTCCTGCAAAGTAAAGACTGAAAATCCTGCTGGTTCTTCATTCTAGCAATTTAATAATCTGCTAAACTTTAATTAAAGTGACATATAGACAGTTCTAACAGAGGAAACCAGCAATCCACATGCAAAACTCAATCATCTGATTAGCAGGTTTATTAGATCCTTTCAGAAAGATGTTGACAGAAGGAAAGAAAATCCTAGTTACTACTTCAAAATAAAATTCTACAGCGCAAAAGGGGAAGTAATATTATGACAGTCAGCAATGTCAGCCTTAACTTGAAGTTGCCCAGCCCCAGCAGTTGAGATCTTCAGCCTGGATTACGCTTGCAAGTTCCCTAGAGAGCGTTAGTCAGCTGAGAATAATGGCAATACTGAAGTTATCCCATAAAAACACTGCTGAGACTGCTGTGTCAGAAATCCGATTTCTCCCGGAGACTTGGCACCAATCTTTGGTACAGGCTTGAAACCTCTGCTGGATTTAGGTTCTTACATTGTATCTTCAAAGCTGACAACAGGGCTCATAATTTTCCTTCAAAACACAACCACTGCAGAGGCGTTCTTAGAGACCATGTTCAATATACAGCCTGAGCGTTATTAGAGAAGTCACTTGCGGCATGGAAGACAGATCTTCTTGGTTGGATGGGATTCAGCCTCATACCTCCTGCATCACAAAGCACTGGCCTCCTCGCCGGGTTAGAAAGCAGGGGGAAGGGGAAATTCTCCATTTCTTCCATTGAAGCTGAGCTACTGCACTGCAAACTATTAATGACAGATGGGCTTAAAGAAAGAAAGGTAAGAAGCTCCTTGCTCTGCAGCTGAGCAAGTCCACTTGCTCAGTCAGAAGCAGCGTGACCAGCAGGTCGAGGGAGGGGATTTTGCCCCTCTGCTCCTCTCTCCAGAGACCCAACCTGCAGTTCTGCATCCAGCTCTGGGGTCTTCAACAGAAGAAGGACACAGACCTGTTGGAGCAAGTCCAGAGGAGGGCCACAGAGATGATCAGGGGGCTGGAGCACCTCTCCTATGAGGACAGGCTGAGAAAGTTGGGGTTGTTCAGCCTGGAGAAGAGAAGGCTCCAGGGAGACCTTACAGCAGCCTTCCAGTACCTAATGGGGGACTACAAGAAAGCCAGAAAGGGACTTCTTACAAGGGCAGGTAGTGATGGGACAAGGGGTAATGGCTTTAAACTGAGGGAGGGTAGATTTAGATTAGATGTAAGGAAGAAGTTCTTCCCTGTGAGGGTGGTGAGGAGCTGGCACAGGTTGCCCGGAGAAGCTGTGGATGCCCCATCCCTGGCAGTGTTCAAGGCCAGGTTGGATGGGGCTTGGAGCAACCTGGTCTAGTGGAAGGTGTCCCTGCCCATGGCAGGGGGGGGGGAACTAGATGGTCTTTAAGGTCCCTTCCAACCCAAACCATCCTATGATTCTATTCTATTCCATGAAGTGGAGCAACTTGGGTCCAGGTTCCCTTTTCTAGACTATTTAATATTTGGAATAAGAAAACATTATTAAGAAATCAATGTTTTTATGCTGTTTTCATCACGGTGTTTTAAAACCGTGTAAGATATTAAGAATATGCACAGTACTGATCAAGGCAATCTTGTTCCTCACGTGAACATTAGCTTCAGCAGGGGTATTTGTTACTGGACTGGACAGAGTGCTCTTGCTGGACCCAGAGCCCAGGGTGCTTTTACGATCCCTTGATCATCCACACTGCGTAACTTCTGGGTCACCCTTAGCTCTGTTTTGAACAGCTCCAATTAACTATCTACAAATTAAACCTTCGCATAGTTCAAGTGATGGGGACCACTCCCGAATGGCAGAATGGAGGCAGACTCCGCTCTAGATCTGCTTCTTTCCACCCTGCAGAGTCCTCCAGCACCATCTCTGCATCCTTTGTACCCCTGAACACCTCCCAGTGCCATACCCCCGGGTGCGCAGCATGTGGCCATTCCCTAAAACCCTCACCTCGCGGCTTGCAGCACAGCTTTCCCTTCACTGTGGGTACAAAAGATCCTGCAAAAATAATACTTGAGACATGGGAGACCACGAAGAGCACAGCGGAGAGCCAGGGCCAAGTGCGACAGAGGACAGACGTGCTCAGTCTGCTCCGCGGGGTCCCTCAGCGGTCTCTCTTGTACGCCCCTATCCTAAACAATTTAACATTAAAAATATTTTCCCTATGGTAGCTTATAGCACAGCTGTCATAGTAACAGATGGCTACTTCATGTATCCTCCAATATAACAATGTTCCCTATTTCTGAAGCTGTAAAAATATGTAAAAAATAATTAATATTGTTCCAGTTACTGCAAAAAAAGGCATGTAGTCCAAATATGTATCAGCTTACTTGAAATTAATGGGTACATGTACCCCAGCAAAGCAGACATTTGGCCCATTTTATAAATGAACATTTATAAAATTTGATGCAAGTTGAAAGGATTTCTAAGGCTTCTTCCCTTTTCTAGTGTGGCTCATTGAGATGTTTGCTGCCACCTAACCTGCACTCCAGTGTGTTACCAAAAACAAACCGAATTGGTCATAAATGAGTCCAGTTCTGTAGAAGTACTGCAGACACAGTGTTTCCACAGACATTTTAAACCTCTGACACTTCATCTCGTCTTCCTGAGGGCTATGTAAAGTTTCAAGGGGTTGTCAAAAAAGGAATGTAAATAAAATAAACTGGGTTTCTCTGTAGCTGAGGTGGAGAAAGTCTGATTTAGGGATTCTTATTTATTTCTTTGTTTTAAACTGGCAAAATCATACAAATTGTCTTTTTCCTGGTTTTCTGAGGATCTAGCATATAGAACTTTTTAATCCTGAGCTAGGAAAACTGAACTCTAATATTTTATCATGATATTTCTAAAATGAGATTAAGGGATTCAAGCATCCAGAAGAATTCAGAGGACACAGAAATGTCTTTTGAAAACCCTAGACTTAATATGCTGAGTTGTATTCTAAAAGCTGAAATAGTGTAAATATTGCCTGCATGTATAAAAACACATTTAATCATTGTGTGCAGCTTTAAAGAACATTTAATGAACATCTGAAAATTATTTCCCCTAGTTTAGTGTTTTAGTTGGCAAAATAAGACTTGCTTTTAAAATGCATTTTACTTTATTCTAAATATTTCTTTCAAACTTTACACCAAGATCAGTGCTGGTTTGAAAAGTACTGACCTAGAAAGAAAGACTTATTCAATTGTTTTATTCTCTTTGCTACAAATCTATCTATTTTGCCCATGTACTATTGATAAAAGTCCAGAAAGTAACGTGACATTTCATGTGGCAGTAGTTTTGAAAACTTTGATCAAATAGAAAACTGGCTGGAAACTATTTTACAGTGAAAACTTCTGAATAACTTATTAAAGAAAAAGGTTTACAGTAAGTGGAGCAGGGCAATAATAAAGTCTGTAACAATGAAAGCCATTTCAACAATGTTCAAAGTGAAATTAGAAGAAAACGAGCTGAAAGACGAACGGTAAAGATACATGCATTTTAGTAACTGTAACGTATCATACTTAACTAAAAAAACATACTATATTAACAGACTGGGGAGATTTTTACTTCTAGCAGCTGCTAATAGGATTTCAAAATGTCAAGCGATTATGGCACTGGTGGTTATACCCAAATTTCTATCGAGGAGGATTTGGGTCCAACACACGAGGAGCAGCCACCTGCAGTGAGTGTTAGGGCATGCCTCTACGGTACTGCGCAGTCAGAAGCAACGCAGGTGCAGGCAATCTTAGTGTTTAGCCAAGGAAACAGTTTTGAGGAACACGTATCCAAGTTTGGTCTACATGGTGTCCTGAGCATTTGGTTCATCCTGCCCCATTCCCAAAACCCACCTCTGTGATCACTTCCTTACAGGACACAGTTTTGCCACGTCTCAGCAAATTTGGTTCTGATAAAACCAAAACCTGTCCTCTTTATAATGCTTTTTACCTTTGGCAAGTCCCAGGAGCTCTTAGTCATTTTGAACTCTCGACTCTGCAGCAGGACTAATGTCAACATGCTCAGAACTGTGCAAATATCAATTAATGCTCAGTCCTGCGTTAAGATAACCAGTTATGCTTCTGTACAAACAAAGACACGAATAAAAACCGGAGATAACATAGTTGTCACAATATACGTGTGGGGGTCAGGTGGAAATGTGATGGGGCGGATGTGGGAGGAAGAAAGACAAAAAGAAGAGCAATGACTGACAAACAGAGATGGACAAAAGTGAGAAGCGAGAGCAGTCCCTGGTTTTTACAATCCTGGAACAATACAGCGAGTCACACGTGCTATCATTTTTACCCTCTTGAGTAGGAAGAAGTGCTATATCTATTTTAAAGATAAACTGAAGTGGGAAAGGTACAAGAGGTCACACAACAACAAAGGCAGGGATGAAAGCTGGGGACTTTGCCGTCCCGCTATGGGAAATGAGTGACTTCTAAAGCAAACAGCAGCTAGCAGTAATCCGTGGCAGAACACGAAAACCAAGCCTTGTGAGCTCTGGCTAGAGCTGTGGTGTTATTTTAGCTTGGCCCAGAGTAGTACTTAGCTGGGAATGAACTTCAGACTGCCATTAGCAGCAGTTTGTTTGTTTTCACTATCGAGTGTCCACAGAAATGTTTCATGATGGCTAGGCTCTAAGTGGGTATCAGGTATTCTCCTTCATAGTCAATAAAACTAATCATTGTAATATAACCTCAACCAAAAATGCACTTTTTCCCAGGAAACTGATGTATTGGCAATCAGTTAAAATCTTGGTCGACATTTTATGCTTTTTGAGGAAAAACAGAATGAAGGAGGTTTGTTTAGTGGTCAGTTTTCAGTAAAAGATAAAGCAGGGATAAGTGAAGAATAAAGTATTTTATTCAGAAGAGTTACTGAAAAGTGCAGGAATTGTGCACAGCTGAAGCATTCTTCCTGAGAACACCTGCGGGAAAATGTTAGGTAGCATCTCTGCCTCTTCTAGTGTCCCAGCAAAGGCTGATCCCTTTAGGAGAAGCAGAGATGCTGACTGGTGTTTATCGTGTAGTTACTTTATAGATTTTAATCTTTATGTGACATTTCTGCATTGGAAACCTTTCCAATTTCTGATCAATTTTGACTGTCTGCGTGGTTTTGTCTTTGTTTATCAGTTTGCGTTTATACCAGATTTAAAGAAAAATCTTTCCCACTCCTTCTTTTCCCACGCAAATGACATGCTTTCCCTTTGGGAGGTTTCCTAGTTCTCCCTTTCTAAGAAAGAACATAATGTCGTCCAGTATCACCAGCACCAGGTAAGATGATGCCATCTCCCTCACCACATCGACAGCAAACTCACACAAGACATTTCAGAAATGACCACTCCATTGCACATTTTGGTGTAGCCCATAAGAAAACGAACACTTAACTCAGCTGTGATGTGTACCAGCTTACATTGTTTATTTTCAAAATGAACTCTTCAACCCGTAGAAATAAAGGACAATGCATTTGTGTGATGGTTGTAAAGTTAATATTTTCATAGAAAAGTATGCACTTCCCTTTGCAGGGGGGTTCACTGTCTCTTCTGCTGTCAGCAGATGCCCAGGTGCAATTCAGAATAACTACCACGTAAACACCTAAACAACTTCGAAGCTCTGCATTCCCAGTTATTTGCCTTGCCTTTTGCCTTACCTGCCAGGATTATGCAGAACAGTATGCCCATGGCGAGAAAAGTTGGGCAAATTCAGGCGGCGTTAGAACTTGAGAACCTCTTGTGCTCATGTGAACTAAGAACATGAGGTCTGTAATGCAGCAAAGGACCAACACACATACAGGGTTTGAAATGATTTAGACTAGGCACGCTTGATGTCAAGCATGTGCTTAAACCCAATTATTTTTATACGCTAACTATGATGCTGGGCTGCACTTAACTCAGTCTGGAGAGCCTAGAGCTGGAAGCCTCCACTACCACACACACATAATGCATGAACCATAATCATCCCCTCTTCCCCTCCCCAAATACATATATACACATATATATATACGTGCCTCTGATTCACCCACCCTTCTAATTTTTTCCCTTCAAAAATTGCTGAGGTTCTGAGAGCGCAGAAATTTGTGTGCCCATATACTGAAGGTGCTGCTGGCTTAATCTGTGACCTCCAGCAGTCAGTGCAGCGCTGACTGAATGAAGGGATGGATGTTCTTCAGCTGGTCATGGGCATCTCCTCTCCTACAGTGACAGTCGGATTACTGCTGTCCAGACCAAACCCTTAATCAGTTTGGTCTCTAACTTCTGCATCTGTATCACTACTAATATACATGTCCAAAGCCTAACTGAAAGCCAGAAGTAAAAGATGTTAGGGTATCCACAACCATAACCATATTTTATCATTTATCATTTCTTGCCGTACAGATACCATAAAATGTCTGTACAGAAGCATTAACATCTTCACTTTTCTGCATCATACCATGTTTAAAATTATGGACAAAAATCATAATGAGATACTTAGTTGCCTGCATGCATCCTTCTCTTGGAACAGAAGACAGCAGAGATTTGTTAGGGACTGGCTTCAATTCTCTCCCCCTCTCTCTCACTCATTCTCACACGCACACATTCCTGCATAGCCTAAAGCAGCTTCAAACTCATTTAAATATATGTACTACTGACTCAAGCTATTTTAAAGCAAAAAAAGACATACTTTACTTCTTGAAATAGAATTAAATAACTATACTCCCACAGAGGGGTTTTTAAATTGTCATGTATTATTTCTCAGCTGTCATGAACAGCCAAAACAAATATATTCACAGAACTATCTCCATACATTATGCTCCTATACGATGAACTGATTTTATGGTTCTCTGCAATGCAGACAAACATTTCATTTCTCTTCTTTGTTTTTTTTTTTTTCTTCTTTTTTTTTTTGTAGCTAAGCACTATGATCTTCCTAAAAATATTCAAGGATCCTTTAGTGGAAAGCTCCACAATCTTCTCACAGTGTTACTGTTCTTGGTAGGTCAGTACGATCTCTGAACTGAATTTAAGGTTATATAAATCCAAAAAAAGTGGTATTAGACAAATTTCAGACAATTAAAATATGAATAAATATTTCATAGCATTTTCTAACATTTCTGACAATATTAATTGCATATTTTTTATACAGCCCACATGCATATCATGGACTACAACTAAATGCTGACAGAATTAATGAAGATTTTTTTAGCACCTTGCAAATCTTGTTTTCCTTAATCACTGTGAGACAAATATCATCCTTCTCTGTTTTCCGTTCCATAATTCAAGTGAATGGCAACTGCTTGAAATTTGTTTTTACAGTTAGATTTAAGGCACTATTCATCTTTTGAGACGCACTGATTTGTCAAAAAACGCCATTGCTTCAGCTGGTCTTAAATCAAGGTAGGTCTGATTTATACGAACTGAAAGTCAGGTCCAACAAGAATAAACTTTTTAAAGTGAAAATTATTGCTGTCAACTCTGAAAATGGAAAAACCCAAACAGTAAGGGATGCATCTACTGATCCACATCTATCCTCCATAGAGTTTTACTCACTCAGCCATAACGACGAAAAATAATACTAACTCACAACACAATATCTGAACTCAGGAAGCAGCTATTGCTATTCTGTTTTTAAAAGTATTTCCTAATTGGTGTATTCTAATGTTCCAGGAAGAATTAGAAAGTGAAACATTCGAAAAGGGCCTCTCAGTGTGAAAAACCTACTAATTGTTGTGAGAAAGGAATCTCAGCTTTCTGTGTCCTCTGGCTGGGCTTTTGGACTATTGTCAAAACGCATGTCTGTCAACAACCTTGGTGATACCAGCTGCTGGAAAACTGGATGCCGAGATGCCTCTCTACCTTTACAGCCTGGATTTTGTCTCAGCATGGTGAAACACATGTGATTAGTAATTGTTTTGTTACATTATTGGGGGGGTGATGGTGGCTCTCCCAAAGTTTCATGGCTGTAAGTTAACCAGCTCCCCATTTCTTGGGGACCTCCACGCTGTACAGAGAATGACAGATGTCAGTGGCACCTGGACACGTGGATGGGGCAAAAGCTGCAGGACTTTCCACCAGAAACCCATCTGAATAAACAGACTTGGCAGGGAGCAGTTTGGATGTAACCAAGATGGCAACAGCTCTGGAGACAATCGTGTGCAAGTGCTTAAATTGCCTGAGCATTAGCAGGCTTTTATGGCAGATGGTGGAAAACAACTGGCATCAAGTCATGCTTCCCTTTGCCACTTAAACCAAGAAAGTGGAAGAATTTCTACCAAGACTTAGGTAGCTCTCCAAAGAATAAATAATAAACAGAATAAAAATATGAAAAAGGAACAAATAAAAGAAAGAATAAAAACGCAACACACCCAATTTGCTCTGTTACAAGACTTAAATGTCTTTCCAAGAAAAAGGCTGGAGGACAGCTCTGCTAGCATGAGTGGCAGACAACGGAAGCATTAGCAGTGGATTATCAGAGCAGATTTTAGTGGACTAGATTCTCAGCTGTGCTACGTCCAAGGCAGTTTTCCTCCAAGGCCCAGAAGCTGGAGCAATCAATTTGTACTTCATGGGGTAACGACACGACAACAAAAGAGAGATGCCGCATTACAGTCATCCTGCTTCCCGCGCTCCAATTCATAGCAACACGTAGCTGAGGACATGTCCATACTGCAGATGCGGTAGGACAGGACCTTTAAATAATTACCAGTAGCTGTTTAGTCACAGAAGCATGTAGCTTCATGCAATTGAGTTTTCAAAGGCCACTGCCTGCTTGACAGCTGATGGAAAAAGTCTGAGATCCTTCTCCCAGGATTAGCTGTACCTCAGGATTGGTGCCTAGGTCTTCACTTAATCTAGGAGCTACCAGTGCAACGAGAGCTTGAAGGCGACCACCAGATACACCTTAACTATGAGCTGCTAGAGATCCACTGTGAATTAATTATAGAATGTCTGGAATTTTGATCTGCTCATTATGTGAGTTCAAATATTTCATCCCTTAAAGCAATAACTGGCTTAACGGCCCCTTGCATTTTCACATTCAGGGCCCTCCAGTATTTTTAAGCTGTCTTTAAAACCCAACTGTCTCTAGAAATACCTATTAATGTTTTAATTCTGATGAAAAGAAGAAACATTCAATTAAAAAATTAAGTTAAATAGCTAAGTGTTTACCCTAAACCAAATACAACGGCATAAAATCAGATACAAGGATGTACTTCATGACAGCATATTTTAGCTCATCAAGTATAATGGCCCTCACTGTGCCAAGCCTCCTCATCATGTACCCGATTAAAGAATGAGAATATGTAATTCTGGGCAGATGATTTAAGAAGGGAGGAGAGGCCTTACCTATAAATTAATTTGACTGTGAGTTTAAGGAATTATTTCACTGACTTCTTTATATTTCAGAATCTTAGCATCTCTTTAGTTTGAATGCATAGCTAATGCAAGCCCAATCAGGCAGCAAACACTGGGTCTATGTATTATCATGATACACTACCTGGAGTTCCACCTGTCTTCATGCTAAACATTCTTAAGGCTCTTTATAGAAAACAGTCTGATTTCTTTCTCTATTACATACTGCAACATTCACCTTCATTCTATGCTAAATCTAACATAATTCAAATCTAATCTTAGGCAAGCCTAAACTCATTCTTGACTAAAAGGCATTCTAGGAAGAACACTTTGATTTTAGTAAATAATCAGTCAGACAAATGACAATTCTAGGATGACTTTTATCTTAAACAGTTCTGGAAGAAAGAAAAAGAGACTCAAATTACCTTCTACACAGGGGTCGTTCCACATTTGGTACCAGAACGTACCCATCTGTCTTATCTCCAAAAGTCTTACAGTTTTTGATCCTGTGTTGTGGTTTTGGAGCACACTACCTGTCAGCTTTTTGATAGTCACCGTGGTTTTGAGTACCTATTGAGAGCTTTTTTCATATGAGCTTAAAGCACCAATTCAAGACAGCAATGTGAGAATGGAGGAACTTACCATTAACGTAGCGTTATAATATTTTGTTACTTACATTACAAACCACCCCACATTCAGGATGCAACCAGAAATAAGATCACTTTTTTATGGAAACACACAATATATGAAAAACTAGGTGAAAAACCATGCCTATGTATAGGATGAAATGACGATCCTTGCATCAAAGACCTTACAGCCTAGTTGAGACTTTCCTTCTAGATGCTACAGCCAAGATGACATCTGACACGCAACTGCGAAGGGAATGGCCATTCCTCAGTTGGGTGCCTGTTCTCAAAAGTGTAATCCAAGTCTGGATCTCAAGTGGATGAGGATAAAGTGTGCAGGCAGCCACGTGAGCTCCAGCGAGGACGAGGAGCTCAGAAACCCCCCGAGCTCAGCTTTTCAGACCAGCCAGTTGTAGATTTCTGTGCCAGGACGGAGGCTGTACGGATGGCTCTCAAGCACCCTACCTTTCACCACTATAGGATGCTCAGGTGCCTACTACAGATGTTCACAATTTCTGAGCTGGTGCCAGCGGATAATGGATGCAAGAAGAGGTAGTCTTTTTCCTGCCAGTAGTTCTGCCTCTAACAATGTTTGTAATTAAAAACTGAAACCTGCCATTTTGCAGACACAAGGAAATATGTATTTACAGGTGATTTCAATACAGCGCTAGTTTTCCAAGACACCCTGTTTCAGCAGCCGCTCTAGATCATAAAGCACAAGATTATGAAAAAATTTAAGAAAAAAATGTAACGAATTCCTGGCAAGTTTTACATTCCCCTTTAAAAAAAATTGCATACGCCCTCCCTTCCTCCCTTCCCTCCAGCAAATACCATTCATGTTTAAGATTAGATTATTTTTCTCCTGATTCCTCTTTAGTTGCCCGAGAGTGACTCATTGTCAGATTGATTTAATTACAATTACAGATCTTGTTCTTCTGGTGTTACAAGTAAAAACTAGGAAACGTAAAGGAAAAGGTCAATACAGAAAGACTCTACAAGCCAGGAGATGTTTAACAGCGCCACTAGTGATTACTGTCGATTTCAATTGGGTAGTTGCCTAATCTAAGCTTTTTTTACAATAATGCAACAGAAATCAGTTACATTTCTCAGATATCTACCTGAAAGGTTGGGTTTGTTTCTGTGCCACACATTACAGTTTTTAGATCTTGGGCATAAAAATGAAACAAAAATGTAATAGTTTAATAAAAGAGACATTGCGTAGTTACTGTTAGCAGAATAATAAAGATCGGTTATCCATGTAACGCATGTGTTATTTTTAAACATTTACAAATTTGGTAAAAGAGAGAATTTAAAATCAACTGCTCTTCTAAGACATTAGCAAAGTGGGAATGTTTCTTCAAAAGATGTTTGCAACATTAACTTTATAATATCTCCATAATAAAAATATTATAATGTAAGTGCCATGGTAACTTATAAAACAAGGCATATTGAACATACTGTGTAGTTTTTAAGCAATGGATATAGTTTATGACTCTAATTTATACACTTTGAAGGTAAAAGTATAGTTAGAAAGACTGAAACTCTTTTCCTGAGAAGACCTATTTGTTGTTTGCCTTTAAGTTGTTTCTAGGAGCCAAAGAGAAAGGTCAAGTCTAAGGTTCTTGCTTTGTCAGAAAGCTTATTTAGCATTAATAACCAAGAGCATTACGCTCGTACCTTACTGTAATAATTTTTGTATTTTTATATATTTCTCATTTTCAGAGAGAACCTAATTAGAGAGTAGGTATTTAACCGCACTATCCTCAACACTGTCTTTATCTCACAGCCTACATTATGCAGCTAAATATTTTACCCCTGAGAGTCTCCTCAATTTGTTTTGAGATGCTGACATGGTTGTAATAAAAAGCACAGCTACCTTAACAGTTTTGCAGGGGAAACAATTAGTAAACCTTACTGGTTTGGCATTTCAGAATCAATTAGCTCTGCCGGAGAAGTTCTACAAACACAATACTGATGCAGTAACACTTTGGAAGGCATTATTAATGCCAGAGGAGAAATAAATATAATTGGAATTAACAGAACAGGTTAAGTTGTTAGGGCTATTTACTGATTAAATTTATTTTCTATGTTTCATTCTAGGAAAAAAAAAAAAAAAGAAGTAAAGCTCATAATTGCAGATAATAAGATTTTGCCTTTTTTATTTTGGAGAAGAGATATTAGGTGAACAAGTAACATTGTTTGTGAGTGGTTAATTAAACAGATATCATTTTAAAGGGAGCCAGGAACTTAAAGTGCAGGTCACCTGAAAATCTGTACTGCAAAGGGACATCTCCCGGTATCCTGAACTCTTTTATCCACAGAGACATGCCTGTTACAGAACGTGCATATCCTTAGCAGCAGCTAAGGAAGTTCTACAGAAAAGACTCAGTTCAAGAACAGAACAGGATAAATAAAACTGAGGAGTTGAGAGAAAACCAGAATTTCCATTGCAACATTTTTGCAATAAATAATGAAAAATCAAAATAATGTGAGGTATGAAAAAAAGAGCAAACCAATGTTGGAAATGTGTGATTGATTTTTATCTTTAACTGACAAGAAATGCTTTGATATTCCCAATCATCAAGATGCCAGATTTTGACACGTGGAACAAAACTAACTTTTAGTTAGTCTAACAATACGTTGCATGGGTGGGATTCATTTTGTCTAGTAATAGGTGTCTACAACGCAAACACAGCCGAGCCAGTCATTCTGTATGGGGTATCGGTCATCTCACAAAATAAACTTCTGAATAAAGCGTGCTCTAGTCGTGGCTGTTTTGGCCTTTGACTGCAATGACCATCTCCTATTACATGTAAAATATCAGAAAAATCAACACATGCATTTTTCAGAAACAGCATTTTCCAGAGAACGGTAGTTGTGCAGCATTTGCCCTGTCTAACCGAATAGTCCTGTGAATGCCTGCAGTGGTACTGCCTGACCTCTCTGCAGTACCGAGGTTTAGGGAAGGTATCTAATAAATGTGAAAAATCTGAACCAAGCAAAAAAATTTAACTTTTTTTAACATCTCGTATGAGATGTGAAGTCTCTAAAAGACTATTTGCAAGTAGATGCCAATAGGCAAAGCTGCTAATGCCAAGTTGCTTCCTTCAGCATAAATACATCTCAGTGAAAAACATACGTTTGGTATCAAAGCTGCTTCCAAGGAGCCAGTAGATGTTTGCATAAGTTTTTCAATACCCCTATATTTCCAATAGGCTGAAGCTTAGGATTTGATTTATATAGCAGAGCTAGCCCTTATAAATGTATTTACTGAATGCTCAACAGGTGAATTACAGAAGAACCGACAGAATAGATGTTGGGAAATAAGAGGCGATGCCTTGTAATGCAAAATAACACGATACAGGCTGGTTAACGACCTATGTATGTTGACCCGCATTCTCTGGTGGTTGTGATGTACCACCTGCAGGTCACTGGCCCCTGCTACTCAGATACCACCCCCCTGAGACCCTACCCTCCTCACACGTACCCCTACTCCTCCCCTCCGTCCCCCCAAGATTTGCTGTTGGAAGGGTTCTCACGGGCTCCTCCGTCGCCTCTTTGACTGAAAAGGCAGCGACTTACCCAAGACCTACTGTTAAAACCATTTCAGCTAACCCAGCTGAAACAGGTTACAGCATCTTAAATGAGCAGCTGGAAAACCAGACCTGGGGATGCAGTAACTGGCCAGGTGGTGAAATGCAGGAGGATATGGAAACACTCGCGGCTGGGATAGCTACAGCAAGAAGAGGGTGTGTTTATTTCCTAAAGAAATGGAGCAGCGTGCCACTATGATAGCTCAGTGATACTCCGCTCTCTGGCTTGCTCTAGCCAAAAGAAGCTGATAAGCTGTTAGGATACACACGGAGTGGAAAGGAGAATGACACTGATGACATGGTGCCGTCTGCCTGTGAATTAGTGTGCAGTGTCATGTAGGACACCGTGGAAGCATTGGTCATCTTCTCCCAAATGCAGAATCACAAACTTGGAGGGGATTCACAGAGGGACCACTCGCGAGTTGTCAAAAACTATGGAGACAGCATGAGAAGAAAGGGATGGTCGCTCCTAGGAAGGAAATTAACAGCATGGGAGGTGTTCAAAAGTGCATAAACAATAAAAGGTGTATCAAGGACTTTGTCTTGTCTTAATTTGTAACTCCAGAACAAGGACATCCAAACACATGAATTTTAAAAATGGGAATAGGAAACAGATTTTTCACTAAAGAGGAAATTATACTTCGGCATACATTTCTACAGGAGGTTTTAAGAGCAAGAGCTTAGCAATAGGCAAAAGAACTCAGACACCTTTTTGGATATCAGAAATATCCAGATTTACTATTTTTCAAGCCACTGCATTTTGGAAATGAAATGACTTGAATAAACCTATTTCCACACAGGAGCCAAGTTCTCAGGGTGGAAGATGAGACCCATACTGTTAGCAGCATATTCTATGTAAGCCTACTCACCAGGCTATCTGAGTATTGATGCTCTTTGAAATTGCTGTTTCCGGCCACTCTGAAAAAAGACACTGTGGATCTCATCCATGACAGGTCCTGTGACCCCCCCAAATGTCTAGCAAACATTCAAAGAGGAGTTAAATGTAATACTAGAAGACATATTAAAGTTGTCATTGATTATAATTATGTTTTAAAGTAATACATAACAGCCATGAGTGAAACGTCTTAATTTTCTTTGCCTTCATTTTTCACTTCTTTACTTTCCTTAGTAGAAAACTCTAGATAATCTGGGCTGTGCAACACAATCCACTCATCAAACTAATTACAGTATAAATTTCTACTCAATTTGTTTAACTAAGCATTAGCTGGAAACTTCTTGGGAAACCCTTACCAACATAGTGAAAACCTTCCTTTATATAAATCATTTGAAAGAATATAAGAAAGGGAAGAAATCCATTGAAATTTAGCTCTTAGAAAGCTGATGAATAAACTAATCTGTTACTGAGTGGCTCAATGTTCAATTGTTTGAAAATGGCATAGGAACAAAACCCCAGGAGAATGCCATTGTTCTGAGCTATTTTCTTTTCTTAATTAGTCCTAATGCTTTTTTATAAAACTATTATTCTCTTTTTTGTGTATCTTTGATCTGAACACATAAATATGCAAAATATAGAAAATAAGTACCACAAATAACTTCCAAAGTTAAAACTTGCACCTTAAATTGGAATTGTGGTACTGAGTAAATTACTGAATTTAGGCTTCTTTTAGGATATAAATTGAATATGTTAATTTTATTCATCAAAAAACAACGGCACAGTTCACATACATACAAAATCCACCAGAAATAAGGGAAGGTCACTGGGCTAATCACTTTGGCTTATTTCCCTTTTCTGTACTCCCATCTGCCTATTTTCTGTGCTCTTTGTATTTAAAAGGAACAACTTGAACATAGTTAGGCCAAAATTTGACCTACTTTTTTTTGTTCATTTTAATTAATTTCTTTTTTTGGCAACATCTCTGTTATTTCTATACCTTTTACTTTACACATGGTTTCTCTTTAAAGCAAACTAAATAATGCCACATTTTTTACCACTGATGAGAAAACCTGTAACAGTACACTACTGAATCATCATCACCAGGGATGGATCTTTGCATTCAGACGGTGTCGTATGCAGGACGGGTGCCTGTACATTGAGAAACAGGTCACCTTAAAGCCTACATGAAATTAGAATTAGCAAGGCTGCAGAACAAGCTAATAAAGCAGAAGAGCATATTTTAAGAACACGGTTACTTGGAAGTGCATTCTTTTCACATAATTTTGTGCATACAGATTCACTTCACATTAAAATGCAGTACTTTGCTCTGAATCACCTCCTCCCAGGCCAGCACAGCCCACATTACTTATTAATCAAAGATTGCGGAAAAAGAATTTTATCAGTAGTTGAGTACAATCGTTTGAGAGGAAGGAAAACAACCTTAAGTACAGAAATCAAGTGCTACAAAAAGTACTCTGTTCTGGTATCAGCAATGCCAACTTTTGAAAAGGAATATTTAAAATTGCTCCAGGATGGAAACGGGAGCCAGAACTGACTGCAGAAACAGACAAACTTGCCAGCTCCTTATAACAGACCTCAAGACCTTGTAACATACCAATCTGCAAGCAAATTCCCGTAACTGCTCTCAGATCAGTTCAGGAGCGACCGGGACTCGCGGACCACAACAGCTACCAGCTCACGAGGGCTCTGCATGCTGGGATGAGCAATGAGGAACCCAAGCTAGAGAATGAAATTGCAAGAGACCCTGAATTACTACTTTCTTCCCCAAACTTATCTCCCCACCCCCTGTTTTATTTTTTTTTGAGATGGGTAAAGTATAAATAAAAATCTACCAGAGCTTTAACGAGGATTGAATACAGGACAAAGTAGAGATTATGTAGGCAGACTTAACTGGAAAGGGAAAAGAAAAAAAAATATAAAACAAAGATTCTTTAAAAGAACTGCGTTTAGATTTATGGGCCCCACTCACAAATCATGTCCCAGCCCCGATGAAATTGTCTTTCCAGCCACTTTCCGTGCTTGGCAGATAAGATGCAGAGGGAAACAGTTTGGGTGCAGCTGCCAACCTGAATTTTATGGGATCATGCCAGGCTACCCTAATTGCATTCATACCGTCTTGCTTCAGCTTTCTGAGGTCTCTAAGAAGCAAGTTTGCAATGCAAACCGATGAAAACTGAAGGAACAGGGAGCCTGGAAACAGACTGGCTCTGGAGCAGAAGAGCTGGTATTCCATGTTATTTCTCATGGATCCAAAGCAAACTCAGGATGTCATCTCAGATTCTTCCACCAGTCTCCAGCTAGTCTGAGACAATTTAGCTCACCCGCTTACACATTCAGAGCTCTCGTGAGAGAATCTGATGGTGGCAAACTAAGTAGTTGGTGCTGGGTACAACTTTCAAACACATGCACTAGTGTCATTTCTACCATTACTGGGGTAAAAAAGAGCCCGGCAGGTACTTCAAAGGGCGTTTCACCGTGCAGCTAAGTTCACATTTCCTCCAAGCAGACAACAACCAGCTTTCCCAAAGACTGTTGTGGTGGGTTCTGACCCCCCCCCAGAAAAGAACTGCATGAGGGTTCTGGATGAAAGGGAAGGACTGGACAGGACCTCCATCCCTCTTCCTCACTGGTGACTGAAACACAAACTTAGACTTCCCCCCTTTATAATTCTGAAATTACATGAGATCTATCCCATTCGGGCAGGACAATACCAGACAAGGCAGAAGAGAACAGCCAGGCTCCTGCAGAAGAAGGGGAGAGGGAAGAAAGAAACTGCAGAGAAATGGATTCTTCATCTTTCCTGTGCACCTTCAAAGAGGCTAAGCTGGAGACTGTAAACAGACGTGGGCAGAAAGTTTGTGCAATGGTAGCTCTATTAGCTTCTCAGTCTTCTCCAGAAGACAAGAGTGTACTTCCCACGCTAGAGAAAATTTGTATGATAAACTAAATCCCATAGAGCAGTCCTATCACTGTAGTCTTTCTTTAGAAAAAAAGGAAAACATTAAACTACTGTGTTATAGTGTGTCACACGTCCAGGACAACTGGCAAAGCAAGTGTGAAAGACAAGCTTTTTATTCTTGGAGAGGTACTATCTTCCATCCTCTTCAGAGCCATACAGTTTCATAGGGTATGAATCCTGTCCCAGACAGTATGGTTTGGGAATTTGCTATTCTCTACTGGAGAAATGCTAATGAGCACAGCCTTTTATCCAAAACATCTAGATGTCTGGAGTTCTTGCCAATTTATTTGTTTGTTTATTAAGAAATAAGATTGCTCCTCATGCTGAGAAGTTGCAGCAGCAGTTGGAGAGGCTGCTGTAGAGGGGAATGAAGAGAAAATGTGAGTCACAGTTGGCAGCATCTGTCATTACACACAGCAGAAGCTGCACTTAAGCCAGTGCTTGCTAAAGCAAATGAACTAACAAATACAGTCTTATCCATCATCACTGCATAGGTCAGAGCAGGCAGATGCAGCATATCAATTTGACCTGGGATGCTGTCCCAAAAGACCTCAGGAGGGCTTTCACAGAATGATTCCAGTAACTCTAGAAAGGCCCCAGGCTATTTGAACTGAACAGCAGATGTAGGGATAGATGATATTCCTCTCAGGTACAGGATGGATTGCCTTTGCTGGAAATGCCACCAGATACCAAAGGAGAGAACGAGAGAAATCAAGCTGTCCTCTCCCTTCTTCTTGAGGCTACAGCATGGGAGGTGGGGTGCAGGTCTGCATTCAGAAACATCTTTGCCTTTGACCGTGAAGGATTCAGTCACAATCTGGATCAGAATTCAGCCTGTATCTAGTCCTAGCCTGGGATCTGGGGAAGAAAAAAAGGATCTACTTGGGATAAAATTGTAGTGCTCCCTCTGGTGCTGCTTTTCTTTCCCAGGTGCAAAGTCTGAACATTTGGAGAGGTTGTATATCTTACTCAATAAAAAGGTACTTTCACAGAAAAAAGCATCAAACACAAAAATACTGCAAAACTTAACCACACGAAACTCGGCATAGAAAGACACAACAGTGACCAAAATCATGGCTTTCTTATAATAAAAATAAGACAAAATAAATCTAAGATCAACAATCATCAACAGAAAAAGATAACGTAAATGAAGACAACTGGACCTGAAGACAGGTGAGATACGAAATACAAAGCAGAAAGCTCTTTGATTTTGGTAGTGCTATATGAGAGTTATAGCACTGAACTCTAATTTGGGGCTGAAAGTAGGATTCCTAACCTGAAGAGATGGGATCTGCAGCAGATAGGTGGTGAGGGGGAGGGCTTCTTTGTGGAAGGGCACATACTATAGGAACAACAGAGGCAGGGAATACAGAGAGGGGTATTAATTTGGAAGGGATTCACTAATACATAAATATTTCTGCTTGGAAGTCCCTGGATAGAAATATGTATACAGGTGTTGTGTACCCTATATCAGTAAAATAGGTAGCATCAATCGTACCGTACACACAGCAAATTTGACAGTCTTGGGGATGCATTAGAGTTGTGACTGAGCCGCGGCAGGCTGCAGAGCTGATCCAGGTAGTCACAGCAAGGCGTACTGCAGAAGAAGAGTGGTTGTGAAGCTCGTGTCCAGCATCAGGCCACAGGCACCCCGCAGTCAGCGCTGCTCCGCAGCGGCAAGACGGCACAGCCTGCCAGGAACGCCGGACAACTGCAGCCGACCTCGTTCTGCCTGGACCGAAGTCACGTACGGGAAAAACGTTGGACTTAGGGCTGCTCTGTGGCTCGGGCAGCCTGGAGGGAGCGTTGCTGTTGCCACTGGTGGCATCTGTCACTGCTAATGGTCACAGAAAAAGCAAGTTTGGGACTTTCAGCTCAACAAATTCAAGTCCTGCTTATATTTAGTTCACACTGGCTACTTCCAACAAATCTATGTTTAACTTCACTACATAAAGCAAGTTTAGTTTTCTAGATGTCTGATTATCTGACTTATTTTTCCACACACATATTTATGTCATCAATGGCATGTTTGGCAACGATACTTTCTTTACATCTATATGCATATGTACATATGCACGTATAAATGAGAAACATTTACATCTTCTGGCCTTCCTTCCAGTTATGTAACTGTTAAGCTATGTATTCAGCTTTTACCCCACTAAAACTGTTCTTCTGATCCTAGCTCAGTTACAGTTTGCTGCATCTTGTTTTCATTACGCTGTAAAATTAAGGCAGTGAAGGAGGAGGGCTGTGAGAAAACCATTTGTTCAATGAAGAACCCCGCAAAAATGTTTCATTGAGCTCTTATGGTAGAAGCTATGCTCTTCTGATAAGATAAACAAAGGAAGTTTTCTCTTTCTCCCGATGGAATGCAATTCCATTTTTACACACACACAAAAATATCAGAAATAGATGCTGGATTTCATATTAATATAAATGTATCCCAAACCAATTAGCCATTGCACTATGTCAGAAATACAGTTCTGCTTTTATGAGTGTCGTATCTTTTGCTGATTGAGTGCCAAAATCTCTTCTCAACCATTTCACTTCCAAGACAAATTGTCAGTATCCCCAGTGGCGTGTATTAATTTATAGACGAGCAGGATCCTCATGGGATTACCAGCTGCTCTTCACATTTACATCTTTTGCCAAGATAATCTTTCATAATGTTTTCTTGAACCACTCAGTTACATGGAAAAATCTCTGTAATGACCAGGCCTTGGCTCACCTTGCTCTCCCATGGAAATACTATTAAAGTGTAGTTCTATGCGTTGGAAAAAATACATGAGGATATAAGAATTATCTCTGAAATATTTGGCTCCTTGCACAAGGAACAGAAGGCTCTGCATAGGGCCATATCTCTGTAGCACATTTATAAGTATTTTATTAGTATTGACATATTACCGATGAACCAATTTATTGTGTGAAGTACCTCTCATTTGACACATAAAAGATGTCCTATATTCCAAAAAGTTTCCCTTGCAAGTGTAAAAGAGACACGAGACAACAGCATGTGAACAGGAGGGCACAAAGAATGACCACAACCATGCGGGGCTGATGCACAACCGTGTGCAGCGCACAAGCGGCCCAACTCCCACCAAGTTTTCAGAAACAGAGTTTTAAGAACTTTTTAAAAGGAAGATTGTCGCTGAGTCCTGGCTGTTTACAAAGAATTTTCCTAAAGCATTAGGCCCCACGTAAGAGAAATCACAAAGGAACTTCCTTAAATCTAGGAATTCGGGATTTGGGAATGGCGAGATGGAAGGTGTGGGAGTGTGCAAAGAAGAGAATATGGTAAGAAAGGAATAGGCTGTTAAGGAAGTTGTAAGTGAAAATAAAGACCTTATATTTGATACAGCAAAAAATGGAGGCACAGCTTGAGGAATGGAAAAAGAATATGGCTGAAGTGACGGATAAGGAAAATTATCTCTGCAGTAACGTTTGGTAGATCTGAGTGGCAGGACTGCACTCCTTCCTCACACTGAGAAGCATTTAGCTTGGTGGCCCTGCTGAATCCAGAGGGATTACTTTCGTGAGTTATCAGTCTCCAACATCAGGTAGAGGTCCATAAACTTCAGCGTGATTCTTGTTGAACTGCATTCACCTGAAGCATTCAGTATTGGGCAATGCATGTCAAAACCAGCACGGACCGGGGGAGAGAAACAAAAAATGATCACAGATCTAGAAAATGTGAATTGCAAGGAAAACCTGATGGAAGTAGGATTGTTAATTTAGAAAAGAGTGGGCTGAAACATGAGAGCAGTTTTCAAACATATGCCATAAAGAGAAAGAAAATAATCTTTTTTCCACATCCGAGGAAGACAAGAGGAAATGAGTTTAATGTGCATGAAAACTTCAGACTACACTTTAAAGACTAAACTTTCTAATGTTAAAATATAGTGAAGCACTGGTTGCACAGTGAGATTGTGGGGTCTCCATCATTAGCGGTCTTCAAGAATAGAGTACACAAACATCTCTCAGAAGTGGCTTACTACCTGATGCTATACTGTGGCCAAGGAAATGAAGTATATAGTTTACAGGAATCTCTTAAAGCCTTTTTTTCTCTCTTATCCTATTAACCTTCAAATAACCAATTTTAAATAAACGTGTAATACAAAGTATTCTTTATGACTTGATCAATACAATGACATTTATATAATCCTTGAATTTTACATCTGTAACCTCACTTAAAATACTGTTTCACAACTCCAAAAACTGTGCTGTGTTTTTTCAAGCATCTTTTGCTGACTGGAATAGGAGTCAGTTAGAGATCTGAGACCTGAAATGGATCATTACTCTTCAGGTCTTGTTTTACAACTGCTTCACACACTGACACTGGGAGATGTGGTACAGAAGTTTTCCTTGCAATAAGCTAGGCAGTAAAGGTATAGTCCCTGGAGCTGTGACAGAAAGGGACAGGCAAGGAAAAGATTGTTACCTGGGATCAGTTTTGTCCCAGAGAGTAAAATGAAAAAAGTACCAGGATAACTCTCCAGCAAGATGAACCGCGCTCATAGTAACTATTGCTGGTACAGAACTATCACCTTTCCTATAAATTAAGCCAAAACACATACACGATCATATTTTAATTTAAAAAATAACTTTTAAAAATCTTAAAGACTACCTGGTTCCCAGTTTGTTATGTTCCTATATAGTATAGCTACACTTAACACAGAAATTAGCTATTTCTTATAATCTTCAAATGCAGCTTTGCATTCAAATTCTGTGGGCACGGTAATATTTTCAAGCCGTATAATGAAGTTTCCTGGACAGTTGGAAGTGATTAACCTTTATGATACTTTGAGATTTTAGCAGGGTTGAGGGACTACAAAAACCAAATACCAAAGGACTCAAATTTGGAAAACACTATTCCCATTCATGTCACCAAACTCACTACAGACACTTGAAAAGCAGTGATTAAAAATAGCTAGACTAGATGCATGTGTGTCAAGCTGCAAGTGTTCCCAGAGGATAATCGCACAGATGTCCAAGCTCACACAACGGAAATTACAAGGCAGGGTGCCTGCCACTAAAGAGACATTTTTCCTTCACACAGAAAATGGGAGACAGTCTTCAGAAAAATGCTGATGCCTTGTTCACACAGATTAAATGTTCAAGTCCCTAAGGGTCCTTATTCTAGCAAGAACTGTGAGATAAATAAAGACAGAGTATCTGAAAAGAAGCGATTCTTCCAAAAAACCAAAACAGCATTATTGCAAATCTAAATACAAACAAATCGCAACTGAGGTCAGGATGCTGCTTTTAGTTCCCATGCCAAATCCTCCAAAATCAACATTGTGGTTTGGCTGTATGTTATCAATAACCGCTTGCCATGCATTCATATGACATGACTCACTGACACTCAGCTTCCTTCCTGCACTTCCTTTGGCTCTCAAACATAGCTCTGTATTCGAACTTAATTAGTAATGATGTCACACGCCAGGCTCTCACAGCAGCACCCAGTCAAGCCCTGCGCCAAGGCAGCCAGAAGCCAACAAGTAGGTACGGCCACTCGAGCTGGTAATGCGGTCGGCTTTTGAGAGTCTGCCAGGGAAACACAGAAGAGCATTAAGTTATTGAAATCTGAATTCTAAAATAAATATTAATGCTGGCTAAATTTTTTTAGAGTCTGAATGACTGAATCTCTCTGCCCCGTTTCCAAACGCACGGATGCAGCCGAGGAGTCTGTGTTAGCAGGCAATGCGGCTCAGGCACCTCGACATTTATACTGGTTATCTGCACAGTAAAAGTCTTTAGCTCTCAAACCTCCTCATTTTAATCAAGAGCACACGACACAGTTTTTTGTGGTTTTGAGAACCTCACATTATGGCCCAAATAGAAGTTTTATGTCACTTCTTTGAAAAACCAGTGGATATCCAGGAAAGCTTGTTGGGACACCAAACAAAACAGGATGCACATTAGTAATGAGCTCTCTTTGCCAGTCTACAAGCCTCATTATTTTTGCAGGTGGGCAATACTAAGCTGTAGCTGCTTTAAAAAAATAAAAAAATAAAAAAAAGGCAAGTTCCTGCTGAAGATGTCAATGCAAGGCAGTTGTTTTAAGAGGAAAGGTAGGCTACGCGTTCTGAGTACTGACTTCCAAGATATTTTGCTGAACGGATGTTGTTTGAAACAACTATTTATTACAGACATGTTTACCAGAGAAGCATAGCAAACATTAAATATAATATAAAAACAAACAAAAAAGCTGCATCACAATTTCTGTTTCTGGAGACAGCTTTGAACTGACTTTGCTGCTGCTAAATGTTTTACACCAAAAGCTTTTTAGGTTCATAGTTCTTCACAAACACTAAGTAAAAATAGACGTCTGCCCTTGAGTCTTAAGCCAACATAAAATATTTACAGGGATGGCATGACAACCAGTACGCTTCAGTCTCTGTAAGAAGTTGGAATTCCCCTGATAAGTGGAGCTTCTGTGAAGTGTTATCACACTATTTATATCAAGTGTTATAAATGAAATTCTTATGCTGAGGTACATGTATCCAAAGAAAATGCAGCCTACTTAAACAATATCTTTACTGTCAATTTTCACACAAATTAACTTTTTTTTCCACCTGCCAGCAAATTCTTTCTAATAGTTCTGCAATTATTTCTGATTTCTCTGAAACAGCACATTAACTACATAGAAATAAATTATTTTCCACTGTGAATAAAATGACTCCACGTCTATAAAATCTTTTGCAATGGAGTTACAAAGTTAAGGGCTCTTGTTCAGAGTTTTCTGACAGATGAGGTGGATCTCAGTCGTGACCCATGAGTATGTCACAGATAAAGCATAGCAAAGGAATCAACAAGCTCTGTCAGATCCATACAGACACGTGCAAAGCCAACTTGGATGTCTGTGTTACATATTCCTACATTAGAATCACATGTGAGCATGGTGCAGAGACACCCCAATGGCTCCGAGTGATGTTAGCCTGATAAAGTCAGGTTTGTAACCTCACTCTCAGTCCTGCATCTGTCAGGAAAGCTGGCAACGGAGAAGTAAGGGTGCAGGATGGATATGATGGCAATCACGGAGCAAGAAAGAAGAGAGATAGTAGGACTGAGAGAGATTTTTGGGAGGAGCTGAAACAAGAAGACACAAAATATTACCAATATTCTCCAGTGACGGGTCAATTATCTAAAAGTTGGGAACAAATATTCTAGGTGTTTCTGGTACTGCTGAACTTTCCCCCAGGCACTGTGCTCTGAGGTCTTGAAGAAATTCCTGCAGAAGGACTCCTGCTCACCTCCATAGGAACAAATGTGTCCTCAGACCTGCAGGACTAGAACTACAGCTTTCCTTTGCACAGTGTCTTCTTGTGTTCGCAACACTGTTCTTAAATATTCAAGTAGCCACAATTTTGCCTGCTTTCCTATTATGAACAAAGCAATTTTAAGTTGTAAGCATATGTCTTAAATTATTGGTCCCAACAGTGAGCCTATAATGGAGCAATGATTTGCAAAACACTTGCAGAGAGCCTTCAGAGAACCAGTTAATGATAAGATGTCATATAATGTCAAGATACTCACTCAGGAGCCATGAATCAAACAGAACAAACAAGCCACGACTCTAATCAACATCATCTTGGGAGGAAAAAAAAAAAAAAAAGGAAGACTGTTCAACAATAAAAGCCATTATGCCTGGAATTCCCTGCTCAATCTTTTGGCTTTCAATAGAAAAAGTTCATCAAGAGTTCCTTGCATAAGGTGGGCTAAACAGAGAAAATAGCTGCCTTCACCACAGGCATCAGTAGAGTTGCTGCATTCTTCAAAGCCCTTGCAATTTTTGCGCCAAAGCTTGCTGGAGCTGCTCATGCTTGTGCAGGGACTGAACCGCCTCCAGAAAGCCACTGTGCCTTATGCTTTCTCCATCTATCCCCTAAGAGCTCACGTGCCTACTGCCTCGCTATCTCTATCCCCATATTTGAGATTTTGGTCTACTACATACCTTGCTGAAGTGGGTTTTGATCTTCACAATGTGAGATTCAGGGCATTACTTTTCGATATACAAAGCAGCATAATAGCACATTGGCAAAATGTCAGGTAAATACAGAGGAATAAAAGGCAGCCTGGGCTCATTCCCACACTGTGCAGCATTATCATCATCATAAGTCTGGGGAAAGGAAATGCTGAGAATGGAAACTCAGAACCAGAAGTCATTAGGGTCATAACTCATATGCAAGACAAAGTGTTTACTTTAAAAATTATTTAAAGTGAGATACGCCTGAACACATCATTTCCCCAAGGATAGCTGACAGTCTCTGGCAAGCACTTAAAACATCCATGCTCCTGGGATCAAGTTTTTTTGTAGACAAAATGCTACCAATATTGATTAGCATGAGAATCTAATTAATTTTCAAAAGCACATGAACTCTGAAAGTTCAAGCTAGCGAAGAGAAGTGGTACCATGTGCCAAATGCTAAGACGGACACTGCAAGGGGATCTGGCCCTGTCTCTTAGGGTTCGGTTAGGATTTAACAGGAGTAGAATTAGTGAGAAAATACATTATTCTGAATCGTTTTCTGCAGTGAAAAGAAAACAAAACCAGAAGACAGCAAATAAACCAACCCCTAAATCCCAAGCCATCTTTTCTTTTCTTGCTCTTTCCTCTTCTCTATTCATTACGCATGAACCGCACAACTCCAAAATGTTTAAAGAATTCAGAAATCAGAACCTGTCCTTCCCACCCTCAACCGCAACTCGGTCTTGTTCTGGATCCTCCCAGAAGGAAAGCCCACGAGGGGTCTTCTCGCATAACTCCCCTCAAGCCCACTGCGAGTTTCAACGAAGGCAAATCTGCCAGGAATGTGGCACACACCATGGGACAGGGACATTTCATCATTCCTACCAATCCACTGACCTTACTTACACCTAGAGGTGTCTACGACTCCTCCGCAGTTATTTTCACCATATTGTTACCTCTAAGATCTCCAAAATTCCTGCACAGAGTCCAGCTCTTCCAGCTGTCCCTCTAAAACTCAACCTTTTTTTGCACCCATGGAGATGTGTAAATTGCTTTTCCCAGCCCATCTTTCACACGTACGTCCTGCAGCGGATGTGGGAGCTGAACATCCCGACGATGATACAGTAAATCTAATTGCATAGTTATAGCCACCTTAAAGGGAAAGCCAAACTTTCATATGCCTAAAGGGAGTGGTTTAACAAATCTATACGCAGATGGAAGCATATTAAGAGCAAACAGCTAGTCATTGACAGAATAAATATTCCCGTAATAAGTGTATAACAAGGAGCTAAGGTATAGCACGCAAAGCAGATGGCTGATCTGTGGAACTAAACGTGCGGGTCCCAGCAGCCTCATTTAGGCTTGCACTTTCCCTTTTTTAGGCTCTGGAGAATGAAAATAACAAAAAAAGAAGAAAAAAAAAAAAGGAAAAAAAAAAGGGAAAGAACAGGCAATTCCAGCAGGTTAACTGCCGATCGAACTGAATGAGAACTGCCAGACGACGCACACTGGAAATCAGGATGCCCCAGGATCTGCTGTGTTGAAATGCCTACCACAAATGTGCACCTTTCAGTCAAACCAGGGGAACGGTTACCCTTAAGAGCCTCAGCGGCGTGCTCCAGCCGAGTGAGGCATCTTCTTAGTTGCCAGAGTCCTTGCTTTGCAAATGCAGCTTTTGCAGACAGAGCAGTGTGTAAACTGGGAGGCGACTGGATGTCAACCATGTTACTGGGATGCTGAGTCACTAAAAAGTGCAACTACACTGATTTTACTGGGACATCAGTCAACAGTACCTTGAATGCCTCAGGCGGCAGGGTTCAGGACTTGCCCTACTGTACTAAATTTGAAGGAGTAAATAGGATTACAAAGAAAGTTATTTTGTATATTCTGGGCTAGGCAGGAAGGAGCAAAGCAAGTGTTGATGGGAGTATGCAAGAGAGTTCTGCACAGCAGGGAAGACAATCTTGTGACCGATGTTGCAGGACTGAAGATCAAAAGATTCCGTTGAGCCTTTCAGTGCTGTGAGAGACCTCATGTGGGATGCTGGGCAATCATTTGCATTCTGCCCTTCTGCCTTTCAGCTGCAAAATGAAGATACTGAAGAACATGAAGTGTCCTTCTTGGATCCAAAAATCTAAATGTTGCAATTCACCTCTTTGCACATGGCCATTTTTCTCCTGACACAGAAAACAGGGGATGCAAAAATTCCAGAAGCAGATGAAATATATTATTACAGAAATGCCTGTCAGGAAACGCTGGATGTGAACTCAGTCTTGTTTACAGAATGCTTTCAGGTCCCCACACTAAAGTGCTTATCATCATTAGAGTTCATAGCTGAAAAGGTCTGATGAATGCTTTTGTACAATGAAAAGAATACAATCATTCACTGATAAATCTACGTTCAAGAAGCAGGGCAGGGTATACATTTCAGTGTTTTGTCCTCTTATTTCTTTCATGGTGATTTTTCAAAGCTACAGAAAATTTACAGTGTGGTTTGCTGTGAAATTTGTTTTCAGCAAACACTCTCTTCAAATTACCGAATATTTTAGATGTGCCATATGGTACATAATTTTTGTTCCCACATTGTGACCTTGATGTCTTCAGAGCTGGAGAATGTCTGATATCAGTAATTCATTCCAGAGCTAGGGGGACCTTTTTAACATAATTTTAATATTTTGGAGTAACACATATCTTAGGGGTGAAAAAAACTCCCAGTTTGATAAATGCCAGACTCATAGTTGCTGTCAACCAGCTAACCTCACTGTCCAGTTGTTAGTCTTGCTAGATGAAACAAACTCACAGCAATGGTTCTTCTGCATACTTACATAAATCTAAATCTTACCGGAAAAAATGAAGCACCTGTGACAGTGCAATCAGAGGATGAATCTACCACAGACTTGTTTGATATAAGCATGTCTACCATGCACATGTACTTCCTATCAATGCCTGCTCCTGCCAGACCAGCCCAGAGAATTTTATTGTCAGGGGAGTCTGGACCTCCTCTAGTCCTTATTGTGGGTTTTTAGTTTAGTCTGAGATCATGCAATAAGCCATGGAATTCAATCCTACCATCGACTTTGTGAACCTCAGATGTGGTGAAAAAAAATCCTTTTGAACTTCAACAACTGTGGGCTGTAACTCAAATTTGCTGGGAATTATGGATATTTACTTCTCAGATAAGATCACATCATGCTTACACCTGCTGTGAATAAACCAGAAGTACTTCGTCTGAGACCACTCCCAGGAAGCCCACCCAAACCAGGGATGGACACTCCTTGGACATGACCACCACAGCCACTGTGAAAAAGGCTGAGTCAGTCCTTCCACAACCACCTTTGTAAGACTCCCCACTAAAGATCAATCTTGTCCCGTATGCAGTGACTGCCTTGGCCACACACTTCCAAAGCTATAACATTTAAAAAAAAAAAAATAAAAAAATCATTGTCCCAATGTACTTTGTGTGAGACAATCAACAAACCCCACCACACTCTGCTTTGCCACATCCTAACTGAATGGCATTGCAGGAGGTTGCTGGACAGTAAGCGTGTGAAACACGTGCCAGCCAAGTGGAAGGGGGCCACAGGTACGATGTAGGCTAGCCAGGACTGTGGGGAGGAGGAAAACATTCTGATTTCCCAAGAGGCACAAACTATTCTTGCTGATGAGATTTCAATCAGTTCTGGAATTCCACATCATAGAGGCATACACAGCTGGACAGCTCAGCACCAAAATCAGTGTCTCTCAGTATAAAAGAACAGGCCACCCAGTAGAGCATGACAAGTATATTCAAGCTAAATCTCCTAAGGAGCACTCTCAAAGAGGTGTATATAAAAACCAGTGGTCAGCAGAAAAGGTAGCACTTCTGATAGACTTTAATAAAAAAATACCCTGCGGAGAGACATGTCAATAAATTGACTCAGAGCTACCTACCATGCAAAACTCCCAAAGAGATTATGACAAAAGGAGGCTCCTCAATTAAGCAAAGCCAACAACTGTGCAAGCTTCTGTCAACATAGAACCAGACAGTCCTGACTCTGGGTTGAATCCCTGCTGTGAAACAAGGACTCAAAGGCATGTACTTGGTGAAGCTCCAGGTACGCCTTCAGAAAACAACACCCAAAGAAAGCAGGCAAGAAGTCCTTGAGGCTTTGGTATGAGTACGGCTTGGGGATTAAAACTCATGATAACCATTTATTGCCAAAACGTCTTTTTCTTTTCTTTATATCACCACAAGGGCTATGACTGGGTTGAACAGGCAGGTGCAGGGACGCCCTTAATCACCCACACCAGGTTCCCTGTTAAAAAGGGTTCATTAAAAAGATGGGGTACATTCATACTGCGTCAGACTTCAGGTTTACGTTAGTTGTCTAAGCTCTCACTAAATTCACTCTGTAAACAGACTGAATGACTGGTTGAAAAGCCAGTGCAACACAGAAGACATTCTGTAAGAATATGAGGATTTGCATCTCCAAATGCTCCGACTGTACAGACCAGAATCACCACTAGTCTAGAAAGACAGTTATGTCCGACATCAAAGCACAGTTGTGTTAGGATTGCACTGCCTGAACAAGGAGCGAAGAATAATTTACAGAGCCAAAGCTACAGACAGACATCTCATTAGGCAGATTATCTGAGCTGAAATTTCAAGAACCTTTGGTAAACTATTTTTTATACATTAATCAAGGCCAAATGTATTAAAAAAAATCCCAGTGATCAAAAGAGGTCAAGGCTTTGGATTTCGCACTACATCCTGAACTGGCGTGTCAGCAGAGTGATGCTGAGCACAGACATGAGCCGTTCCCTCACCTCGCTGCCGAGGCAGAGGGCTGAGAGCCACCTCCTGAGCCACTTGGCATGCTTCTGTGCCTGTCCCGCGGACCACATCTCATCCTCCTCTGGCCGTGGGGTATTTCAGATTGCTCCCAGATACCCCGTGCACGCCATCAACAAAGCTTCCTGCTGCGCTGTAATTACTGAAGGGAATGAGGAGGCATTCAGCCTGGGAAATTAAAGGAGAACAGGATTTCCCTTCTCACCTGAATCAGGTTGCAGGTCTCCTGGGAATCACTGTCTGGTAGTAACTGTGTTTTAAGGAATTTTCTATTTATCTGCACTGAGATCCCACATACAGTAGGCACAACCACAGGTGAAGTTTGGCCAATTAACACAAACTACAACACATTTCTTAGGACAGTCTAGGACTAATGACATGCAGGCTGCCGGAATTAATACCACTACTAGGAAAGATGTAACTTTTGCAACCATGACTGTGCAGAAGATGAAAGAGCATACCAAGGAAAAAGAGAGAGGTTCTCTGACTTTTTGACTGCCTGGTTATCTTCTTTGTTCTTCTTTTGTTCTTTCATTTCATCATTTTCATGAAGCCTTTGTGCTGAGAAACAAGTGGCGTCCTTTCAACAGAGAACGGTAATGATTTACTCAGTTCTTGGATTTCTGTACACTCAGAGTACTACACATTTCTTCAACACGGACCATCAAATTTGCAAGTCTACCTCCATCTGAAGTCCCTTTCAGTTATTCCTAGATGGGCCATCACTATCACTGTACTACCCTCCTCTGAGTTCCAAATTATTTTGTTTTTCTCTTTTGTTAGTACTGGCGATGGCTGCCTTATGCAGGATAGCATACCACTATCCGCTTCAGTGTCTATGCAACTCACCAGTCAATGTGCATTACAAAAAGCCTTGCTACGGCTAAAACGCTCTTGTATTTTTTGCAAAGCTGTGAGACACTTAACTAGCTCAAATTAACATTTAGGGTGCAGGTCAAGACACTAGATGGAACAAGGAGTCTGGAAACCAGGGCCTACAAGAAAAAGCTAGGTGAACCAAATTGACCTGAGGAAGGAAGGCAGAAGGGAAAGAATAAGAACATAACTTGTTCTGCGAATTTGTGATGAACAGAAGACGACATTTTGCAGCAAGAAAGCAGAGTAAAACTTTCTAATGGTAAGTGGGGTACAGAAACGTACCATCTGAACAGGCTCTGTAGTCTGTCAATGGGGGTCTTAAAACAGAAGCCAGACAAACTTTTGTCAGGGTGACACAGGTATAGGTGATTCGGATTTGGTACAGGGGAATAGCCTAGAAGTCCTCCTGAGGTCTCTCAGACTATAGGTTGCTCCAGTTCCTCTCTGAGGCTGTGCTAACTCTGTTTCAGTCCAGATTCACAGTCCTAGATGCAAACTCCAATTTGTTAGCTCAAGTTTTAAGACACTCAAGTACCTCTGGAAATTTTTGGTTCAATTTGCAGCATGCTGGCTAACCCACAATGTTCTCAAGCTCTACTTTAATGGCTCATCTGAAAATCTGCATTAGGACATTTTGGAACACAGAAGCTTCAGGCACTTTTATTTTCTGAGCACTTTGGTTTTGTATCAAATGCTTAGTCATTGTAATATTTAAACCATGTAATGCCAATTTAAAGAAGGTCATAATTACGACACCTGGCTGTTTCAAATAATGTGTGACCTTTCTCCTACTGTGGATTATCAGCAGGCCCTATCTAACAACTAGCAGTTCATCTCAAAATCACTACTTTATCACTCTGTGTTCAGTTCTGGGAATTTACTAAAATGCCATCTGAATGGTAGCTAGATAGAAACCTTCTGCAAATAATTTTTCTGAAGTTATACTTCCCTCCATACACTAAGAAATGATAGCAGAGAATTTCTTTTCTGAAACTTTTGTATGTTTTCCCATGTGTACACCAGGCAATTACAGCAGCAAGGCTTCCACACCTGAACTTTCTCCTGCCTAGAACAGGAAAAACTGGCTTCTGTGAAAATGAATAAGAAAATGGAAACACTGGAGAATATCAACCTACTTTCTCATTCTTGCTATGTGTTTTGTTGGTAAGACCTTTTTGTTTTGCTTAATTTTTTTTTCTTTCAGAAAAGTCACTCTGAAAAAAAAAATAAAACCCAAACCCAACCCTCAACTCACCTTAGATTCTCAGACGCACCAGCTCCAGGCTTGGATTTGCTACGCTCCCCCTTTGGAAGCTTCACCGGCAGCGCATTGATGTGGCTCAGGAGTTATTTCTCTATTCTGCAGGTAAGCCTCCAGATGTTCGGGAGAGGGAGGGGCAGCTCCCTGCTGGGACCGGCTGAGGGAGTCCAGAGCTCCACAAGAGCAATGACGAAGGCTGCTGAGGAGCTGAGCTCTCACACTGTATCTAAGGCATAGGGTGTAGAATCATAGAATCGTTTGGGTTGGAAGGGACCTTTAAGGTCATCTAGTTCAACCCCCCTGCAATAAGCAGGGACATCTTCAGCTAGATCAGGTTGCTCAGAGCCCCGTCCAACCTGACCTTGAACATTTCCAGGGATGGGGCATCGACCACCTCTCTGGGCAACCTGTTCAGTGTTTCACCACTCTCATCGTAAAAAACTTCTTTATATCTAGTCCGAATCTACCCTACTTTAGTTTAAAACAATTACCCCTTGTCCTATCACTAGAGGCCCTACTAAAAAGTCTGTCCCCATCTTTCTTATAAGCGCCCTTATAGAAGCCCTGCCCCTCATCAGGTTCTGGATGTGCTTGATGACACTGGGTCAACAGGAGACTTGGGCACGTACCACTGCCCCGTACTCCCCAGTTCCCACGGGACACACGCACGGGCTCCACTCTGGATAAGAAAGTAAGTGCTGTGTAGCACTGATCCATCTCTAAAAGAGCTGAAGCATTGCAGAGGCTTCTGGAGAAGCTAAACACAGTTCAGTGAGGCAGCAGTGCCCAGGGGGCTGGCTGCCAGAACCATACAGCAAGCTACCTGTGTACAGAGAGTTACTGTTAAAAAACTAAAGTCTATCAAAACCATCTCTCCCTCACTCTCTCTCTAATGTGCATATATGCATATATACATGTATAGAGATAAAATATGCATATGTACCTATCTTTTTCTTCTTTTTTTTTCTTTTTTTTCATCTTTTTTTTTTTGAGAAAAGAAAGCAGGAGTCACAGAAACCTGTAAGAAAAGGCCTGGGAAATGACTGGGTACACCTGAGAGGAAAAAAAAAACCAACCACAGAGCTGTCTGAAAAAGCTGCTTAAGTCAAGCAGAATCTTGGGCCTTCCTGCACCTACCAGCTCTCGTGCACATCACTTACACAAAGGGCTGCATAATCCCATTTCAGTGCTGTGAGATACTGTACATCCCAGGACAAGGGGGTGGCAGTTGGGCAAGAAGCACAGAGAAAGTTGTACCTTGAGAGGGATTATCTCTTTTAGAGACATGGGATGCACGATTTGCTGTATTCATTTGCATTAAAAATGCTCCCCCTATGCATTGTGCTGGCCTCTGTCTCTGGTGTGTTACAGATGGAGTCCCTCCTTCCCTAGCGTGGGAAAGAGGGGAGAGCAGTCTACAAGCTCTCCAGAGTACAAAGAGCCTGGAGGCTTGTATTATGAGAGACCTTTGCACCACTGCATAAGTGGGACTAGGGGTCCGACTCTACCCAAGCTCTGAAGCACCACACAAGCACTTGGGCAGTCCAGGCAGGACACATTTTTAACTATACACCTCCGGTAATATTTCAATCTCTCCACTTTCCTCTTGCTGTGAGCAACTATTGTAAAAGTCAAAGGCTCCAGCTCAATCGTGTGCATCGTCTGATCAACATGCGAAGTAGCTGAGAAAACCCCGCCTGAATAGGAATGACACGAGTCCCAAAACAGGGACCAAGATGGTGAAAATGAGTAATGGCTACACTGGAAGAGAAATGACTTGGATAAAACTATGCACATAGAACATATTCACTCATTCTTTTCATGCTGTTGTAACAAATATACCACAGGGCCAGAAAAAGAGGAAGCAAAAACCTGACAAGATAGGTAGACGGATGAAGTATGATTGTACATACCTCCCTGAAGAAAACTGTGCTCTACAAATCCCACAAACAAAACTACAACAGACAGTCTGGTAGGGTCCAATCCAGCACATGCCTGCCAATCTCACCCGTGGGAGCCGGTGTACTCTATTGCCTGTTCTTTTCTGTGGCTGCTACAAAATGTAGTAGAAAATTGTACTGTCACCCAATTAAATAGAGTGTGTTGCATCCAAAAGCATGAGCCCAGCTGCTGGTATAAAACACGCAAACAGAAGAAAAGAGAGAGAGAAATTGTTTCCCTTTTGCACTCCATTGAGTATAAAGTTAACTGTATGGAAGTAAGGTTACCTCTCTTTATATTTGCATACACATGGTATAATTTACTGGTACAGTTCCCGATCACTTCTTGTTACGCATTTATAGAGATTCTTATTGCGACAGCTTGCATCCCACATCTGCTGACAAAGAATCAGGACGTTTGTCTGTCCTTGAAAAGCAATGCATTTCTGAGGCTGTGTACGAACACTGCAATGTAAGTCAGCAATTTTAGTGTCTATAATTAACAAGATTGCACTATTACGAAATGTGATTGTGTTCCTGCAAATAGTCAGCGTGATCAGAAATATAACACAAAAAACAAGCACTGAAGAGTACTGGTACCTTGCATTATAGTTTCTGCAAAAGAATTCAGCTAGAAGATCTGAAAATTACCATAACAACAAATGTCATTCTAGAATACTGAATATTTCAATTTACATGTGATAAGTATGTCTATAAAAGCCAAGTAGCATACGTAGGCTTAATTTGGGATGCATATACTAATTAATCCATGCCTGTCTGCAGCTCTCATTTCGTCACTACAGCTGGACCTCGGCGGCAAATCTCACGGAGTGAGCTTGAGACAGTTATTACGAGACGGGGCTGGGCTGGCTCAGAAAAGTGCTCACTCAATGTATTTCACTGGCAGTCTCTGCTCCCGGGGTTTTCGTGAAATCACCAGCAAGCCCAGCTGCTCTGCTGCTGTTACCGTCCCTGGTGGACCCGCTGGCTGCCCCTGCAGAGGTGGGTCACCTCTATTTCCCAACTGCCCCCGCAGTCACTTGCTTGTTCAAAGCTCTTCTTACAACATAAACAGACATTATCAGTTCGAACTACATAAATAGCCATGTAATGCCGAGCAATAAAAACAACCAATTCTAGTCTCCTCCCAGTACAGATTTGGACTTCATACACCTTTTGAACTACATGAAATGAACTTTACTCCAAAATGAGTTGGAAACTTCAATTTTACTTTATATTGTACACAAAAAACCCACACATAAATGATCTTGTCCACATCCATCCAAGAATAATTAAATATTGTTAAATTATTTCTCAAAGCCATTTTATGAATAAGGATAAAGAAGCTCTTTCTTTTCTTACACAGATAACTCAATGAGTTTAAGAAAAATAAAAATGCACAAAGCATGTCCCTTGCCTCCAAATAATCCTTATGAAAACTAAATTCAAATAATGAATCTGATGCAAAATACTGTGTAAAAAGCATACTGTTAGTGTAATTTTAAATTGAATAAATGTCCATAGATTGAGTGATTTAGCCATAACAGTTCAAGGTAATATTAACTGCTGTATAGCTACGTTAGGATTATCATCTTCAGCTGACTTCAACATTTTTATCACAAAAAAATGGAACTGAGCTAAAAATTAAGAAAAAAAGTATGTTAAATATTTTATTTAAGGAATGTTGTAAAATTTGCCAAACTATTCAACAAATACTTTTCGTTCAGTTCTGAAACACACCACAATTTGCTCCTAAATGAATCAGAATGATCTAAAAGATTTCATTTCCTTGGAACTGACACTAACATCTCAAGAGTCTCATCAATCAAGACAGGGGCTTTTCAGTCCATTTGGAGTTCAGGATTCCACCAAGAAACAAAACCATCCTTTCGCTATCCAACCACCTACATGCAGAGTAGCTGTGGTGCAAGATATTGGAGTCTCCTCACTAAAGTACTTTGAGCAAAATTGAAAAGGTACATGGTAAATCAGAATAAGTAAGATGATCTATAAACGTGCATTTGGAAGAAGTTTTTGGGCTGTGTGTGTTTGGGACAACTTCTGTTTCTTCGGTCTGTTCTTGTACTAGTGAAGACAGGACTGCTAAAACACAAAAGAAAGTAAACTCCAAACAAAACAACCCCTTTTTAATTCTAATCAGATAAATGCAAAAGCAAAATTCCAAGGAGAAGCTGCAATAAAATTAACAGCTAACAATCCTGTCCTCCCTCAAAAAAAACATTTTATAATAATACAACAGCATTTCTTAATATTATATATGAACACTGCAATGCCAAGTTTCAGTTTAAAATTTCTAAGCATTGTTAAAAGGGACCCACAGCTCAAGATGTCATTTCTAAACTGAAAAGGCAGTGGCCTACCAACTGGCCCTGTGACCTCTTTATGGTAATTTTAGATATAAAGATCAGTAAGCATGTGTAATGAGACAGTTTGTTATTAGCCACTGCTGATCAACACAATAACTGTATACTATTCACCTGCCTTTTCTAATTCAGGGCTTCCTTCTGCCACCATCAGAACTGAACCCCTGAGACACTCAGTCCTTGGCATCAACTCTGCAAAAGCTACTCAGATACTCAATCTGCTCAGTGAGACAGATTTAGTGTTTGCTGTTTTGGTATATTTACATCTTCCTGATTTACTAAGCCTGATCCTATTTCCACTGAGGTTTCACTGATCTGCAAGAGATGGGCCGACTGAGAATTTAGACCTGGAATCTAGGACTGTTTAGAAGATGTATTACATGAGATTTTAATCTGCTAGTTTTCCTTTCAGAAGTTTTTGAAAGTTTATCCATTCATGTACAAAATATTTACATTGAGCAAAGCTAAAATTTATACTGAGCTTCCCCTGTTCTCTGAGACTTGACATGGCGTCATGATTTCAGCGTAACGTGTAAGCAGAGTGTTGCCTGGTTCACAGACAGCTTTGTGTGAAGGAGCTGACTGACGGGAGGAGGGAATAAAGACAAAAGGGAAAAGAGAAGGGGCTATGCTGGGCTCTTATGTTTGCAACCACTCCTTGCTGGGAGCAGACTGTGGCCAGAGTGCCGTCAGGTGCACTAGAAACAAAGTGGGTGAGAAAGCCTGGAGTATTAGTTATATATATTGGAATATATAGCTCTCGCTGTTAAAAATGGGAAGGAAGCCATCTGCCCTTCACTCCCTATTAGCCTGTTTTTTGCTAGAGCTAGTACAGGCTTTCCCTGGGACAATGAATTCCTCTACTACCAAAAAACTAGTTCATCTTAAAGCAGGGAAGATTCTGTCTTTCAGGAGCACTTGATTGTCTCAGAAATGCCTGCAAGTCTAGAGTGCTCCTGGGCAAGAAGGGTCATCTCACTGTGCGGGCAGAGCAGGAGAAGAATGGAACGGCAGCCGTCCTGTTCAGAGGTGAGAAAGTCCACCGTGACGGGGTAGAGCTGGAAGCAGAATGGGTCACATTATCTGACTATTTCACCATGCCTCTGTCCCAGTGGGATACTGGTCGCATTAAGTACTGAAAGCAAGAAGAAAAATTCTGCAAAGATGATGTTTCAGGCTACCCGTGTCTATGCTGGAGAGCTAATTTGCTGATATCATTAAAATCAACATTAATGATACACAGGAAAGCAATTCACATGACTAAAAGACACAGTTTGAAATTTGGTTTTGCAAGAATGGGAACAATTGGAGTTAGCACTCTTTATGAGGAAGGATGATTTGGCAGCAAAACCACAGACTGTGTATACATTCTGCTCGACCATGCTGCAACCAACAAGTACAACTCTGAGAAAGTCAATGAGGACCTCGTTTCTACAAAGATTTCTGCATCTCTTACCTGCATGAGCTATGTTACTTTTACAAGCACATTTAGTTGAAGTATTGACAGAAATCTTCAGCTCCAACAAAGCCAAATAACTGTGTCTTCAAGCACATCATCTCTGAGAAAATGCAGTATCAAACGCTATGTCTCCATCACTCAGGTCCAGGCTTGTTCATCTTGCACTTCATGGGTCATATAAAGTGGCCAGGCAGAGAGCTCCCTGAGGCAGAAAATCTTTGCCCTGAGGTTGCACAAGTCTTCTCAGGGCTTTACTATCAACTTTGTCAATGGGGGCCAAGGTCAGAGTAAAGCATGATCTGCCTAACCTTCACCTAGGGAAACACACCCTACTAGATAATGGATGTAACTGCTGCTGTAAATTGTACCAAGAACTGATAAATTTATGACAACATGCAGCAGTGATAGTGTGCGGAACTTATTTCAGAGCCAGGTTATACACACTTATCTTCTAATCTCGGATGTAAATGAAGATTCTGCTTACATATTTCACGGAGAAATGAAGGATTAGCCTAAGGTTTGTAAATACTTTAAGAACCTCACATTCCAAAAGAGTACTTAGAAACACAAACTGTTATGAGTACTCACATTGTAACTTCCTTCTGCACTGGACGTTGGCAGCTATTTGATAAAAGGCTTGTCACACACGCTCACTAATGGAATAATCTCTAATTCCTGCTGGTCCAGGGGCAGCAATACTGAACAAGTAGTGCATGAGAAACACAGTGATTCTGATTTTCCTTCAGCTGTTTTTACTTTTGAATTTCTCTGGCCCCAAACAACGTCAGAAGGTCAGGCAGGCATCACACTGCCTACAGAGAGATAATGACTACTATAGTCATAGATTACGGTATTATTAGTTTTACATTTCTAAACAATGTCAGAAGATATCAGACTTCTCTGGAACCTGTGACCTAAACTCTGAGACATTGTTTATAGCATCAAATAACATTTCTCAGAAAAAAAAGAATAATATCTTCTTAAAAGAATCACAAACACTTTTCAGTCATGTGGGTTACAAGGCACTGTTTTGCTTCCCATTTTCTGAATCAAGTAGCTTAGCACAGATAAACTATAGTTCTGCAAACAATTTAAGCTATCAGAAGCTAGCGCTGATGCTAAAAGAAGCAGTTCACCCTGTCTCATCTCCAGCCACTCCGACCTTCTCTTGCACCAGCCTACATATTCATGTGGCTAAGCAGTGAACCAGACCGAGAATCCAGGTTAAAACAAGCCCAAAACCTACAAAATGATTAATTTTAGCCCCCTCAGTTTTAATGAGCTCAAGCTATCTGTGGAACTAAGCCATGAGGAATCAAAACTGTGCTCATCAACTGTACTTAAAAAGAAAACATAAAAGCAGACTTACCACAGATAAAGGAAAAAACCCACCTTGTTAACAATATATGAAGTTTTGCTTCCTTACTAATTCACAGAGGGCACGCTGCAGAGGATATCGTGTTATCTGCAAGAGCTAGAGGGTTTTCACACCACCTGGTATTCGATGCGTTAAGTTAGACCAGCCAGGTCTCAAAGCTTCCTCTGCTCAGCACACAGAGAGGTAGGCACTGCCCATCAAATGCCAGAGCGTAACTTACACGCCATAGGAGGGACGTAACTCACCCAGCTCTGGCTCCTATGCCTCAGCCAGTCACTCCAGCCTCTTCAAATACTCAACCAACCACCAGCAGCACTGTGGGGGCACAAAGCGCTTCAGCCAGGTGACCCACATTCAGGGCGAGACGGATCTTGCTGTAGAAGTGCTTTTTCTTCTCCATTAATGGAATCTCTGTGATGTAGGCACAGACTTACAAATGCCAGCATTTGTCAGGTGAAACTTTACCGTTTGTCCCTCAGGCACCTGGCTTCCCTACCACCTCAAGTACGTATTTCCTTTAGTATCTCACAAATAATGTTCCAGTGAAGCAATTTTTTGGGGGGGGAAGGAGGGAAGGGAGACATGACATGACACATCATTGCCCTAAACCCATGATTTTCACTATTATTCTCTCAAAATGTTGTAACAAGTGTGAGTCATATTTTAAAGGCATATAAACAGAATACCTACTGTGACACAAGTTTGCCAGAGAAACCTTCACTGCAACTTTTAATCCACCAGCTTAGTTGGGATCCATGAAATTGTGCAGCTAACATCACTGCCTTCTATTGAGAATTGAACAGCTGTGTCCTGCATAACTCTCTGCATATTATTCTTTACATACAGCATCTCTGCTATATCTGACATTGGTCTTCTCTGCTATATTTGCTAATCTCAATAAGTTATGGAGTATTTGGTTCTCTAAACACCTGGGTATATGAGCTCCTGGGGAGCGGAGACAGATAAGCTCTTTTTGACCTCTTGACTCATAAAAAAATTGGAAGAGAAGAAAAACTAGCTCATCAAAATACAACAGATCTGATTTATCTCTGTGTTACTCCCAAGTTATGTATTATACCAATTGGATCATGGGAGTTAAACGGATGCAACCTGGGTGTGACACAGAAGGAATGAGGCCTTTTGTCATCTGGATCCATCCTCTTTACTGTTACAAAAGTAACTTTGGCACGCCCTTTTTAAAAAAATATGGAAAAGTCTGTATCTTAAAGAGTAAGTGGTGAAAATTCAGGTATTGGAGAGACATGACAGACTCATGCAGACTGAATGCCTAGAGCTAGACATGGCATTATTTGTATTTGCCTGAAATATAGCACATACACCAAAAGTAGCACTTCGAAAGAAGTAAAATGATCTACTCTCCCAAATTAAATTTGCAAACACCCAGTTTCAACATTTATCCCTAATTTAAAGCACTGGCCAATTCAAAAAACAGCCCATTAATTTCTAAAGAAATTCTGTGTCTCCAGTAGGTTTCTAGAGTAGACAGTGCCCTAAGCAATAGTAGTACTTTCTCATTACACTGTTGTTACTACAGTATTACAAAAACATTTGATACAATACATGGACTGTACTGATGAAGATTCACGGAACTGCTATTTATTGTACTAGCATTTCCTGAATTTCAACAAAAAGAGAAATGTAGACTTCAGAAAAGAAAAAAAACTCCCAAACCTACTTTCTGTGCCTTCTCTCCCACATACTTCTAGCCAAACAACAGTATTACTGCAACGTCACTTTACAGAGTATTAGCGGGAAGGCAGTTAAGCAACCATACTTGTACATGTCTAAACATTCAGCTGAGGTAAAAAACAAATAAAGTTGTCAAGTATCTTTTTACTGAATTCTACCATCTATTCCAACTAGAACAAGCGACAAAACAGAACAAATGTTTGTGCTTTTGCAGAAATGGAAAACAGCAAACTTATTTTCTAAGGAAAGGAAATAGCTAGTAGGAAGAAAGTAATTTTTTCAATTAGTAAGCAAATGGAGCCCACCTTCAAACTTCCATTTCAGTGAACAGGAGCAGGATCATTTAATGAAATACAGAATTTGTATGGTGGCATGCATATCATTCTTTGGTAGATGAACAGTTATGACAGTTTTAAAGATACCTTTAATATAATAGATTTTGCTTTAATCAAAATTACATAGATAACTTGAAATAAGCACCTTATCAGGAGAAAGAGAGCTGCTGAGCTATTGCCTTAATGTGTAATTAATGCTAAAACCTATTGGCTTTGGGATCGGAGGAATGGAGGGTGGCATATGTGATGCCTGTATCTGAAAATGCCTCTGAAGCTGTTTGTGGAAGAGATGCTAGTAGGACTGATACGCATGGCAGAAAATTACCAGAAAGTATGCTTAAGAACGGAATAAACACACAGGCTAACAGGGAAGTGTAAGCATGGCTTTTGGAGGCCAAGTTCTTTGAATGATCATGCAGATATGGGTGATTTGGCTGACACAATGTACTTCCATTTCAAAAACCTTCGGATGAAGTTCTCTATCAGACTCAAACTATGCTGTCAAGGACAAACAACAAAAAAGAGGCCAAGAAATAAAAATGTCTTTTCATTGCTAACTAAAAGTGAAAAAAAAGGTTAGGAATAATTGGTTGTTTTCTTTTACAGTGGATGGATATTACCTGACAGTCTCACAGATATATGTTCAATATACTCATAAATGAACTGGAAAAATGGAGGAATAAAAAGAGACAGTGTCTTCTGATGATATTAAATTACAGAGGTTAATAAAAACAAAACCTGACTACCAATTGCTGCAAAAGGACCTCATGATGCTGAATGAGCGTAAGATAAGCAGGCAGATAAAATTCAATACCAATAAATACAGTCAGACACACTGAAAACCCCCAGTCTCAGGTGTTCACTAGTTCCTACAAGATTCCCAAGACTCAGTTTTTCACAGTACAAGCATTACAGCCAAATTAATAATCCTGTAGCAAACTTACAACAAGAAAGAAGTGTTTTTTCACATATTCCACAATTAAACTTTGGAACTTACTACTACAAGATACTTTGAATATCAAAAAACAAATAAATACAAATGAATACAAAAGACGACTATAGGCAAAAAAGACCCTTGGGGCCTATTAATTACAAAACTGCAATATAGCGTCTGGCTTCAATGCATCTGCACAATAAATACCTCAAAGAAAGCTGAGACAACTTACTATCTGCTTATCCTGTTCTTACATTTCTTTCCTGAACATCCAATGTTGGCCACTGCCAAAGAAAGGATACTGGACTATAAGTACCTATGATTCAATCCAGTGCAGCCATTTTTACGTTGTGTGATGATCATAGAAACTGCTGGCACCCAAGAAATTTAAAACTGAGAGGCAAAACCCATCTGCATTTTGGAACCAAGACACTGATCCTAAAATAGCTTACATTTAGCCATTGAGAAAGTGAATCAAAGCCTTTTGAGAAAAGCCTCTGATAGATTTTAACGGACTTTCATTGCAGACTACAGCATCACCTTGTGAAAAAAACAAAATAAATATTGCTATTGGTTAGAAATAGGGCTTAACTAAGCCTCCAGAGCTGAACACCTCTGCTTACAGAGAATGCTGGGTGGAATGCACCCTGAATTGGGCATAACCAACAGCCAGATTAAAAATCTTAAGAGTCTAATTCTAAAATAAGCAATGAAGAAAAAGGTGCAGTAGTGGCTCTGATGCCTGGAATCCATCACATGTAACGTCCAGATGAGATGAATTACTCTTTAGAAGTGCCTGTTTCTTTCGATTGACTATGAAGGCAATCCAAGTGACTAGTCCAGATGTAGAGGTCTTCCATTAGTGTTGTCTAAAATCAGATTAGATGAATCCCACAGCCCCGGAGTCTCATTAACTCAAGACTGACTTAACTTTTATCTTTACCTGTTTTGCAAACCAAACTCCTCCTTGTAGTGCAATATTTGCAGAACAAATTACTTCAAAGAAACACAAGGACCAATTTTAATGACAAATAGTAAATTTTGAGGTTACTGAACCTGAGAATCAGAGAATGTTGTAAATATGCTGTAGCTACTTACATCAGTTTTAGGTCGTGCTCCAGTTGACACTGGGTAAGGTAAACAGTCTAGATCCTGGTAGTCTGCTCTTCTATTTTTCCAAGACCCCCTTCCTTGATGATCTCCATAAAAGCCTGTCTCCACTTGAACAGGGCACTGTAAGAGAATTTTTAAAACCCTGTAAATAAAGGCAAGTCATAAATATTTTTAATGTGAACTGCAAGATAAAAACACTGGAATTTTATCTTTTTAAAGCTTTTTTCCTCCGATGTAAGGTAAACATTTGGCCTCAATCTTTTTTCTTAAAACCACTGCTGCATAATTTTTATATTTTGCTAACGCAGACATCCAGATATTATGTGGTTTCCTTAACACAACTGGAGAACTAATAAATATCAAGGAACTGAATCACCTCTACCTTAGAAAGAGAAATGGTTTTATTCAAATTATTTAAAACAATCTTTTAACTTTATTTCATATTCATTTTTCTAACTTAAACAGAGACCCAACAAAGTCCCATTTTCAAATTACAGACTCTGAACTTTCCAAATCAACTTTCCCTTGTCCCCCAAACCCGGGGCGATCTCACTCAACTGCTCTACTCCCACACCATTTTTTAAAACATGTATGTCCTAACTCTGAGCCCAAGTGTATGTGGCCACACTGAACGCAATGGCAGGAAGAGACCAACTGCACGACATTCCCCCACATATCCTAGTTTGCCTCAAAAGAACAATGAGGTGTGCAAGCAAGGAGCAAGCTATGCTGCAGTCCAGCAGGATCCGTGCTGGAAACAATCAGGGAACCAGAATCACGGGTGCACTGCAGTCCCAAGCTGTTGGGTACAATCAATCAAAATCAGCTCATTTTCTGGCTGCTCCCCTTCACTAGAGGACAAATTTGCTGCTGGTCCTTAACCAGAACTGTCTAGTTCCCAGTTAGTATATTTCTACAGATGTAAAATGAGGAGGCTTTGAAAAGCTGACAAAAGAATCAGTACGTGGCTCAAAAAAGTTTGAAGATAACATACTACTGCAAAAGAATTAAGAGAATGTGCAAGTTAAACACAAAGTTTTGTTCAATGAAAGTCATACCTCTAATATAAGACAGGGTAATTATAATCAAACAGGATTTCTCTGTCACTATCCATGAACAATAAAGGACTAAAACTGAAAAATGTGATTCTCCTTCTTCACATCTGCTCTTTTTTCTGTACTGAATCTGAGTACTAGACATCAAATGGCAATGAAGCAGAAACATTAAACAACAGGGAAACACAGTGTTTACAGCAAGAGTGTTTTATCTCTGCTGCCTCATTTATGAAGTACCTCCTTCTATATTACTAAGGACATTTTTCATAGGAAATGTACAGGTTTTAGAGGAGCAGTACCATTAATGGCAGTTTTCCAAAGCCAGCAGCTTTGCTGTTAGTACATTCAGATAGCCCAGCTTTTTGTACTTAAACCATATACTTCTAACATTGGTGACAGAATGTTTCAGAAAATAATGTGATGACAGATAAGTATTTTTAATATCTTTTCTGGATCAGATACTGAGTCATCCAGCCAGCGTTACTGCCCCATACTATTTCCCTATAAAAAACTGACCAGCAGTAGCTTGCAGTTTACACAGACGTAAAGACAGACCACCTCTTACCATTCACCTAAAAGTTATTATGTTTTAGAAAACACCTTAAATTTGTTCACCAAAATACTGCAAGACCCCCTACTCTCACCCAGTCCCATAACATTTATTCACCCAGACTATTTTCATTACCAAATATTTACACTTCCTCCTGCAAAAATTGTGTTCAGTCGAGTATTATTAATAACAGATACCCTCACAATAGAAAACTTAAAAAATAATAAAATATTGAAGACTTACTTCCACGAACAGATGAAAAATCCTTCAGTAGGAAACCAACTGGCTCAACTTAGCGATTAAATTGCAAAACATATTTCTGAGGCACAGCATTTGCCATAAGAAATAAATACTGTCATCTGTTAAAACTTGCCCACACCCTCAAGAGACAAATTTTCTGAGCAGCAGCTCCAACAAACATGCTGCCACTCATACAGTAGTCACCTACTTCAGAGACCTCAGGTCTACATGTTGGCCTTGCATCTGTGAGCACTTCAACCAAAACAATTTTCAATCATGATTTCTTGCATGAGTTCCCAGTTTATATAATCAAAGTAGGATAAAAAAATATGGAGAACCCGTAAGTGGTTCATCATTTTATAGAAGTCAAATCTACAACGTTACTAGTAAACATATGTCTGAGATGATAGGTCTTCGTCCTATTCAAGTTTCATTGTGAGTGACAAGAATAAAACATTTGATACATGTGGAACAAATTACAAGCTGTAATAAGAAATATGGACGAAATGGGATGAATTGATAGAAGATAAATTACCCGTACAACTTGTATGAAAACAAGAGTTTGTTCTTTTTTTCCACTGCAACTGTCATGTTGTGATTTGCAAAATCTTGCTCTTCACAGTAAATTCATGGAGAGATTTAGGAGGACGTATTTCTTTTCTTTGACTATATGGGAAGACTAAGGTCAACCCATTTTGAGGCAAATTACTCTTAAATTTAAATGAGGGCAGACGATTCCCTTGTCCTACAAATACCTTTGCAGGAGACAGCAAACAGCATCCTATCATCAGTTCCACAACAGATTGTCCCTGTTTTCTTGCTCTGATCTTGCTGGTCCCATCAGGAAGACCTTTGTGTTAAATGACCTCTCCAGCTCCTGTAGTGAAATTGGCTCTTGGAGGTTTAAAGGACATTTCCAGTCTGCCAAATAAGGCCACAATAAAAATAAGCCTGATTCACATGTTTGGCTGTCTGTAGACAATTAAAATGAAGCAAGCTCTCTCGCTTCAGAGTGGGAAGAAGACATGACCTGATGAAGAGGAGTGTAACTGCTCAAATATCACATTCAGGAAAATGGTAATTTTGGCATTGATGTTAGAAACATCCTTAAAATCTTTTTGGACTTATCCAGACAGATGCAACTATTGGTAAGGGAAACAAGTGTGCCAAGACCAGTGAGACTGGCTCGGAGGTAGATTTTATGAGCATAGCGAGCATGACCAGCTCTTTATCACTAGCGCAGGCTTTTGGTGGGGGGATATGCCCCAGAAAGAAGGCTGTGCCCAAAGACCTGGCCTCTGTACTCAGAAGCTGTCTTGCCACTAGGCTTCAGTAAGAGAAGCACAAGCATCTGGGATGCTGGTGTTGGCATTCTCTATGCAACCACTTTTGATGACTTTGTTCTTATTTATCAAAGGGCATTTGAAAACATTGTCTGTTTGGATTTGTTTTTCTGCTATCTACATGCTACATGCTGTTCATTGAATGCTCCAGCAATGATTTGAAGTCCAGTGTCCTATGATGTTCAAGTCATCATGGAAAAAGAATGATGCCTAACCAAACCATGGCTTTTGCCTTAGGAGAATAGGCACAGCCATAAAATCACAGGTGTTTGGATCACTGGTTACCAAAACCAGATCGCCTCACAACTGGAAGTGCTTCAACTCTGATGGCTTGGATTTCACTTTCAGGCAGAAAAGCAGACTACACTGCCACCGTATTTTGACAGAAGACACTGAGCAGTATCCTACAAGAAGACAGAACACTGTCCATTAATAGACAAGTTAATGATGAAATTGATTCAGTTGGACAGAGCTGGTTCTGACTCGCTGACATGTACAATAAGAAAGAGATGAGACAGTCATGGCCACTCTGTTACTAACACTCTCTCTGCAGAATATGAAAATGCATACTGCAAAGCGCAACACTAAGATGAAAGATTCTGAATGTCCCACCTTGAGAGACATGAACATTTACACTGTGATCCACACAGACATTTACTTAAAGAATTTACTTTTGCAAAATGAAGCAGCGTTGAAACAGCAGCGACTGCAAAAGCATTCGGACAAGCTCACCTTCCAGGAATTTCAAGCCAGCACTAACATTCAGAGCTGCAAATCCAAACAACTCTATCTTAAGAACTTTAATCATAGCCTAAAGCAGAGAAAAAACACTCCTACTTCTCATGCTGTTCACTCTCCAGTTACTTGCTTCTATAAAAAACCTTGCTTATTCAAAAATTGCTAAAATAATAATATCATTGCTCCTTAATCCCATTTGCCCTCAAAATAAAAGCTTGGGAAACTGTGTGTCGTCAACTGATGACACCTGCCATCACAAAATATTCTTAACTAGAGGAATGCAACTCTAAATCAAATATTCAGATAAAGAGACAAAAATATTAATTCAGCTCTTAATGAAGACACATAGTGTCTCTCTTGCTATTATGTCTTTAAATAAATACAACAAGTGTAAATAGGCTAGCACTGGTACTTTAATTTAACAACATTCTATCCTGAAAAACTATCAAATGCAATCATATGGATTCAAATTCCCCTCTAGAAAAGCGTGTTTAATGATTTTAAGCCATACTGACAGAAAACTTGTAAGTTTCATCCTATCGCATTTCTGGTTATTTTGTCGTTAGCTGTCTAATGAAATCAGAGATTTCGTTATTATTGAGTGAAAACTGTAACTTACTTTATCCTTGAACCTGAGCTCCTCAGCCTATTCAGAAACAAAACCAGATTTGAAAACCATGGCTTGATGAGTATCTGATAGCTAAACATTAGAAAACATATCATATGACACACTTTATTCTTACCAGTTGCTTGTGCCTTTTGGTAGAAGGAGTACTGGAGGGAGAAGAGCCAGCACTCAGAGCTTCTTCAATATCTAAATTCAACTGTTCCAGTTTCTTCATAAGACATGACATAGAGTCTGACCATTCAGATCCTTTTTCTGGTTGGGTCTAAAAGAGATCAAACATATGTGAAGTCTTAAAACATTCAAGCTTTTTGTAACTTGAATACTCATTTTCCTTCTAGCCCTCAAGCAAAAAGCTGACCAGTTCTTTCCCTGTCCTTGAGTAACTTTTCTCCATTTAGAAAGCTTCAATTATCACTCCAATCCTGATGACAAACATTCATAGCTGTTCTTCAGACTCAAATGATCACACTCCACTTCTGTATATCTGAATGGCTTTCTAACACTTCATCTCGGGTGAACCACTGCCAGCTCAAGCTAAGCACAACCAAGACCAAAACCACAGTAACTTTAATGTCTCCTCCTTAAGCCACTTCTATTTTAGCATCTCTCCACTGATTGCTTGTTGTCAATAAGAATCAGAACATTGAAGGTCATCATGTGCACTGTATTTTATTCCCTACTATGATTCCAGGCTTCGTCAAGTCTTGCAGCTTTCTTCTGCCCATCCATTGGGAATGCTTTATTGGTCTCAGACACTTTCTCTTTTCATGGATGCATCTTCCCCTTTTAACTGAACCGCTTCACTGTATAATGAAAACACTAATCCATTGCAGTGTAACTGCCAAAAATACTTTTCCTGTTCCTTAGTTTCCTCAAAGTCCTTTCCAGTGACTCCCCTCAAGCATCCTTCCATGGCAGTCCCTGTGCATGCTGCTGCATGATGCCTCATTTTCCTTAGTCAGATCACTTCTAATAATCCACAAGAAAAATACAGTCACACTGACCTCCCTGTCATCACGGGCAGCTACCACTCCCCAGATTAGTCTCTGTCCTGAAGCTACTTCAGTTCTTTCATCTTTCTTACTTTCACAAACAATACGTATCTTTGCACAGAGGATAATTTCATAGCAAACAATTCTAACACACTGAGCATACAAACAGTAATACTGCGTTGCCATCCTACCAAAATCCTAAGAGCATCATACCAACACTCCACGATACCTAGGGGAGCTAGATGAATATTGTTATTATTCTCACCTGATAAATCTTTATGGTGATTTGTTTCCTCATGAGGGTTTCACAAGTAGGACAGAGAGATAATTGTAATTTGTTCGCTATTGTAGAAAAAAGCTTTACAAATAGAATCCAGGAGGCTCACTCCAGTATTAACACTGACATATATTATTACTAATGGAATTGCTCAGCTTCACCACAGTAGCTAAGGCCCCAGACTGTCAGACACCTGGTCCTATATTACCAACAGACACGTTCCCTTCAGAGGGACTAGTATTATCTAGGGATTGATTTGAAGCATAGAAAATTAAATACCCAATCCTTAGTTTTCCAAATCTTTATTTGGAATTTCCCAAATTTTTACAACCTCTGAGTATTTTTCCTGAAATGCTGTTAAAAGTGCTAAGCTGTATTTCAACTCTGTAACTATTAGAATTATTTAAACAGATAGTATGATTTCTTCCCATTGTCTTCACAACCATTTTAAAGTAAAATATAGGATGTCCCACAGAAAGGGAGTATCAAAAGACACTCCTCATGTTGAATCCATTTGGAGTGAGATGATCTTACACAGGAAATGTGCATGCTGACATATGTCTACAACACTCATTTGTAAACAAAGTAAAGATTCTACATTTTCCTGTAGTTATGCTTCCTCACGTACTGATCTTTCCAATACTAACGAATGCTCAAAAAAACCTCAACAAAGACAAAACATCCAAGCCAACCCAAACTCCAGCAACAATGAATGTCAAAAGACAGTCAAAATCTAATATGAAGGTTCTATTTCGCAACACATTTAAACTGTAATTTAAGAAAAAGGAGATGTAAGAATGTGCTTTCTTACTTATCAGTGGTAAACAATTCTGAGGCAACAATTACACAGGGAAATGAGTAAAATGTGTCTGATTTCCGTGAGCCATGCAAAAATTACTTCCTAGGTGACAAATGCTGAAGGTTACATTAGAAGTTTGGATTTCTGAGTTCGATAAAAGGTAGAAGTGACGTACACAAGGGCAAACAGTCCATTTTCTGTTCCATGACAGAAAAAGAGTATTTTAGGGAGCTGGAGAGGTGTCTCGAATTTAGCATTTTCCATAGAAAATACAAAGATGAAAATTCATGAAGACTGTAAGAAAGGCTTTCAAATATTTCTAAGACACTCCAAATGCACATAACAATACACATGGTACTGCGTTACAATAAAAAATACAGCTCCTTAGGTAGGTGTCATGGTTTAAGCCCAGCTGGCAACACAGCACCACGAGGCTGCTCACTCCTCTCCCCGCAGTGGGATGGGGAGGAGAAAACAGAACAAAAAGCTCATGGGTCGAGACAAGGACAGGGAGGGATCACTCACCAATTATGGTCACAGGTGAAAAACAGACTCAACTTGGGTGAAAAAAACCCAAAATCGATTTGTTACAAATCAAATCAAAACAAGGATAATGAGAAGTAAACCCAAATCTTAAAATACCTTCCCCCCAGCCCTCCCTCCTTCCCAGCTCAACTCCGCTCCCAGTTCTGTCTACCTCCTCCCCGCAGCAGTGCAGGGGGACGGGGAACGGGGGCCGGGGTTGGTTCCTCACCCCTTGTCTCTGCCGCTCCTTCCTCCTCAGGGGGAGGACTCCTCACTTGTCCCCTGCTCCACCGTGGGGTCCCTCCCACGGGAGACAGTTCTCCATGAACTGCTCCAGTGTGGGTCCCTTCCACGGGCTGCAGTCCTTCAGGCACAGCCTGCTCCAGCGTGAGCTTTCCCATGGAGTGGCGGCCATTTTCGGGGGCATCCATCCCCCAGCTCCGGCATGGGCTCCTCTCTCCCCGGGCTGCAGGTGGGCATCTGCTCCCCCGCTCCCCTCCACGGGCTGGGGGGGGACAGCCTGCCGCCTCCCCGCGGGCTGCGGGGGCATCCCCTCCTCCTTCCCTGACCTCGGGATCCGCAGAGGGGTTCCTCTCACATCCCGCTCCCCCTGCTCTCTGCAGGTTTCCCCTCTTAAATCTGCTCTCCCACAGGTCTTACCACCGTCACTGATGGGCTCAGCCTGGGCCAGCAGCTTGGAGCTGGGGAAGCTTCTAGAAGCTTCTCACAGGAGCCGGCCCTGCAGCCCCCTCCCCTGCTACCAAGCCCCCACCACACAAACCCAAAACAGTAGGGAAGCACACTCTGCCTTTATCTCCACAAATATTTGCCTACTGGAATGATACTTCCAGCATTCATTAATACTCTGCAATACCTCTGTGTGAGCCAACCCCCCTGATTTTTATAAATTTCTTTTTTTACTGTAACATAACTCAAACCACAGTCGTTTCTTAAAAATACAAGTCCTAAGGAGTTTCCCCAAACTAAACTCTCCTAGCTTTCTCCATTCAGTTCTGCCTTTTTTAGTTCAGTAAGACTCTATATTGTGTCTATTAAGGGGATGAGGAAAAAGATGGGTTTTCATTATCCCTCAAGATAAAGCCAAATGGGCCTAGTTAACAAACGCCATTCACTAATTGGAAATTTGGCACAAAAGCACCATTTGAAACAAATGCTCATTGGCTATGTGTTTCAAAGGTTGCCTGAAATTCCTGCTGAACGGCAAAAACATGATGCTACTTACATTCAAAAATATACAGCCTGCACAGTAGGACTTCTAACGAGTGAATAAATTCTGCCTAATCCATTCACGAGGAACACAGCTCCCCAGTGTTCAGCCCTAGTCACTAGGTTGGACACTATCAAAGTGCTCAGAAGAGCTGAGTATCAGTGTATCCTGCCCATAGCAACTGCAGAGGCAGGAGGGTCAGAGTATCTTTGGAAGCTTTTGTGTCTTGCCCTTCAAGAGAAAAAAAAAACCAAAAATCTCACTCTAAATTATCTAAGAATCATGGTCCGCTTTATCCACTGTTTTTCCCCTAAAAAGGTGTCCAGGGAGAACACTCCCTTCCATATACTCTCAAGGTCTCCTTTCTTTGTTGGAGCCATAGTCATTCAGCAACGCATAGGAATGCTGTTATCTTTTGAAGAACCTGAAAAGCCTAGAGACAGATGTGCATTACAGGAACACTTTTTGTATGTTATGTCGTAACACAGAATCATTTAGGTTGGAAAAGACCCTTAAGATCATCGAGTCCAACTGTTAACCTAACGCTGCCAAGTCCACCACTAAACCATGTCCCTAAGCGCCACATCTCCACCTCTTTTAAACACCTCCAGGGACGGTGACTCAACCACTTCCCTGGGCAGCCTATTCCAATGCTTGACAACCCTTTTGGTGAGGAAATTTTTCCTAATAGCCAATCTAAACCTCCCCTGGTGCAACTTGAGGCCGTTTCCTCTCGTCCTATCCTAGACAGATGAGCAGTAGTAGAGAGAGAGAGACTCTCGTCAAATAAATCTTTCAAGGTGGATCTATGAAGATCATGTCATACATTAGGCAGAGAACGACATACTGGCCATAAAAGTGAACTCCTTTGCCATATGGATTTCTCAAGTCCCATATACTCAGGTTAGACAAAAAAGAATAAAAATACCATAAAACAGAAGTATCCTCTGTGCTAAATATAAAATTAAGTGATATGCACTTCCTTGAAGCAGTTACAAATGCAGCTATTATGCCTCAGATAGTTATTGTAAGTGAAGAATTTACCCACCTGTTTAATATTTACTAAGGCACATTTAGCAATCAGCCAAGCATAAAATTTACTTGTAGATTGCTACTTCCTACAGCAACCAAAGTTTGTTTTAGAACAGCAAGCTTAATGTTTTTGTTGCATATACACATGTATCCAGATTTTGTGTTCAATAGCTGAAATTTCATTACTACCAATAACAAATTACAGAGGTAAAAGAGGGCACAAGATTATGGTCCATCACCTAAACAATTACTTGCTCTTTCCTTAGATTGAGAAGTAAATACATTCCAGACATTTAACTATATGTGCCTTTTCGACCAAAGGCTTCTGCACCCTGTTTTTCAGCTTTCAAGTGTTCTTCACTAATCTTATTCAGCAAAAACATCTGTGATAAAAGGCATATTTATTTCAACGGTTTGCCCATGAAGCTTACTGCAATAGGCATAATAGCTGCCAGCAAATCTAAATTTAGACTGAAAGAATGTGGCAGAAATTAACAAGTCCATATAGAACACTCAGGGGTCAGGGTTAACCTCTCTGCCAGACCTCATACTATACTGGAAGCAGAAAGGCTTCCAAGTGAAGGGTTATGAGAAAATTACACAACTCTAAATTTATCTGATAACTTGTGGCTTTCACTTCAGAAACCTTCAATAGGTCCAATTGTTCTGATAAATAATGTATTATACAACTCTGAGTGATAAATTACTAACCTCCGAATAAAAAAATACCAATGCTATTTAACCCTCCTTGCTAATATTAAATCAGTTTAAATAAAATTCTCTCTGATGTACAGCCTAGATCCGCAAAGAATGATTTTGTGCAAGTATTTCAGCGACCAAATACTGCATTTTGGTCTTGCTGCACTGATAGGGCTCCTCAGTTCTCAAAAGCAGCTCTGTGTAAAAGGTCTCTCAGCCACTGCTGGCTTTGCCTACAGAGGCTGGGGGAGGAAGCCAGATCGGTTCCCTAAACAAAATCCTTCCAAAAAAAAAAAGTATTTAGAATACAAAGGACTCTTATTCTCAATATAGATTTATCTCTGCCTTCTATATTGAAGATAAAATATTGCAAAGGGCATTTTTCCTCATATCCCACTATAATGTTGCTTAAATATTTACAGAGCTTTTAGATGGACAACTACCTTGTGGTACTTTTGTCCCAGAAAGCAGGTAAAGTAAACTCTGCAGTTCGCACTTTGCACTTCCAAGAACTGTACTGCTATCCCTCTGAAATGATCAAGGAAAGTCTCTTCAGTCTCTCAAGTCAGCAGGCAACCAGGCTAGGTTGCTCAGAAAATGAAAGCTCTTCAGTGACATTGCATAAAATTCAGAGCAATCTGGATCCTTCTGAAATGCTAACTTCAAGACATAGAACAATAAGGATATACACTTGCGTTTTTTTAATGATTAAAAGGTGCACAACGTGGGAGAAAAGGGAACCCCAAGAGGTAGTACCATGAGAAAATAATGTAACACAACCCTTACCTCATTTCATGTATTTGACTTTTTAAAGGCAAACTCATAACAGCTCAGAAATAGACTCAATTACTTTTTATAACAGCTTTCAATCTCTCATGCAGTGAGCTGGTAAATTGGCCTTTAATTTGCAATCAACACATTGATTTTGCATAGTGATAATGTCCATTGTATAAAAGAAAATAAAATTCTGAAGTCCCACCTCTCTTTCAAGGGTTCCTGCATCAGTTCTTAAGGACTATTGCTCTAAGCTAGGCAGGACAGGAGCCCTGGTACCAACAGAGTCTTCCAAATATTAGTTTATGGAAATATTTCCCACATGAAGAAACCTGAGCCAATCTCTGGGACTGAAGGCCATAAGCTGTATCAGCATGGTGCTTCACCCCAGACAAGAGAGAGAGTTTGGAAAGGGAAAAGAAAGGAATGAAGTTGAGGAAAAGGTGTGGGGCAAAATGCTTTGGAAAACAACTGCACACTTCTGCAGAAGTTTTAAAGTGCAGTAGCTCGTTGTCCCAGATGGCCTAGTATGAAAACTCTGTTGCAGGTTTGTTTTGTTTCTAGTAAACGCAACTAGTTTCATATTGGACTTCTCATTTAAAAAATGACAACTTAAAATGGCATGTAGTTGGTTTTAACATCTAATCATAACTGGGTTTGCTCCAATGATTAAAAAAACCCTTTTTTATTTTCCCAGTTCACAATACCTACAATTCTCCACCTTCTAACAAATCATGATGTCAAACAACACTGAATTTCACAAACAGGCTGTCTGACAAGCCTGTACTGCTGGCACATGCTGCAGAACTGGCACCCGAATGGCCAGAGAAGCTGTCTTAATTGACATCTGCTCCTATTTCAGCACATGAATTATCCTCTTGGGTTATCCCATCTTCAGCTGCTTCACAGCGGATGCCAGCTCCTCATTTATCTACTCCACCATTTCCTCCACCTTGTGAGCTGGAGGAAGTGAACCACGCTTCTTGTATCCCAAACACCTGCTCTAGGCAGTAGTCAAATTCCCGAGTCCGCCTGTTTGCATTTGGCTTGGCACCATCTGCAAAAGTGGTTGTATCTGCACATCGCAATTCGAGACCACGAGCATCAAAACAGTTTACACACATAGGTATGAAGACGCATTTAACTGCTTCTTCACCAAAAACTACCAACTTCAAAATACGGTTACTCTTACCATGACTACGCTGGAAAGTGTAACTAACCTATGCCTGTTTACAGAAGGGTATCTTCCTGCAGTGCTTGTTGACTAAGCAATGGTGTGTTTCAGACTGGGTTTCACAAAAGCTGAGGGGTCTCACACCAGTAAATCCACAAAAAGTTACATACCACAATAGGTAACTTGCAGCTCCTTCTCCCCAGTGTGTTTAGCTGCACCTATAGAATACCTTTTGAGACTGGAGAGTGCTTAGTCTGTTTTCTTAAAAAAGGGTTCTCTCTTTAGAAAATGTTGTGGTCAGAGCTACCCAGGATGTAGAAGATCTGGGCTCAGCTTCATCTTAGGCCTAATGCATTTTATATCAGCTCTCCCATCATTTTAAAAATTGGCAGGAAGAAGAAAAATAGTATCACTTTAGTGCCGGGTACAAATAGCTGTGCAGTTCCTCCTCTCCTTCTTGCCAAAGAGGAAACAAGCATGAAAATCTACTTTACCAGTTGTGGCACCTACCTCGAGGGGAATAGATCAGAGGAGTTCTGCGAGTTTTAGCCAGCAACTATGCTGAGCACTTTGATAAGACCAGTGTATTGGCCTTCTAGTGCTACAAACAGGACTTCATCCCCAGGCTACACATTTGAGTTGCTTCCATCATGTGTAGTTTGTCTTATTTGTCCAACAAAACTTGAATTATTTTTGCACAGGGAAAGCTACGAGAACCTATGCCCATAAAAACTTACTATGAGAAATTCTTCTGGAAGGTGGAAAACACAGGCTAATGTCTTTCAAACAGTTGAGAACACTGAATCCTTCTCTTTTGGGGAAGATGAACCACTAAATTATGGAAAATGTAAACACAGCACCTCCTTCTTTTACAAAGAAAGCAGCAGCTGCCATTGCGTTTTGTGGAAACCTTCACCCTCATGATATACATGTAGGTTCTACGTCGAAAGCGACTCCGAGTAACCAGTCTTACCTATGTGCTGTCTCCCAATCAAGGTTAGCCTCACGCTAAGCATCAAGCTTTGTCTTAGAATGAATTGTACGATTTTGACACGTGCAGGAAAAAAGCAAGCAGGAGATCTTAAATTGAGAAAACAGCCCAGAAAATAATCAAAACCCCCTACTTTATCAGTGCCTGACTAGCCAATAGCCAGTCTCAGACAGTGGTCAGCAGCTGATGCTGAAAGAAAGAGGATAACAACTGGACAAAAATAACCTGGTATTTCACACAGGATGCTCTCCCTCCCAGTTTTCAGTACCATAAGCTGCAAGTTGTACTGCAACAGCGGCCATTAGTCCACAAACCGAACAGGACTTTCATGTCAAGCAACCAAATTCTGCCTGTGTCCTAGATTACTCTGGATTTAATCCAAATATTAATAATTCAGGTCTGGATGAATTCTCAGATCATAGTCAACAAAAGCATGACAAGGGCAGCTCTTCAGTTACAACATTTTCACTTATAGACATGCACACTACAAAACGCTGCAAGATCCACTGCTCCCTCTGAAACCTCCGTCTTCTATTAAAGATGTGCATAGCCTGATGAAGGTCCCATTTAAGAAACAGCGCATTATTCTGAATTCTTCTGTAACAACGTTTTAGGTCTTTGGTAAATAAATGGTCTAGTCTAAATATTAGACCATTATAGCAAATACTCTAGTCCGATCTAGGTCTTCCAAGACATAAATGCAAACCAGGTCATGTCGCATCTTAATACAATGAGTAAGGGAGGGGAAAATATTTCTTCCCCAGAGTGAATGATTGCTACCTTAGTAGCTTTTAAATGCTAACAAGATTTAAAACTCTGATGCTGTGCTTGCATGCTACATATAGCCCTCCTTATAGTCTACTAGTAAAATAAGAAAATCTGCATGCGTACTTCAGTATTATGGAACTTCAGCTCGCCGCTATTTTCTGAGCAAGTCATACAGTGCTTCTTTGGTGCCTACATTACATACAAAAATGTAACTCACAAAACACTACTGACAAACATGAAACTCATAAATAAGAAGACAGTATTACAGTCATTTTATGACAAACTATCAAAAAAACCCCAAACCCCACTGAACAGGATTAAAAAAAACCAAAAAACCAACCAATAATGTTTCCAAGATTCGCAAGCATTCACGGAGTTCTGTCAAATTTGACACTGTTCCCTGCCCAAAAGTTCTTGCAATCTACTAGCAAGAAGAAATATTAACATTAGCAATCCACTTCTAAATAGAAATCAGAAAATAATGGAGAAAATAAAGAGTGAAAGGCACCTTCTGGAATTAGAGTACTCAAGGACAAAGAAGAGAAAGCTTGGCAGAAGGGAAGATATTCTTGGTGGCTACGAATAGGTGACAATGGGGAAAAGGATGGAACATGAATTATGAGAGAACAAAAGAAGAGCAGATAATCGAAGTAATGTAAACCTTCTAAATTAAATCCCGAACAGATTTTCATCAAGCTAACAGTAAAGAGAGCGCATTAATCCTAGGCCCAGAGAAGTAATTAGGCACGATTCCCAGATCTTCACTGGAAGTTTGACACCTAAGTATCCAGGTTTAACTACTAGGCTTCAGTATTATTAAAAAACAAGTTAAATGCCATCTATGGATTTGCTGCGAGTAAAGTATTTATTGATATATTTAAATTCCTTTTTAAAAATCCATGACTCTATTAACCACTCCTGAAACTCTTGAAACTTTTAGAGCAACAAAAATAGCAAAAGTTGCCATCATTCATATTGCCAACATTATTTCAAAAACTTACATAATATAAAAATGTTTGCTTTCCTTAAATAAATGCAACTGTAATTGTTAAAACATCCCTATATTATTTCACATTACTTAGCTTCATATCAAGTTATGCTTATCTGTTAAACTAAAATAACAAAAAAAATTTATGAAAAGTTACAGTTTGTGTATAACATGTACAAGAGCCTGGGCCAAGTCTCCCCATATTCTACTAATATTGTTCCACAAAAGTCCCTGTGGTTGTCCCAATATAACACAGACCTGCGAGTCTTAGAACACCTGGGTATAACCCCACCAAATAAAGGGTGGCATTTAATTTATGTTTATTTTATGACAGGCACACTCCTAACATCACACTGGAGTTAGAGAAACCTGATTTTGAAACGGCAGCTCTCACAGCAGCAGAGAACCTCCCGGGGATGCTGGATACGAGACAGTAGAACCAGCCAGTGAAAGGCACCACAAAGGCTTTTCCTCCAAAAAATCATACAGCAGAGAAAGAACAAAGACAGCTTTTCTCCACTTCAGCCTGAACCCCAATTTGTTAACGTTACGACCCCCAGGCCACCACAATTCGCCCAGACCCCTCCAGCGTCTAGCCCCAAGTCATTTGTTTCCCAGTAGCATACAAAAAGCGTTGCTTTTTCCCATCCTTCACTTCGGGAAGCTTTTATTTCACAACCAGGTCGTGCCGTCTCCGCACCCTTGCGCTCAAGGGCACAGCACAACGCCCCCCTCGCCGCTGAGGAGCGCCAAGGCCCGGCCCCACGACCGCCCTACGGCCCGGCCCGGGGGCCGAGGCCAGCGCTTCCCCGCCGGGCGGCTCTGAGGAAAAGCGCCGGCAGCTCCCGCTGCCCTTCCCCCGGCACGGCTGGGTTCGGGACACGTTTCGAAGCAGACGCGCCCCTCCACGCCGCAACGGCGGCGAGCTTCTCCCTCAGCCGAGAGGCGCGGGCGGCCGAGAGGCGGACGGCGACCGCCCCGCCCAGCCGCCATGCTCGGAGCGGCCCTACCGCCCGGGAAAAAGAAGAAGGAGGAGGAGGAGGAGGAGCAGCCCTGGCGGCGGCTGCCTGAGAGAAGCCGGCGCCTCGCCTTGAAGAGGGGGGCGAAGGCGGCGGCTGACGGGGCGCGGATCCCGCCGCGGGGCTTCCCGCCCTCCCCGCCAACAATGGCGGCCG
>NW_010972787.1:7314745-7403642 GCF_000737465.1 Haliaeetus leucocephalus
CCGGGGACGGGCGTGAGGAGCCGCCGGGCTGCCCGGGCCGTGAGGGGGACGCCGAGGTGCCCGCTGCCTCGGTCCTTCCCCGGCAGCAGCCCCCCCCAACGCCGTGCTTTGTCTTGGTGTAAAAAACTGTCACGACTGGGGCTGGCTTTGCTCCCTCATAAAATGACTTTTCCGTAGGGCTGTGCCTCAGTTTCCCCAGGATGAAAGAGCGCTTTGGCTGGGACGACCAGACCTGCTTCGTGGAGAGCTGGGCACGCGGAGCCTACTACCGATGCCTTGCTCGCACACCTGAGCAGAGGCGGACAAGGCTTAAAAGTCATCCAAAGAGAATCGTTTTTTCAGAAATATTTCTGCAATTGTGCACACGGGTGGGAAGCTGCTGCTTTTACGTTCAAAGCTGCAGTTACTGCCGTGCAAGCGTTCCACTTTAAACCAGCTAACTGCATGTCTAAACAGTTACATGTATTTGTACGTTATGTCGTAATACAGAATCATGGAATCAGTTAAATCTGTAATGGTCTACACGGACTATCTGCCCCTCTGTCGTACCTGACAGATCTCAGAATAAATTGCGCTGACTCAGTCGAGACTGGTTCTGTGCAACTTCAGAAAAATAATTGTCACATCTGAGATCTGATCAAATTCCCTTGATTTCAACAATCTTATGAGTAACAGGAACTGCATGGATAATGTCAGACAGTTATAAATGTAAAATTTACCCAAATTCGCAAACCTAGGCAACACTGGCTGTCAGAAGCACACGACTGTGAAATCATAACAGTGTTTGAACCGTTGGATTGTACTGCAGTTTGCCCTGGGACAGTTGATTACTTTTGTTAGTGGTGAGGCAGCCTGAGCTCAGCTCTGATATTTGAACACAAAAGGAGACTTCAGACAAGAGAGAAAATTCTTCAAACTCCTAGATTTCAGCACAGCTCAAGAGAAGGATGTCTAAAATCAAGCATTTAAGATTTGCTTATCTGGTTTGACATATTAAAATGACCCTGGGTGGGCAGATTTGGACAGTCTCATTTTTTATCTTTCTGGTGATATCAAAAGGTTTTTCTTCAAAGTCCATGACACTTTGGGGCATGAAAAGGAAGGTTATGGGGAAGGACGGAGGAACAATAGAAATCCTGGCTGCTGGAAGCCAAAGTCAGGCTGTAATCACAGTTCCTTTAATTACCAAGAGTGAAGTCTGGCAAAGCATCAGATCCAGGTTTGGAGGCTTAGCCTCCTATCTTGACATCATGACACTCAGGAGAAACTGGTAGAACAGAGAATCAAGGCTTTGAAGCCTGAATTTGAATCATGTTACAGTACAGCTCCTAGTGCCAGGGGAACTTAAATTTAATTGTGGTCCTTTGTCATTTGGTTCAATACAAATGCTAATAAATCAAACTCCAATTTCTATTCTTCCTTAATAAATAAAACTCAAACCTATTGGACCACATCAATCAAAATATTTTGAAATACCTTTTAAAAATCAGTTCTCTTGATTTTTCCTTCAGGATGGTCTAGTTTTCTAGTTTCATTTACTTTTTGTAATAGACCTTTCCTAAGTGTTCATTATCAGAATTTATAGGTTTAATTAAAATGCTAAATGTATTTTTTCCTCCAAGTTTCTTCCATTATATTTTTATGGTACTTATGTGTAAAGTAATTATACTTTAAGTAATTATTTCATATTTTCTCTCTCTCTTTTTTTTTTTGCTTAGTGTCTTAAGAGAACAAAGTCATACTGTTCCGCCTTGGTGTTGCTCAACTGCTGTGACATTTTGCCCACAACTTTTGAGTATTTTAGATAGTTTCAAGCCAGTTTGAAAGATGGGAAGAAATATTAGAGAGATCAAAATTTGTGGCTGGAGAGACACAAAAGATTCAAATGATGGCCCACTATAAGCCAAGGGTGAAATATCAGCCCATATCGCTTCTGAGCAGCTGCTGCTGAGCATGTATGTGCTAACTGGCCAGGCAGTGAAAAGATACCTATAGCTAAGGCACATCTTGTCTCTTGCCAGAATCATGGTGGGGGGGGGAGTTGGGGATATTCTGGGGAAAGGCAAATAGAGGAGACATGGGCAGGTGTGGAGAAAATAGCGGGAGGTGGAAACTGGAGATAATGCAAGGATGCTGGGAGAGGACTGGAGTATGGTGGGAAAACAGTGAGATGTGGGGAACGTATCGGGCAGCAGCTGAGGTGCTGAAAGGGGTGAGCCAGGAGGCCATGGGAAAGCAGGATGATTTTGTTCGGCAGGATGCTGGTGTGGTAATCTTAAATCGGAAAAACACTTTGGAACAATTCTTTACTTTTCGGAGATAATCATCATGGGGCGATTAGGTGAATTCTGTAGAAACAGCAGGACAATAAGTTTTCACTTCCTGCCCTGAGACACTTGATTTTATAAATGACATTTTTTTCTCTCATGAAGGGCAATTAGTCCCTGATCGAGAAATTGAAGAAAAACATATTGTGAGGAAGGGTGATGGGTTGTTCAGTTCTTATTCGATGATTTTATAGGATTTGTGTCACTCATCCCACATGCTGTTATATTTTTCATAAGGAGGAAAGGGGTTTCTCAACAGCTTCTGTTCAGGTGTCAGCCCTGCCAAGTTGCTTCTTGCAGAGCCTCGATGAATTCAGTGAACTTCATTAGAAGGCCAAGGATCAAGACAGGGATGTAGTTAGTTCCTTTCTGAATGTCAGCCAGCGGGAAGAGTAGTAGGTTAAGAACAGTCACATAAAAGAAAATCATTTTATGTGGCAAAATTGCAGCAGATAAGTACATCATTGAAAATCTTTTCTGGAAAAAAAAATCATTAGGAGTGAGGAAGTAAACTAAAGATACCTGTAACTAAAGATACGGTTTAACACAAACAGTAATTTTTTTTTTTTTTTTTTAAGTTTTGAATAGGCCGAAGTTAAAGGGAGGTGGGAGTTAGTCCGAGTATGCTGTTGAAATCAGAAATGTCACTATACTTGGTGACTGGAAAACTAGCTCCAGGTATTATTTATAGTGCATGTACATTGTTCAGTTTTAATGTTTTGTATCCCCTGTTTTGAAAGGGCTTATGAGTTGCAGCATTTCAATTATAAGAAGCTTGTCAAAATGACATAAGGACACTGATCATAGCAACAAATAAATCTCCTTGTGTAAATTTTTGGAAGTGAGAGAGATGAGTGAAGAGGCACATTTTTCTTCTCATTGTCTAAGTCTCTTAAATGCCTGCACTTAATCAGATGGGATCTCCCTCTGGAGCTCTTCAAAGACACCAATGTCTTTTCGTCTGACTGTATAAGGAATTTATGTGCTTCACTTGACAGACTACTTTCTCTATAATGTGGAAACTGGATACGTTCCCTAACACCCAGATCCAGATAATATTCTGCTGATGTCTTAACTCTGTGTTGAGGCAAGACCTGGTGTGCACTGTCTCCGCTCCCACTCCCTCTCGTCTTCCTCCCACATCCCTAGTTTCTCTGGGAAGAAAATTAAACTATGAGAGCACCAAGCCTACTCCACCAGGTCCCCTGGATGATCAGGAACCATAGATATTTCAACACCTAAATTTTAGGTGAAGATTCATTGCCTAAATTATAGAGATCAGATTTCACTCTTCCCTCCCTGATAAAATCCACAAAAGCTTTCAGCCTGGAGAACTATATAGTCTTACAGATAAAGTTTTGAACAGGCCACAGGCTCTATGATGACACTTCTCGCAGATCACCTCTCTGTGTTTCTGGATTGTGTTTTTTCACCATCCCTCGTTTGGTAAACTGAGATACACGTTCCTGCTACCTGCCTGTGCTAAAAGCCACAGTATCAGGTGTGTTACTGTGATAATCTGCTGTAGTTCATGCTCTTGCTTTTTCCTCTAAATGGCAAGAATACCCATGGCAAATGTAGAAACTAAGAAACTGAAGGAATTAGGTAGAGTTTAAGATCATCACCTAATGCACAAGAACAGTCATCTGTCTGTGCATGCATGTGTTCCTTAATCCCTTATTAATTTACGTAGTATGTATTTTGTCTTACATTTTTAATTGTTAACGCTAGTTACCTACTTAAAGTTTTCAGAATTTTAACTACATTTCTTCTTTCAGAGACCAGAAACAGACATAAATACCATGTGAGTGATCAAAACAACTTTCAGAAACTTAACTATTCATAATATTTGTAACTATTAATGGTATATGTGAACGGCTGAAGCCCTGTCTTGCTAGAATAAAAAAAAAATAATGGTGAAGTACGTGGAAATGTTGTATTATTACTGCATAATATTGACTTGTGTATTTTGCTCCCCTTGGACATCTTACTTTATGAAGACTCTTTCATGGCTTTTTTAATCAGAAACAGAAACATAATAGTGATTATAGTTTTTAGTATGTCCTTTTTAGCTTGGGAAAAAGATCACTCTGTTAAAAACCATAAAACGCATTCTGTTAAACAAATCAATTTGATCTCAATTTTGAGGAAAAGTTGCTTTCATAAAGTAGCCTTAGGCATCATTCTTTGAGGAAAAGAATAATTTCTGTATCTCCAGAGCACGTAAACATATTGCTTATACCATATAAATATTTTTGTATGATGCAAAGTTTGGAAAATGTGGCGTAGAGCTCAAAAAAATCTGTCTTACTGTAGGAGTATGATGGTCACCAAGTAGCACCGGCTACGGTCACCAGAACCTTAAGGTTCAGGCACGCTCCCTATTCCTTGCTTCAGACATCTGCTGCTGGAATGAGAGGGGCAGAGAGAGAGGAGTGATCTGTAGCAGCTACTTTTATAAACCTACAGGGGTTTTCCAAAATCTTTAAGACACAAATGCACTACAGATGTTCTGAGGCAGGTGAAGCTGTAAGCATGAGCCTGTCCCAGGGTTTCACATATTAAGCAGAGGTTTAGCCTAACCTTTATTGACTTCCAGTTCTAATATACATTATATTTTTAGTACTTCAGTGTTATTTGCACTTGCCTGGCTGTTTGTGAAGTACCATAACTGAAAGGATCCAAAAATTCTGTTTATCTATGTTAAGGTATTTCGTGAGCTTTATTTATATTTAGAAAAGTAATGGTCATTAAAAAGAACAGGAAAACATTATTGTTTGGAACTACGAAAAGAATTATAAGAAAGAGAAAAAAACCCCCTGCTGTGGGATGATTATCAGCAGTGATATTTTCTATTCACAAATATTTCAGTTCCATGTGATATGAAATATTTTAGCAAAACCCCATCAACCACAATAATCCAAATAAAAAGTTGTATTGACATAACTCTGGTAAATAACTGAAAACTAACAATTTTCTAGCCTAATTCAAGGTGGCTAGGATTTCAGCTAGTTCCTCCAATTATGTACCTCAAACAAGGTTTAAAAAGTGTATTTTGAAATGCAAGAGACCTAACAATAGCAATAATAAGCAAAATCTTCCTAGCAAAATGCAGTATAATGTAGAATTGCAAGATTTGCAGGTTTAAGGGTCATATGTAGATATTGCGGAGAAGGCTTTATGTGCTGCATTAGAACTTGGGCTATATCCAAACATGCTGGGATAAAAGTTGGAAGGATCGTAGTGTGTATTTTCACAATGTGTCTTAATGTAACACTTGAGGAACTTAAAAAAGTGACAAGTTCTCCGAATTGCTCTCCAATCCTGCTCACCTCTGCATAGTCCTGTTGTGATATTGCCACCTTTAAAAAACAAAAGAAAACAAAACAAAAAAAACCCAAGGGAAAATGGGCTAGACCACGCTTACAGTGAGAATATGTATAACCTGATCAATATATAATTTAGCCCTGCTGGAAAAAAAACTGGGTAGACAATGCAGAAACCAGCTTAGTTGCAACCCACCCAATATATGTTTTAATTTAAAGTTTAAAATGCCAAAGTGATAGCAATTTCATTTGGAATCTAAGTGATGTATTTATTTTCTTTTAATTTAATTGATATTTGTCAATTCATCAAACTTGAATTACTTTTCAAAGACAGCTTAACTTTGACAACCTTCCTCTGGGGAAAATACCTTTATCTGCCAGTTAAGCTATACAAGCTCCTTAGTAGCCCACCTAGCAAGCTGCTGGAGGCTCCTGACATATCACACCCAGGCTAAGGAATCATTCACTGTCATGGAGAATTTTGAATCTTTGGGGAGTTTTTTTCTGAACTGGAGTAACCCCAAATTTAAAAATAAGTACTTCCTTTGCAAAACTGAATGCTTTTATTTGCTATGCTATACCTAGAAGGTTTTTGGGGGTATATACTGCCAATTTTAAATTGGATGCATAAACTAAATTTTCCTTCTTAATTTTGCCCAGTTTTCAACCTCATACTTGCTGCTCTTACACATTCATTTTAATTCGCATTGGAATTAAATGCTGTGTGTCCTGAGCTGCTTCTGTGACCACTCCTTAGCATTTGCAACAATTTGAACACAATTTCCAAATAATAAAGGAGCACCCATCAAGAAGGTCTAGTCTTTTTTTAGCTTAGATATCTGCATTCCATTTAATGCAACTTAAACTCATCTTCTTAAGAACTTTATACAAAACTGGAAACATTGCACAGAAGAGAAGGTGATAAAACCTGTAAATGTATACATTCCAACTTACAGCAGTTCTTACTATTTTAGAGTTTGCTGTTATTTATTGTTTGTATTCATGGTAAATTCTTCTATTTAAAGAAGCTTTATATGAGAACATTGAAGTGGCAATTTCAGAGTTTGCTGTCTGTCATTCAGATGCAAAATGCAAGCTTTGTCATGTCTGAAGTTTGGTTTCAAAAGCATTTTCTGAACCTGTATAATGCACTTTTGCCTTTATTTCAGAAAGAACTGAGTTGGTCCCTGCTTGCTTGGAATACTGGGGGTTTCCCACTAAGGCTTTTTAAACCTGTTTCTCTCTTTTAGCATTCCTTTTCTTTTTTTTTTTTTTTTTTCAGTTTACCTCAGTGGCATTATGTGTCCCCCAAGATAAGACTAAAACTGTTAAGTGCTTACAAGGCCTGGACAAATCAAGATAGCGTGGGATCTATACTATACAAAACACAAAATGGAGGGCTATCTTGATAGCTCTCTTGCGTAAGAGACACATGATAATACTGCAACTTTTATTTAAAAAAACCCAGGGTCTGTGGAATATTTTTGTCTTCCATGGGTAATCTTTTTTAGTTTAATTATCTTTCATCTCCCAAACATGATCTTTTTGCATATATCTATATCTACAGTTATTTGTAATACCTTAGTAAACTCTGATAACACAGCAGATAAAAGTACAGCTGGAGGTGAACTCTCAGAGTCTAGATCCTTAGTTGCACAAATACTTGGTCCTCCACTTTCTCTCAGTACAGGCACTGATCTTGGTCAGGCATGCTGTTAACAAAAAGTAGTCTGTGTATTCTTTCTTCTAGCTATTGGCTTTGCGTACTTTTTTCTTGGTCTTGATATATGATGTACGTATTATAGAATGAAATACATCCAAGTTGCAGTGTTATATTCTGTTGTTTCTTGGCAGGTTTGGCAGCTCTTTTGACATTTTAATTTAGGCAAATCAGTCCCCAGACTAACTGCAAAGTCTTTTGCCACAGTGCAAAATTGTCATTACATAGCTACTGAAATTTCACCGTTATACTGTTTGAATAGGGACAATAAATACTAACTGCAAAACTTACAGTAGGTTATATACCATATCACTAACTACTTCATCACCAAGATTAGATTAAAGCCAGACAATGTTTCTCTGAATATACAGTATAAATAAGCTGCTAAATCTTTGACACTAAAACATTACCTATTTTAGACCCGATTTTTGAAACATTGGATTGAAAATCTAAATGCCAGAGAATTTCAGAATCCATAGAAAGCACAGATAAAGGGAGCCCAGTAATACAATCCAAAAGTCTGGTGAGATTTTGCTGAAGTTAATTTCTGGAAGACAAATGTTTCAAATGCAGGCGCTGGCCTCAATGTCCTGTCTGTTTTATTTTTGGAGAACTCCAGGCTAATTCAGAGGAGGTTTCCTTCAGTGTACTGCAAAAGTCATAGCTCTGAGATAATTCAGCACTGGGTGAGACTTTTAGTTTGGACAAAAAGTTGGATAGGTAAGAGCAGCCTATTTCCATTTTTATTACAGTTTGAAATACTCCATAGCTGGAGTGATTGTTAAGAAAAGTCTTGAGGGTGACGACATTTTTTCCTACAGAAAATAACCACACAAGTATGTCCTAAAATGAAACCTCAGATCCATCATCCTAAAATGTCTCTGATGTCCACTACCTTTTAAAAATGTTTTTAAGTTTCTCTGAATTTGTTTCAACCACGGACATCAGCGTTTGCACAGATTGCTGGTTATAGCATAGCTGGTGATGTGGCAGTACCAAAATGATCACAGATCCCTGGGCATGTCAAATCATGATAGTCTGTAGTCCCATGGTACTACCGAGGAAATATGTCCATTACAATATCAGGCTAACACTATTATACTGGAATTTCACACAAAGAAGGACAGAGAGATCCTAAGTATATCACTAGAATCTGATTTTATTAACTGGGTATATGCTACCCAGGAAGAATTTTCAAAAGCATCTAAATGCCTTATAGGAAGTGTCACAAACTTTCAGTGGGACTTTTGGGCATGTGAGGAAATTTCTAACTCATTTTTCTTACTCCCACTCAAGAACTTTGCCATATTATGAAATGTACTTTGCAAGATTGTTAATTTGGTAACATTCTGTTTTTTTTTTTTTTTTTTTTTGCTGTACTGCAGTTCTATTGCTGCACTTGAAAAACATACCAAATTCTCACCTATCAGCCAAAGCAGCTTGAAAATGCAACCCAACCCAGTCCTCCTCATCTTTTGCGCGTTTCCAGTCTCTCAAGTTGTTCTGCTTACTGCCCATCCCACAGTTTATCCAGAATCTCCATCTGCACCTTGAAGGAATATCTTAATTTCAATGGTAAGCAGATTAACAGATTTCTACATGTTTCTTCTGGTTCCCCCCACCTAAGACCCAGGCTGTAATTCTTGCAGGTGCCTATTCCCGTGCTCTGACAGAGGAATGTAGTTCATCAGAGCCTTGACTTAGACAGGGCTTATTTTCTGTTGACTTTTGCTCTACTTCTGTAGAGATATGTGAAACACTTGAATGGTCTCACATTGCACAGGTTCCAGATATTTTCAAATATTTGTAAAGAAGAATGTTGATATACCTCTTTTATTTTATGGGCTTAGTGCGACCACAAACACGTAATCTTTTTTACGTTTTCTGGCAAGAGCAATAGTAATATTGCTGTTTCCTGAGGTGGCCATACAATTCTGAAGTATTCAAACACACAAAAAATAAAGGAGTCAATATCTGAAAAAATCATAAGCCAAGTTACATATGAGGAATACTCTCCCCTTTTAATATAATACACCAACTGTGTTAACTATTTATTCTCCTGAAGCTTTGAAGATAAATATAAACCACGCTCTAATACTTATGAATGGGCTAAAGCAGGAGTTCCCAAAATTTTGTTTGTGGGGCCTCTTAATGTGTGCATGGGGGACCACGATAAGGCTGTGCAACAAAATTCGTCGGCAACCCAGGAACTTCTCAGTAGGATAGCTACAGCTAGGATGGGAAGCATGAAACCTTTGCCAGATGCTAGGAGCAGATAGTTGCACTTTGGAAGCTGCTAGCCTGAAGATCTTTCACAATGTTATGAAAACTACTTAAGGGCCAAAGTTTTACACATTAACTTGAACAGCCTGAGGATTTCACACTGCAACATAACTCAATAATCTCACCTTCTGTAATTTCATATTGCCTAATCGAGCACCAAGCTGAAATGTGCTTTGTAAATTTTCTGAAGAAGTTTGAAACTCAAGGTGAGTTGTCTTTTTGACTAATTATCTGATTTTCTTCATTATTTTGTCCCAGAATTATAATTTTCTCAGAATCTCACTATACAGGTAGTATATACCATATACTATACATTTTCAGAGAGTGATGGTATTCTGCACCACAAATTATTTCAAACTGCATGAAGGGTCAACTGCAAAAAAAATCCTCTGAATGTTTTCAGTGCTAGTCCACCCATCACATGGGGGTTTGTTTATCAGCTTTGCTTTTGAAAAAGGACAGATTTTGTCCCCTCATATTGCAACTTTTCTTCAGGAGGATTTTGGCAGAGCCCAAGCTGGCACTGCTGAAAACAGTTTGTAGGATATTTTTTACAAAACCAGAGTGCATATGTTTTCTCCAATCTCAACCTAGCAGCCAATGATCCCTGCTGAAGACAATCTCGTGATTTGAAAGACAGGTATCTGCTGATGGCAAGAAAGTGCATCTTTTCTGGGGGTGTATACATTTTTATTTTTTAATCCTCTATTAATGAACAATGAATCATGCATGTTTATTAAAACATGCAAGCAGCATGCAAGTATACTGAAGAGATAAAGGACAGTCATTTTGATAGTATCTACATGTTTTCCTACATGATTCCAGTATACCAATTCTCTTCAATATGATCTTTCAGCATATCCTTAAGTTACTATTCCTGTTATAACTTTACTGTTATTTTCCAGAGTTTCTATAGTTTTGCAGTAGAAACAGCCATGCAGCTAATTTCCACTGAAGATGCAAATTCAAACTTACTGCTCCCTCCATTCACAATAAGTAGGACACAACAAATACCATATCCCAATGAGAAATGGTTACATTACTAGGAATAGTGAGATTAGAGAAAAACATACCTTATACAAAATGCTATGTTCATCATTAGTCCTTCAGATTTGTGAAATTAATAAAAGATTCTTTCTTTTAACTTAATAATTAAAGTCCCTAAGCCAGCATTTATCTGACTTTATTATTAAGAGCTGATTGTGGTTATTTATTGACTAATAATAATGCATTATTGCTAAATTAATCAGCAGTTCTCCAACTCCTTTTCCAAGCAGGCTCTGCACAGTTCAACTCACCGTCTCTCCACCTATCAGCTCTAGAGAATGTATAACTGAAATACAGAAAGTGCAAATCTTACAGACAAACAAAGGAAATTAGAATGTACAAAGCTCAGTGCATCACTCCTGTCTTAGACAAGTCATTTCCCATTTTCCTCCCCTTAACTTCCTACTCTGTTCTCACTGGGTATTGTTATTTCAGCACTCGGCTTTCCTACCTGGGTAGGCATCCCATGTCTGCAGAAGATGAACAAAAAGGAGATAATAATAACTGTATTATTTCTCATGAAGAAGTCATCACAAGTTTGCAACCATTCTCCTCCTCTAGTTTTGGAGTCTCAGTTTCATAAAGAGAAGAACAAACTTCCAAAGTATGGGAGGAATGGGAGAAGGAATTTGTGCTTCACTCTAATATGTTCTTTACTAGCTTTTGCTCTTGTACAACTGAATTAGAGAAGAAGCAACTATTGCAGGGCAATTTTCAGATAGCTTAAATTCCATCTAAGTTCCAGTGCCTCATTAATGAAAACAGCAAAGTACCTCTTGGGAAAGTGCTTCATGGTGGCTAAGCAAGGCACTGAGCAGGAATACAAGAGGTACAAGGACTTAGCAGAGTTTAAGCCATCCAAAGGGTAAGAAGCTTACTTTGGCAGGCCCAGTTATTGGTCATAGTTGTAGGCTGGACTGCTGCTCTGTTTCGATCATTTAAATTGAATTAACTCAATCTAATCTGAATAAATCAAATTCATTGTCAAAGACTTAAAACTTTCTGATTCCTTTCTCATTGGGTATGATTACTTGATTAAAATATTTACAAGCCACACAGAAGAATATGTAGCTTTTAAGGAATCATAATTAATTTCAAAGAGTATGTCTTTCATTAAATTTTTGTGGATTTATCTCGTCCTGCATGTCTTGTCTCTTTATCTTGTCTTGCTCCTTTGGTGAACTTCTGGTGGTTGTGAAAAGAAGAATGAAAACACAGGCCAGAAGCAGACAAAATGTAGGACAGATGCTATGGAAACTTCCATATTACATCTCAGCAAATTATTCCAGCCTGAATCTGAACTGTCGTTGTCTAAGCTGATACGATGATTATCAAACTTGTCACTCAGTAATGATTGTATAATGAGAATAAAATTCACCGAACTGTAGTACAAGGATGGAATAAAGAAATTAATGAAAATAAGTGGATAATCAAGGAAAGAGAATCTGGAAAGCCAGATCATCCATCTTCCTGCCAGTAAAAGACTGTTTTCTGTAACCATTTCCAGAGTTCAGCTGCCTTAGCTTTCAATGTCAAAAGCAATGGAGCTTTCACAAATCTCCTTTAGAACACTACAGTTTTACTTAAAGCAAAGATTTGCTCATGGTGAGAGGTGATGGCACAGCTACCTCCTTAACACTACCCAGCGCTGGACCCAGAGACTGGCTCTCCCGACATGGTACTGGCTACTCCCATGATTGTGCAGCCTCCTCCAAAAGTCTTTGAGTTTACAGTCTGAAGGCCAAATCCTGGCAAAAATAGTCATTGTGAATACTACCTTAATTGCCTAAATTATCCGTTTGGGTCATCTTGTCTCCGTTACCCCTAGGGAGTGGAATCTCACTCTTCGTTTGACCCAGCTGAACAAGGTAACATTCAATGCAAATATTAGACCATCAGCATCCTGCTTTAAACCAGCAAGCAGGTTTGGTTTAGATCTTCCTAAATGTGTTGAAAGAGGCGTGATGTAAATATGTGTGCAACTCCAGCCCCTGAAAGGTCTCCCAGGTTCCTGTGTAAGGCCTGGCAGGTTTGATGCTCTGGGCCGGAACATGCTGCGCAGCAGCTTCTACATCAGAGATGGCAGAGCGCTGGGGAAAAGAGTATGACAGAGGCTCACTCCCTTAATGGATTCCTTCTGAATTAGGAAGGACTCTTGTTTCTTTAAGAAACAATTATTTTTCCAGGATTCTCCTGGAAGTTACACCTATATGCAATACTTGCCAACAGTTAATTCTTCAACCTTAGAATCATAGAATCATAGAATCACTTAGGTTGGAAAAGACCTTCAAGATCATCGAGTCCAACCATCAACCATGCCCACTAAACCATGTCCTGGAGTATCCCATCTACTTGCTTTTTGAATACCTCCAGAGATGGTGACTCAACCACTTCCCTGGGCAGCCTATTCCAATGTCTGACAACCCTCTCAGTAAAGAAATTTTTCCTAATATCCAACCTAAACCTCCCCTGGCACAACTTGAGGCCATTTCCTCTCATCCTATCTCCAGCCACCTGACAGAAGAGACCAGCACCCACCTCACTACACCCTCCTTTCAGGTGGTTGTAGAGAGCGATAAGGTCTCCCCTCAGCCTCCTTTTCTCCAGACTGAACAACCCCAGTTCCCTCAGCTGCTCCTCATAAGGCTTGTGCTCTAGACCCTTCACCAGCTTCGTTGCCCTTCTCTGGACACGCTCCAGCACCTCCATGTCTTTCCTGCAGTGAGGGGCCCAAAACTGAACACAGGACTCAAGGTGCGGATCACCTCCCTGCTCCTGCTGGCCACACCATTTCTGATACAGGCCAGGATGCCGTTGGCCTTCTTGGCCACCTGGGCACACTGCTGGCTCATATCCAGCTGGCTGTCGACCAGCACCACCAGGTCCTTTTCCACCGTGCAGCTTTCCAGCCGCTCTTCCCCAAGCCTGTAGCGCCGCATGGGGTTGTTGTGACCCAAGTGCAGGACCCGTCACTTGGCCTTGTTGAACCTCATACAGTTGGCCTCGGCCCATCGATCCAGCCTGTCCAGATCCCTCTGTAGAGCCTTCCTACCCTCCAGCAGAGCAACAGTGTCATCTGCAAACTTACTGAGGGTGCACTCGATCCCCTCATCCAGATCATTGATAAAGACATTAAACAGAACTGGCCCCAATACTGAGCCCTGGGGAACACCACTTGTGACCAGCCACCAACTGGATTTAACTCCGTTCACCACCACTCTTTGGGCTCATCCATCCAGCCAGTTTTTTACCCAGCAAAGAGTACGTCCATCCAAGCCATGAGCAGCCAGTTTCTCCAGGAGAATGCTGTGGGAAACAGTGTCAAAGGCTTTGCTAAAGTCCAGGTGAACAACATCCACAGCCTTTCCCTCATCCACCCAGTGGGTCACCTTGTCATAGAAGGACATGAGGTTAGTCAAGCAGGACCTGAATATTGGAATGACATGAGTGATGTGAAAAAATTCCTATTCAAGGCAGAAAGGGAGTTTTGCAAGGAAGATGGGCAGAGAAGACAAATCTATAATGAGGGTACAGAAACTCACTGGTGTGTTTAAGGAACCGCTGTCTTAGCGATGATGTTACCTAGATCACCATCCCAAAATGAGAAGTAACATGAACAATATTTCAGACTTGTATACAGACTTGGTTTTAAATCTTCAAAATTTTGCTTCCCTTGTTGAAATGAATGTTATTTTTAATTTCAGAACTCTGTTTGGGTATTAAATGCACCACTGATTACAGACTCCTGACAAGGAAAAAAAGGTTGCCAAATTTAGATTTGATGAGAAAGCACAGGAAATATATATGGGCTATGGGTGGAAACTCAGGGACCATACTGAATTCATCAATTGAACAGAAGTATCATTTATCTTGTACCACTCAGAACAGGCAGATGCTGTATGCCTTTGGAAAAAAAGAAAGAGCATTTTTTTTTAATGGGCACCATTGTACGAATTGTTTTCAGCAGAGTTTCTTCTGCTTGTAACAGAGTTGGCAGCATACACAAGTTGTATTTTTTCCATCTTCCCTCTGCTTCTTTACTGTGCAGTGTACTTGGAGATTTGTCTCTGCTAAGTAATTAGAATGAAAGAAGAAGTTCAACAATTATCACTGAACAGTTGAACTCGATTATCACTTTAAAGTGTGTAACAACTATTTAAGAGGAGATTTGGACACTGGCTTTGCTGGTGGTGACTGCCTGCAAGGGCCAGTGCTCCCCAGCCTGGAGAAGGTGTCAGCCTTTCCTACTTTCTGTACATAAAATAGGAGATTTGCACTCAGTAACAAGTACATTTACTTAGGAATGCCCCTGCAGGGTAGATCTTAATCACTATTTCACTGTGAACTCTAATAGCCAGGATCTCAGTCAGGGTGCTATGTGTGATAGCCTGTATCTGTATGGCTGAGGTGATTTGTTTGTTATACTATTTTTAAGTCTAAGTGTTAGCAGTAATGGTTGCTTTTGACAACATTTTTACACCACGCCGTCTTTATTTAGTTAATTTCTTTCCACTAGAAAGGCATTTTTTCACAGCCCCATTTTTAAGTAACAGAAATAAGTAACTTGACAGTGACAGATACTTGCTTGAACCAGAGTCATGGGGGGAGTTTTTTAGTCTAAATAGTAATGCATGACTGCTGCTAAAATTTCAGAGACAAGATAATCCTTTTTTTTTAATTATTGGAGGCTTTCCTAGAATGATACATACTTATTTACATAGAAAAAAAAAATCAAAACTAGGACTGCATCATTGCATCTGTACAGTTTTTGAAATGTTTTGACACATTCTCTGAGATTTACTAGGTAATTTCACATGCTTGTCTGGCAATTTATAATCCATTATTTTGCAGTACAAGCTGCATCCTTGAGTTTATTTTCAGGCATAGACATAAAGTAAACTAAACGACAACAGCCCCTGTCCTCTCCCTTTTATCTATGGGAATGACCTTCAGTAAACAGAATCCAAGGGATGTTGTGCATGCATTTTGATATATATTTATATTAATGGGAATGTTTCTCAGTAAATGAGGAAGTAAGCCTTGGCTTCAGGTAGAGTAACAATGTGATTATTTAATAAACTGTGTGTCAGAAGAATCTCTCGGGGTCAGCATTGCCTCAAAGTGCACTGTTTTGGAACCACCTTTGGGCCTTGGTTTTCTCATATTAACTGCTGAGAAAAACTTGTAAAAATGTGGCTTATTTCTCTGTGAGGTGATGTGTATCTGCAGTAAAGTTGGGATATGTGTGAAATACAACCACACTGTTAAGGGCAGAATTAGTGCCCCCAATTTGGAGATAGATTAGTATTAAAGAAGAAAAGTAATTAATTTTTATTATAATATGGACATTATAGTCCAAATTCTACTTTCTTTCATTTAATCAGAAATCAGTGAAGCATCTCTGTGTATAAACACTGGAAGGGACAACTGCAGACAGAGGAAAAGAAAACACGCTGGGTAAAAGACTAGGGCTCCAGTCTGATTTTCAAGGCATAGAGCAAATTTACATGGAAAATAACTTTTGAAAGCTGGAGGAGGAGAAGAGAGAGGAAGGAAAGGTATGCCTGACCTGCAGTTTAAGATTAATTTGTGCTGCAAGGTCAGGAACGTTGGAATTTTAAGGGTTTGTTTTGCCCACTATTTGGAGTCACTTCATATTTTTGTACTAGAGCTGAACTTCTCCAGTGATAAACATGTTTAGCTCCAGGCATTCGGTTTGTCACCAGCTGGGAGCAGGGGGAAAGCCTTGCTTATTCTCCAGACTGTGAAAACTTACTTGGAAAGCTGCTGTTCCTCCAGTTCCAAAAAACACAGCTAATTTACTCAACCCTTTTTTTCTGGAAAGGTTATAGTTGGATGATTCTTATTACAGAGTGTTTTTCATTTTGTCCAAAATCTTCTTATGTTTTCATTTTGGACTTTGGTCTATAGAGCATCATGATGTGTACCAGTACAGATACAAAAAAAACTATTTTTTTTTTTTTTATTATAGACCAGATATTGTAACCTGTCCTCCATACTATTTTAATGAAATAAGAATACAGAAAACACTGTTATTTAGCAGAAGCAGTGCTGTGGGTTAGGTGGTGCAGTGCTACAGTGCCACTACACTAAAAAAGGCCATTTTTCAGCACAAAGAAATATACTCTGCTCTCAGAGTAAACCTGAGCTCTATCCCTTTGGAACAGTCCATAGACTCAGGGAATATATGCTGTACATGGCATGATATATGATCTTGTAGGAGCAGGGGAAACTGAGCCAATGTTTCCATTTTAAAAAGCAAGGGAAAACAGAAAACCAAAATTTGAAGTTCAGGCTAATAGAAATGTGGCCAATATGAAGTAACAGATTTGTCTAATGTAAAAACCTAGTATACTTTTACCGTAGGTTCATATTCTTAGTTATGTAATTTGCATTAATTATCACTGTATAACAATTTGCACAATTCCTTCTCCTCCTATAACCAACCTTAAACGATACCACTTATTTAAAACACATTTGGAACAAAAGAGTAGCTTGTATTACCTCCAGCTCCATGTGTTTTTCTTCCTTGTCATGGTCCTTTGATTCCTTTTCAGAATGATCATTGCGGTCTTCTAAATGACAGATGTGTTGATATTTAGTAAGTTCATGTTTAGCTTGCTTTCTTTGAGAAACATTCCTTCTATGAACACCATTGAAAAACACCTCATACAGTGGCAGTTCTGTAAATACATCATCATCATCATCATCATTTCTACCATCTGCTTCTTCCTCTTCAGATGAAAATTCATCTGCTTCTCCTGTCTCGCAAATATGGAGTTTAGTATTAGCTTCATGTGATACAAATTTGAAATCAGAAAACGTGATAGCACTTGGTTTGTGTTTTATGACTCTGATCTCATGACTCCTTTCTTGCTTCTTGTCTGAATTTTTTCCTGTAAGGACTGGCCATTCTGTGTGCAAGGGAAGGTTTAAAGGATCTTCCTTTGGCTTGTGCCTTGCGGAACAGAGTAATTCTTCACCAAGGTGCTTTGTCTCAGGCTGATGGGTGACACTGACAGACCCTGCAGCCGTGCCAGGTTGCAAGGATGTCTCCTTGTGGTCTAATAAGGATGACGCAGACAGCAAACTCAACTCAGGTTCCAGTAAAACATTCTGAAATTCAGATGGACTTGCCTGTTTTTCTATCTTTTTTTGGTATTCTTCATACTTTGCTTCCTTTGGAGTCCCCAGGCACTTGGCAGATGTGAGATAAGGTGAGCCCTGTTCTTCTTCATAGATGTTAGTTTCCATTCCAGTGAGTTTCATCCATCAGAGATCAAAATGACTTCATTCTTGGTTTTCTTAAGGAACATAACTCCGCATACATAGCCAGGAAATATCTTCTTATTTTTCCAAAACCATGATCACAGAATCATTGTTAATGCCTGGATTCTCATAGTAAACATCTGAATCCTCTCTGCTCCTGAAAAAAAAAACAAAACCCAAACTAATTATTCATGGTAACATGCTTGCATTGGAGTGCCTCAGCAAAAGTAATCCTGAAATGTGAAATTCCCATATCAAATTTACTTATAGGTCTCTTCAAAAACATTTGATGTATGCAGATTAAATGAACTTAAAACATGAGGACCTTGACTTGTTTACCTTAGAGACTAGGAAAGAACTGGCAAATGCAGAAATGGTTTTTAAATATTGACTTTATGTTGGTTATTGACACAGTGGTTCAGAATAATTTAGTGATGTTAGCTATATGCTTGTTACCGAAATATGCCTCTGTTTGCTGTATTTTTATTGTCTGTTAAACCACTGAAAACTTTTACACTGTTCTGACAAAGCTACTAAAATGTCATAGGAAAGAGCAAGGACCCAAAGTAATTGACACAAAAGAAAAGAAGATTTCAATATAGGTAGAATTTTCTGTCTCTTGGCTTCTGTGAATTGCTGATGCAGTGCAGCACCTGTCCATTTCCAATAAATTTGCAAAGCAAAAAAAGGAGGCTAAAAATAATGGAGAGCTTCAGTACTACATCAGAGTTGGCCACGTCTGATTTAAATCAGTCTTAACTTCTGTGCTCACATCCGGGCTGTGCACCTCCAACGCATGGGAGGAAGGGAGCAGCTCAAGAACTGATCCTGCATCACTGAATAGCTTGCTTTCACACATATATGTAATTTACTTCTTGTGACAGATTGAATATTGATAGTATTTATTTTAACGATTGTTTCAGTACTCCGTCTGTGAGAGAGCAAAGCAGAACAGAAGCTTTTCAAAATAAAAAAGAGAAGCTTAATCCTTTGATGTATGTGGCAAACCTGTCAGTGATGAGGAAGACTTGTCAGAAGGCAACACTGTGATCGTCAAAGTGGGAAGCAAAGCAAGATGCTCTCACTGCATGTGCCATAAACCAAGCAATGCACACCAGGTAGGCATATTTTAGTGCTTGTTAGCCTATATTTTAGTTACATACATTGGGTAATAGAAAGAATACTGTTACACATACAGAAAATTTGGATTTATTAATTACATTACTTTTGTCATTTGAACTGCAGCTGTAAAAGGTGTGAGCATACAGGTACACACTGTTTAGGTAGACTTCTCAGCTATTGCTAGCTATTTAAAAGTCAGACATTATTGTAAACTGTCTAGCCTCCTGCTGGAGTCAGTGGAGAGAGAAAAATGCTTCCAGAAGGTAAATGCTCTCACTTATCTTGGATACTTATTTTGACATGGGATGAGTCCCCCTCCTGGCATGACTGCCTTATCCAAAACTATGGAGGATGTCTAGACAAAAAGCTTATCCTGGTCACCCAGATTTTGGAGGGACAAATAAAGGCAAGAAGAATCCCAGCCCCTATCTTTGTTACACAGTATAGAAGATTACATTGTCTGCGTGTGAGTGGGGAACCTACTTTTGAAGCCCTCATTTTCTCAGAAGCTTCAAGTTAGCCGTCTGCTTAGAAGTGACTTCACTTTCAGAAGCACTGAACACTCTCGGTTCTCCCTAACATTATATGAACTAATTGAGCACAATGTCTTTGAAAAAGCAAACACATTCCCCCATTTGTAGGGGATGATTGGAATAACTAACATGTCACATAATATTTTGTACACTGCGGGCACAGCGAAAAAGCCTGCTGCCTTTTCAGGTGAATAATATTATCTGTGCTTCGCTGTGAGCCATCACCTTTGTTTTTCAGTCCCTGGCACCCAGTAGCCCACAAGAAGGCGTGCTGCTAGCGCCCAAGCAGGCTCTGCTGTGAAGACATCTGCAGGAACACACTGCTGTGTTCATAGGAACATCTTTGCTGTAACAAATCCAAAATACAGCAAAAAATACTCCAGAAGAAGCTACAGAAATTCTGCAGCGGGCAAGCATGGGATAAGTGAATTACATATTTTTTATTTCTGGTATTTTAGGATGATGCTTTAGACTCCAAAACATGAATTATCATCCCTGCAAAAATTTGCATTTTTCCCCATCTCTGGATGTTCCTAGCATCTAAAATCAATACCCAGCTTCTCTAAAATTTTCCCAAGTTCTTTGTCTCAAATGAGTTTTGTTTTTTACAGGATGTGGTACAAAGCTGTGATTTTCACAGTTTAATTACAAAAAGCATGAAAGAGTTTTTCTGTTTATTAGATTTGCTTACTCCATTGGACTCTTTTATTTTTCCTGGGATGAGACTGGAACAAAGAAAGTATGCAAAAGCAGCCTGGTTTTGTGCAAGTATGGCAAGAAATCTCTGAAGAGGAAGTGGTAAGAAGAGAGAGTGTGAGTTTACCCTTATTCATCCTGTGGAACATATCTCTTTACTCAATCTAGCAGTGACTGGAAAAAATCCCCACACTCTTATACAAAATATCAAATTCCATATTTTATAAAGAGTTACACACAGACATTTATAGCTCCTAAAAATGGAGCATTTTTGGCAGAGTTGTGGATTTGGAAATCCTGCCCATAGCAAAATGTGTAACTCGGAGGGTTCTGAACATTCAGAGCTAAATCTGTACATGTCGTAAAAGGCCTGTAACACAGCCCTGCAAAATAATATAATTCTCAACACAATTCTGAACGTATGCACTTACAAGTTCTGAAACAATAATCTTTCTGGAGAAGGTCTTCAAGGCTTTATGAATAGGGAAATTACTTTCATATGCATACGTAATTCTAAATACATACTGTAGCATTAGCTCTACTGGTAGGCACTAGTTTAGGTAAAGATGTCAAATAATAAAAGTCTCTTGGGCATAGATGTGTTTTTTCCAACTAAAAAGGGAAATGTAGGGCTACCACAGCTAACTGTCCAACCAAAACTGACTCCAAAACAGCTTAAGGAAGAGCACAAAAAAATCAACACAGGATTTTTTTTAAGCTAAAATGTGGAATGCATAACTGGGTGTAGCAACTTCAGCTTTTTACACACATGAGTTTAAAACTTACAACCCAAATTTCATTTATTCAGGAAAGGTCCTTACAAATCAGCAATAAATTAATACAGAGTTGTGACACAGCTAATGAAATGCTGTGGAAGGAAAGTTCTCCTATGGTCTGGTACAAGCAAATGTGTATGTGCAGATTCACAGATAAGTTTTTGTGTATCATGCTCTATTGGCTTGATTTCCCTTTGCCCAGAGAACCAAAATTTGTATTAAAACTCACCAAGGTTTGCATACAGATCACACAAAAAGCACATATTAGGCTTAACCGTTAAATAGGAGGATTTTACAGAGACTTTAATATTCATAGACTCATTTCTATTTTCTTGAGTCAATACAAGGAGAATTGTTTTCTGGGGCAAATAATTATGCTTTATTTCATAGGGTTACTATAGCAGCAAGTCACCTAAACTAACTTTCCAAACATTGCTTAAATTAGTGCATTTCGATACCCATTATGTATTTTGGCATTACAGAGCATGTGAATGTGTGGAATTTTCTCACTTTAAATTCAATTTAAACTTGAACTGACAGAGTAAACCGGCAAATCAAGTCCTGATCTTGGCTGGAACAGTACACCACTCATCTAAAATAACGAGTTTTTACCCCTCAGCCCCTAATGCATTTGTTTCCCTTTTATAATGACTTTGCTTAATATTTCCCATTGACTTAAACAATCTTCCCCTGAAAAATTAAGCAAACAAGCCAAGAGAATGTGAGACACATAGACTAAGAGCAAATTAGGAGATTATGATTTTTTTTTCCCTGATGATAATTTTACCTGTTTTGCAAGGTAACCTCATATTTTTCAATTCAGTTAATTTCCATAAGCGTAACAACAGGAACTCAGTTAGTAGCCAAAAGATCCTCCAAGCGTTGGGGCAGAACAGAAAAAGAAGTGAGCAGATCCTCAACAAAAGGCATTTCAGCTTGCTTGCTGCACAAGAACTCTGTCAACAGAAGTATGTGTGAGAATCCCTGGGGCGAAAACAGCCTTCTGCAAGCACTGGCCAAATTACTCACAGAAAAAGACAGAAAAAAAGGAGAGGGAAGGAAAAAAAATAAAAAGAGAGGGAGAGCATGCTTCACAGGAACACCAGGCACTTCTAAAAATACAGTGTGACCTCATTCTTCACATTATGCCAGACCTTAACATTGTGCTCTGCTTTATCACCTGGAGCACCTGGAGTCAGGTTCCCACTGCACACACTCGAGTTTGGATGCTGTCAGGTTTTGAAAAGGTAGGCTGTGAAATGCCTTTTGATGTAGTATAAAGCCAGTATAAAGGAATACCAAAATTAGCTTTCCATGTCACTTGCAAATTCTAATTATTGTTTGCCTATGTTTCTTCAAGACCTACATTTGCTGCCAAAGCTTCACAAGTCTTCCCTTTTATATATATATAAATAGGATCATAGCTTGCAGACAGACTTCTGCATATACTGTAGGTTACTGGACATGTGAGTTTCTGAGTGCGATTATAAATCAGTTATTTGCAAATCTAGCCCAGAAAGGACAAGGATGAATTGTCACTGGAAATATGGGGTGAGAAGACTCTGAGTTATAGTTTAATTTTGGAAGTGTTTTTCTATATTGCTTTTGATTAGGGCAAACAGCAAAAACGGAAAAGCTGCAATACCCTTCCACTCATGTAATGGATCCTCCATGCTAGTAGTAGTAGATTACCTTGAGATATCCAGGCGCAGATATTTGGCACAGATGCTGCCAAATCTACATCCCTCCTGACTCGTTTCAGTGAGTGCAGGAGGTGGCACTCAGATGCCGATTTCTCTCACACCTCACGCACCTGATTGCCTTCACTGATGTGAAACAGTATTTTAGTCAGCAAAGAATTTGGCATATTTATGAATGAGTCACTCAGCAAATGAAGCCACATCTTGAGGCAACCATTTTACAGGAATTACTTGATATGACAGTTTAGTGAGGCTTGTCTCAACTTAGAAGTGTTTATTATCCCAGGACAGCTGTACTAAAAGCTGTACTAAAGCCTTCCTTTAGCTTTGCCATGTCCATCCCCACCTCCGCCGTGGCAGAAGATCATTTTACATTGCCAATGAAAGTAAAATATCTTCTTAATCACAATAAATCACAATGATGAAGAGACACTTTGCTAATTTAACTGTGCTTACATTCATGTTTGTCTTAGGTACAACTGTTGGTCACAGATGTGCTGTTTAACAACCACCATCTTAACTACTGCAGCTATGTCAGCAATTTATTTAGAGCTGGACCGACTTGCAATATATAGGAGGGAAAGACTCTGGTTGAGGAGGAATCACTGACACATTTCATGCTATTAGCTGAACCTGAGATTGAGTTTAATCCAGCCGAGGCACTAACATCCTGCTGGTGTGCTGACTCAATTGTGTTTCGGTCTAAACCAGCATTCTCAACAGCACTTTCATTGTCATCTCACCACCATGTGGGAACAGTGGTTTAATTGCAAATAAGGTGAGAAAATACCCTCTCTAATACAACTATTGCCATTTCTAAGAACTTAGATCCAGGGGCAATGTTTAGTCCTAGTTAGTTTATATAAAATGGGCCTTGACTTTGCCAATGTGCGGCCCATGAATCATGTGGTTACGATCCTGAGCAAAATCAAACAGCAGCAATGTGGGAGCACCAGCAAAGCAAAGGACTAGACATGGTTCGTCACGCTTGGAAAAGTCTCATACCTCTTGCATACCTGATTACATCCTCTAAAAAGAAGGTATCAAGAAGGAGTCAGGTATGAGTGGGGAACTGAGGGCATGTGTCTTTCAGCATGTCTCTGAGAACAGAAATGAATCATCTTTAAAGAATAAGATGTGGCTTTCCTTTTCCCACTAGGCTTCTTTTAGCATTGCATTCACTGTGTTGCTTTTGTATACCCTGTTCGGCCTCACATATTTTGTCTTGCACCTATGAAATGCAGCATCGAGGTCCTGATGAGATATTGGCTGGAGGTTGTTTGACTATGTGCTTTTGGAAGGCAATTTTGAGTGATTTAAGATTATACTCTGAACTGCTTGAGAAACTAAAACTGATGTGAAGTTGCTGAAAATCCTAATACTCACAGGAAAGAAGGGGTGAAAGGAGTGTGTGTGTGCATATGCGTTTATCTAAAATCTGCGGTATTAAAGGAAAACCAGAATTTTTTTATACATTGCCCTCGAATACTTTGGCTTTGTTTTTATATGAACGGTGCAATCTACATGGAACAGGAAGAGCAGCCAGTCATACACAGACACTGTTCATAAACACAGGCCCCATAATGAACCAACACCTAATAAATATTTTTAAAATAACACTGGATAAACCACATAGGGAAAAAAAAAAGTCTGTCTCCCTTTAGGTTGAGGATCTTGGCATTGGTAAGATCCCAGCTCTTCATCTAAGCAGCCAGTCCAAACCAAAGTCAGGAAACAGCCTTTCTGCAAGCAGAGACACACAGGTATGAGCTGCTTCTCCCTCCAGTTTAAATACTACCCCTGTTTCTTCAGCCTGTAAAGAGAATTCCATTACATACGTTCATGGGATGCTCAATGGACTGGTTGGAAATTAATCTTCATTTTGCACAAGAGGAAAGAGGCTGGTAAAACTAATTTCTCATATTGGAGGATATCTATGTTAATGTGGATGGCTTAAGGGTCATATTCACATCTTTACTTTTTACTTTTTTTTTGTTGAGCTCATGAAAGAGAAATGACATAAGACAACCACTTCTCACTGTACAAGTTAGGTAAATAGCAAGCAGCTTGGTTTTCTTTTTTGTATTTAGCTCTTGTCTATTGAAATTTGTATATCAGCACAAAATTGTTCTTCACAACAGCCTGCAAGTGGCTTCCAAACCTGCGTGCATCCCTCTGAGACATCTCTGCTGAACCTGTGACACCCACCAGTGGCCAAAGACACTGGACAAAAGCAGTTATTTTGGCACTTCACAGGGGCAGACTGGTATGGTCTGTATCGTTTGTAATTCCTTAAAATGAAAGAAATTAAGTTCTTTAAAGTTATTTCCCTCTCTGAAGAAGGAAAACATATCACTGCCTCGGGTGCTTTCATGAGAAAGTATCAGTTCATATTAATTTCTCTTATAATCATTATATAAGGAATTGGACGCTTGCATCTACTGTGACCACACAGCCAGTAGAAGAGATGTAAATAGGAACTAAAGTTTCTTTATCACTAAAGCCGTGTCTTAATCACATCTCATCTTCCATCCATAAAAACTGTTTTGTTTGATTTACTAATTGTCATGATTGAATTTACGTAAACAATGTAAGAGACGGAGGCTTCAACAGGCATCATAACTGAAGATCAGCACCTGTTTTAATAGGCTGAACTCTTCTTGCTAATTCTATTTATAAAGGAGAGTTGCATTTCATTAGAAATGTCCGCCCTTTTTCCCTTGAACCGGGTTCTCTTAAATAGGGATAAACCAATGATCTTAACCAAACCACCGACCCCCCAAGCCCTTGATTTTCCCAGTGTCTATTAAATGTCCCCAAGACCTCCAACAACTTTCCATAACTCTTCAGTGCCCGGCTTTTTCTTCAAGCTTCTCTCACACCAGCAAGTTAAATTTCAAGTTCTGGTCCTCCTCTTCAAAGTCGTTTTGCTGCCTTACTCTTGCTTCAGCTCCGTCTGTCCTTGCAGTCCGCGGCCGTGCCCACCGCAGGGGTGAAAGCCTGGCACGGGGGGAGAGACTTCCCAGCAGCTGCCAGGATCTGCTGCGCTCAGCTCATGAGAAACCACAATAAAAATAAATCTCTCTTGCTGTTTTCTGAGCAAAGTCTAAACAGAAAAATAACTCACAGGGCGCTGGTGTTTGGGATAAGATTTCTGCAGAAATTCCCAGCTAGTCCGAAACCCGCCAGCCTGGGGAGCTGGAAGCAGCTGGACCGTGGTAGCTACTGAACCCTGCACAAGTTTATTAATCCTGCTTACAGGACTAGGCTGTTTCTGATACTTAAGCAACTCACTGAATACCTGAAGGAAAAATAGGGAAAAATTCAATTGCTTAAGCATAGGCTTTTAGTGCCCTTTGAGACATCCTAGACTATCCCACCCGGCCTTCAGCTGCCAGCTCAGGGAGGCGTGAATCTCCTCCAACTCCTTTGACATACCTACTGAGTGGATGTCGTAGGACAGCAGGGTATCTCAAAGGGCACTGCTAGGCACCTGCAGGTAGGCACTTGTTTAGGCAAATGAATTGTACCTTCAGTTTACTTAGTAGGCTATTCAAAGAATTTAACTTCAGGCACCTAATTTTGGTGACTAACTTAGGATTCTTAAGTAAGAGCCTCAACCTCTCCCTTGCCTATACAAAAAGCCTACATTCTTAATGTATGCACCTAAATTCAGCTGCCATAAGTACTGTATTGCTTCCAGAAAAAAAAGTGCATACGCGTCTCCTGGTTAAGCAAAGAAGCTCCTATAGGAAGCCAAATTGATCTGAATTACCAGCAGCTCTCTGCTGCGTAAGGACCTGTACCTGTGCTGCAGTACATTATTATGGAAAGTTTCAAGGCTAAATCAGAACATATTCAGAAAACAAACAAGAGCAAGCACTTTAGTGCCATGTGTATTAAATCAGTTTGTGGCATTTTGGCTTGCCAGGTTTGTACTCCTATCAGTCTTACAAAGTTTCTGCAGTGTTTTGGCAACACGCTACATTTCTCAGTTGAAATACGCTGCTTAATGCAAGACTGGTAAACAGCTTGAATAGGCAGGGCTTTGATTTATGAACTGCATCAATATGGTAATGAGGATGTTGGCTGGGCAATTAGTTTTAAATTGTATAAGCTCACACTAGCTCTTATTATTATGAGTACAAAGGTTTGTCAGAACACCTCTGAGTTCAGTATTTCAGAATCCTCTGGTGTTTTATACCTATTAGACCAGAACTGCAGCAAATTAAAGCTTCTGCTACACCTTCTGAATCTCATATCACCAAACCATTTGTATGAAAATATCAGCAGTAAATAGATGCATCCATTTAAAATGCTACTTTGCATGCTTTTCTTTTTTTTTTCTTTTCAGTCCAAGATGGGCTTTGGACTCCAGCAACATCTTTATCACCCTCTCTAATCAGTGTCTGTAATGAATGCTAAAGAAATGGTGACCCCTGCAATAAATGCTTATTACTACAAAGGCCACGCCGGAGGGCAGACTCCTCCTCTCAAGACCTGCTGGGCACATGAGATATAAATGGCAGCAAGGAAGGACTGTGTCAGCCTCAATGAAGATAAGTTATTTCAGAAGGAGCAAAAGTTATTTTGGAGGAACCTCCTGCGATTCCTATCTCTATGAGCAATAAGGCCAAGGTGAATCCTGCTCAATCAGTTTTGGTCAAGTAGTATTTTTTGGTAAAAGAACTTTTCCTTCAAAGCCAACATATTTTTGATGGATGACACAATGTATTTTCGTTTCATCTGAAAAAAAAATTATGTCAGGGGATATTTATTCCTTTTGATTAATCTATTTAATTTTTCAGAGATTTCAGAAGAAAGAAGTGTTCAAATATAAAGTGCTCAGATGAGTACTTCAGTATTTTCAACCTTTCTATCCCTTGCTTCCCCATGTGATTTTTTTTTAATATTATTAAGTATTCAGTTAACTTGACAGCAACTCACAGTTCTTTTGAATTCTTCTTTTGGCGGGGGGGGGGGGGTTAAGTTTATGGGGATTTTTGCCCAGATATACCAGGCAAAGTCAAAACACCCAGCAATACTTAATGACAACTGCTTTAGAGGTGTCCAAAGTTTTATTTATGCACAGAAGGAAGTGTTTCTTAAGCCAAGGTGCATATCTGAGGCCTGAATAGCTATTTTGAACAAATTCCCTGTTTGCCTTTCTGCTTTTCGGTTACTTCTTCTGCTCCCTTTTGAGATCTTCCACTAATTAGTTACACTCACCTGTTTTCTAGTTTCAGTTCTTAAATTCCAGATTTCTACTTAGTGAGATTTCCTGTTGTGTTTGCTAAATTAAGGAGGCTTATGTTATCAGTTGTTCTTTTCCCCATAGAAGGGGTCATTCTAGACTTTTTATCAAATAACAGCTCTCCTTTTGGATAAACTCAAACAACTAAACATTTCAAATGGTGTAACGAATGTAGTCTCAAAATATCTAAACTAGCTCTAAGCTTACTAGCTTAGGTCTCACAAATAATAAAGCAGTGGAGCTGAGGCATGCTGCTGTGATACACCTTTTTTAGGGTATCCAAAGAGATACTCGGACATCTTTACATGGCAACTGTATTAACTGTATGCCAAGTTCAGAGGTCATTTTTGAAGCTTTTCTCTGGACCCTCTGTAAGTTTGGTTTCTTATAGTATAGATTTCTCCTGTGAGACTTCCTCGGATTTTCTCCACCCATGACATCTTTCCTCCATGGAGAATAAAACTGCTTTGTGCATTTCCACATGATTTTGTGTAATGAAGCAGCAAATAACCACCCCATTACGAACAACTGTGCAATCCACAAGTGGATGGTGCTAGAAATTTTAAAGGGTCTACTACACCTGAAGTGTAATCCACAAATAAAGAATGAGCTGGGTATTTTTCTCCAGAAAGAATTTTGGAGTAGAAAAAATATCTGAAACTGTCACTTTATATCCAGACTAAAAGGTATATGAAGCAAAAGTGCAGGAAATTTATTTCTCAACTTTTTCTAGTTTTCCTTTCCTTTCCTACGTAAGCCATTTCCTTCCAACCTTTAATAAATAAAACCAAAAGATAAGCAGAAAGTTTAATCAAAGGGGATGTCCATTGCCTGGCAGGATGAAGCTCACACAGAACATGAAATTCAATTAATCTAATTCCCATGGAAACAGAGTACAAATGCAAACTCCATTACAGAGCCCTTTAAACAAGCAGAATGGTTATTTCCAGGTTCTACGCAGTATACAAGCATTCAGCCAAATGGTCAACTCTCTCCTCTCACTAGACAAGGGCCTCTGCAACTCTATTCAAATATATTAACCTCTGAGATAGATGGTGTCTTTCATCCTCTCTTTTACAAGTACAAAGTGTGTTGTGTTAACAGAGACATTTTGTTTCCTTCAGAGTGCTGTAGATAGGTCTTTAATTCAGATATCAGAGAGGAGCCAAATTAGTCAGTCTTTTTCCCTTGAGACAAGAAAAAAGCTAGTTGCCTTGACTGAGTTTCTGAAGTGCCAGAAATTCAGTTTCAATCTTCATTCATTAAAAATGCCAGCATGTTCATTTGTGCATATTACACGTACTTTTATAGAGACTTTGTTATGGTTCAGGCTGCCTGTACTGTCATAGTATGAGTTAAAGATCTGTCAGCAAATCAGTTTTTCATGGGTATGAAACTTAGTCACTGTTAATCATACCAGGCTGAAGTGTTGGCGCACATTTGTCATGCTAGATATCGAATTTTTTTAACAATGAGGAATAATCACCACATTGGTAATTTTTAGTTAAAAAGCAAAAAACCAAGTAAATATGTATATTTGACACTTTCATTAGTTTTCTGGTCAAAAAATGGTACAACAAATGCTTCTCAGTTTATGCTCTCAGTGCATATAGTTTAAGGCCAAAGTTTTTGATATTTTCAGCACAAAATATCTTAAGAGGGCTTGATCTTCAAAAAGCCATGGGCCTCTCCTTTTGAAAAATATCAGCCACTTCTTCTAAAGTGTGCCTCTCCAAAGGGATCATTTGTGTAATGATAAACACTCTGATTTCAAAACATCAAGCTCTCTTTGGCTGGTTTTTAAAACACGATGCAGTCCCCACTGTTCTTAAGAGAAGCTTAAAAATTGTAAGAGACTGTAACTAATGCAACCTTAGCTCCCCGAGCCAGTGATGACAGGGCGAAGCAGCCATATGAAATATGGACTTCGCTGTACACCTCAGCCAGGCATAAATTACAAACGACCCACGCCAGGGAGAGTGGCCATGACAAGAAAGGAGCAACGTCACTGCCTCCGGCTACCCACACCAGGGCACTTAATGCTGACAGATTTCTTGCTGCCACCTCTCTCTTTCTATAAATTGCAGTAAATGAACATTTTTTTGTGGTTTTGGGAGGTGGGGGAACATGGAATTGGTCTTGTTCGTCTTTCATCACCCCAAGTTGTGTGAACATGTGGCAGTGCCTACATCCACAAAAGCACTGTGTATTATTAGCCACAGGGCTGCATTGCTTTAGTCAAGCCCTGCTTTGCAAGGTGATGCCCAAAAGCAGTGAAAAACTGAGTTACTCTCAGGCTTTCTCGGGAAAAATAGAGCCTCATGTAGGAAAAAAAGCAAAGGACGTGCGGTAAGCGGGAAATTAGCTGTGCCACTTCCCCAGAAATTATATCCTCAGGGCTTCAACAAGTCCTGGAACAACCATGCTCCGAGCTCGGAAAATAGGTTGCATGATAAGAAATAAATGGGCAAATGAGGATTTGTGTTTATTTAAAATTTCTGTTGCTGCAGCAGATTAACAACTTTGGTCAGATTCTGTACAAGTATACAGAAAATTATAACACCTCCCTTAAATTGCTTATATTCACAACGTAACATACTTATTAGCCTTTTTCTATTGCATTTTAACCTATTATTTTTATGTTCTAAAACCCTAAAATCTCATACACTAATGGAATATTGTCACATATGCAAATACTCACGCAAGGACTCTGCCTATTAGAGAGTCTGGGATGTACTCCGCATGTGTTTGTTATAATGCACTACTGTCATCATCCCCTTAAATCACCAGGAGAGCTGTCGTGATCTTAGATTCCTAGGAGTTCCCACCACAGTGACAGATTGACAAGTATCAGACCAAGAGCTGCATCTTGTTCCCATTGAAAATGTATATTACAATACAGTTTTTAATTACACAATCCTACAGTTTTGTAGCCTGTGGTTTCCTGCGTCACCCTCCACATGAGACAGGTGGCCGAGAAGGTGTCAATATAGGAAGGGCTATGGTAAAACAAGACGTGCCAATTTTTGACCGCGTGCTGTGATAAGTAATTAGTGTTGGTTTAGCATGCTTCTGTGTGAGTTATTTACACGTATTTGTGTAATTGTGCAAAAGGCTAAGTTTCCCTTTAATTTTAATATGGTACCTACCTGGCAGCATGACATTTTTAGTAAATTCTTGTCATAGATAACCTTCAGTTAAGTAAAGAAATGTTAACTTACATAAACAATTCCAAAGCTATTTGAAAGTATCCTAAACAAACACCATACCAGTGAGGGTACAGGCAAGTAGAAGGTTTTTACGAGCTTCTACCTGCGATATTGTTGAGTTTCTTTTTCTCAGAGCAAGATGTGGAGTGCCAGTGAGTTTACCTGCTATGGGTTTACAGCTACAAAGCCCCTTCACCACTCCTCTTTTCCCTATACAATGTAGATATATGGGGGAACAGCAATGTCCACCATTCATTTGCACCAACCAACCTCCAAGCTGAAGACAGTGCCAGTATTCTGGGTGCCCCAAATAACTCTTTCAGCTATGAACCTCAACCTAGGCAAGTAAAATAAAATGCTGGCCTACTAACTTCCAGGATTGGCTTTGGGAGAGTTTTTACGTAGTGCTGTCAGTCAAATACTGCATATGGAAGAAATACTTCAGAGATGGTTTAAATGCTACTGTAGAAATGCCCACCATACTGTGAAAGTTGTATTTTAAAGAGGAACTAATATTAAAAAGACAACCGGGAAAGTTCCCCCAAATGTGTGTACTCCCTTCATAGATGGCAGTGGCAACTAGTTACATACTGCCCAGTCTAAATGCTCTTTATCAAACACAAGTTATCTCAAATTAACATTTGTGTGGCAAGATTTCTGTTTACTCTAATAGACGCTTATTTAAAGAAATAAAATCATGCCATTTTCAAGATTTTCAAATTCTCCCTTTCCACTTGCTTCAAGAAAATTTTATAGCTTTATTTTGTGCAGCCTTTTCCATACAGGGCATGCTCCATTACTGCACATTTGAGGAGCTTACACTAAACAGAAGTAAGACAACTGAAGACAAGCAGTCACACATTTGCATGCCCGTTATTACAAATTCAGCAATGCTGTGAGTGCCTCTTACTCTGTAACAGCTAGTACAACACTTAGGAATTTCTAAACAAAAGGTACATTTAACCAGGAACAGTGGCTGAGGCTGAATTAAATGCATTACATTTTTTTCCTCTCCCAAAAGATATGTGACAAATCACTCCCCATAGAAGCGCAGAGGAGCTTAGAAGTCCCTCGCAGGAGCACCTGACAGGCAGAAGTGTCTCTGGCCTGGGGAACTGGCAGGGACAGCAGAGATAAACTCACCACTGGTGATGCAGAGAGAGAAGGTGAACACCTTCAGAAGCCGAACACCTTCAGAAGCTGAATTATGGGTGAAAAATGAGGCATTGTGTGCTAGGTGTACTGTAAAACTGAGTGTTCTTTGGAGTTAAAACAACTGGAGATTTTCCAATGTGCTGTTTTTGAAGCTGCCTCTTTGGCTCCTATGCATCTCCCTTGATATTCTTCACCTTCTCACCCAGGCTAAAAAGCTTTCAAATTGAAAACATTGCCTCCAGAAATTCAGAAAAATCTAAAAATATTGATCTTCAGAATAAGTTCAAATAGCCTGCTACACTGAAATGAACATCTGGCTTTAGAGCCTAATTTATGCTGTCATTTCTTCTGATATTTGCTAAACATTAGCTTTCCATCTCTTGCAGTGTCATTTTTCTACAAGCTACAGCACTGTAGACATTACAGGTAGGCATGTACTGAATACTGGAAGGGACTGAGATCTATAAACATTATTGGGCTGAAGATACCACAACTTAGTATCTAACAAAGTTAGCTGAAGCGGGAATTGCAACTGTCTTCCTGCTATCAATTTCACACCCTGAGAATAAAAAAGAGACTTTTAAAGGGACCGTTTAGGGAGGAAGAGAATAAATGCAGCCATTATTCAGTAACACCTCTGTTAACTTACCAAAACCTTCTGTTTCATAGGCTAGTAAAAGATATTGAGCCATAGGATTTGTATACCTTTTCTATCAGTCCTTTCCAGACTCTGGGAAGTTTTTTCTGTATGATCACCACGATGAAGCTATACTTTTCTACCCCACCTCTGCCTACCAGTTAGCAATAATGGTCTCTGCTCAAGGGAACGTTAAGGGCCAGAAAGGTGAAGCTACTAGGGCAGAAAGGGTTACGGCAGTAAGAGATATAACCAGATGTCTGTCTGCTACAGGGGTATGAAAAATCATGGAGTCAGAATAAAAGAGAAAGAGAGAGAGAGGTTGCAACCCAGAAAGAACTAATTCCAAGCTCTTCCCGAAGTCACCCTCAACACAATCTAGCTGTTCAGCTCCACCTGCCTCTGCCAGAGACTTCTCTGCCAGTCCTTAGCACCCCATTCCCACTCATTTCCCCCTTCACGCTCCCTGCCTGCCTGTTTGTCCGATCTACGCCAAAGACGCTGGCAGTCCTGATGCTCCCTTTCTCTTGATGGATGCCCTGCAGTGAACGATACCTTGCAAGAAGGGACACGACTGTCTTTGTAGCCTTGGTTGGGCAGGCAAGAGGGCTCTAGAAGCACCTCTTTGGGGGCAGTCAGCAGGCAGGGAGCAGGCAGCGCAGGCAGCTCTGCCTTCTGGCAAGCCAAGCTCTCTGACTCTGGTGGTGCCTGGAGCATGCATTTGTAAGCTTGTTGTACATGAACAACCCACTAGGTGTTAGGCATTTGTGTCTCTATCCTGACTTGTAAAGTGAGGATAAAGATTAAAGGAAAGGACCTGAGGAGCAGGATTGTCTAGGACGGGGAAAGAGGGATTTGGGGAAGGCTCACATGGACTGAAATGAAGGCTCACTTTCCCAGAGAGCTGGAAATGCTTTAGATTTAGGGTGAAGGTTGGTATTTTTGAGCTATACATTACTTTGAGTGATCTGACACCTTACTGGCACTGGTCAGAGAATAGGTGAGCTCATACTCCGTAGTTACAAGTGGAGCCATAACTCAGCCCAGCTTAGAAAGACTTTGAGTCTCAGTGTCACAAATAAGCTGCAAAAAATAAATAAGTGGGAGAAAAGAGCAGGGCCTGGGACTCTCCCTTTCCAGGGAGGTTCCTCTCGCAACAGGCCTAAGACCCCAATACCATCTTGCTTGCTAGCTTTTGCCCTGTAAATCTCACCTCCCTTTCAGCAGAGTGTTTGGTGCTGGCAGGAGAACTGTGCCATGCCAGACTGTGTTGTAGCGTGGCAGCTGATGGACTTTCCTGAAAAGTACGAGCAGTGTTTCAGATTGAGGGTCTAGAAGGCAAATGTCCCAGCTCCTGGGCAATCAATGAGAAGCCTCGTCTGCTTCTGCCATTAGAGCATCATCTCTTCTGGATTAATGGATCCATCTACCATAAATGCCATTAAGCACAAAATCGGTTCCCAGGAAAGAGGGTCCTGCTTTGCAGCCTGGGGTGCCAAGCACAGGTCACTGTGTGGGTCTTGCCATGGGATGGGGACAGGAGGGTGTGCAACACCCCAAGCTCCCACACTTTTACAGGACTGCAAGTGGGTCAAAGTGCCGATTGCTGCTGGCCTCAAGTCTTTTTGCTAACGAGGCCTGAGCTTCCATACCTGGCAAGACAGCAGGTCTGTTTTTAAACTTAAACAGGAATGGACGCCAACGTATAGGCAGCACTCATAAACCTGGGGGTCAAAAGTGAGGCCATGTAGAAGCTGAGTTAATCAGTGCTTAAATACTTAAAGTAAAAATTCAGAAATGAAGAAGATATGATGCAAAGATGACTCAGAAGCAGCCTGTTGGATTTCGCTGGCAGGCATAGGGAGCTTCCCTATTAAAGGGAGCTAAAAATTTGTCAGTGCCAGAGGGCTATTACAGCAGAAGAGTTGCTTTAGCCCCAAAATGGTGTTTTCTAACAATGCTCTGCCTCCTGATAAGGGAACACCAAGGCTGACTCAGAGAACTCTGAGCTGGGACTCTGCCCAGAGGAATAATATGAATCGTTTAAACCACTCTTACAGCTCCCTCTGTCAATTTACTAAAAACATCATATCTGCAGTTGGATCTGTGGTTTAGAAAATGTGGCCTAAGGCAGGCAGGGTGGTTTTTTGCCACTATGTCAATACCTTAAAAGTTCCAGCATGTGTTTAATAGTAGGTTGATGGGGATTAAAAAATATCACTAGAATTCTCAAAATACAATTCTTGCTTTCTCTGGATAACATCTTACAGAAAGACATGCTTTGAAACCCATGATTTTAAAGTGATGAAATCTCTGCTTCTTCACTGCCTCTTTCCATGACTCCTCCTTTGACTTAAAGGAGTTGTGCCAATATAAAAAAAACGTTATTTATATTGTGGTAGAGCCAGGGCACAGAATAAAGAATCAGTTCTTTACTGTGCGAAGTGCAGTAAATTCACAGGAATGAGTCCCCGCTCAAGGAACTCACAGCCTATACCTCTGAACGTGACACGACACAAATAACTATGAAAAGCACAAACAACCGTACAGAAGGCGGATCGTGATGAGCATATATAAACACAAATATTGGCCAGCAAGCCCCTAGAGGCTCATGAGGCTGGTTGAAGGCTGTAGAAATACTGATACATCACAGAATGCTAATTTTACAGTCACATTAGGGATCATTTTTAAAAAGCATTTTTAAAAAGCATAAAAGCATTACCTAGCTGTGCCTCTGTACTAAAAAGACATTAGGATGTTGTGGGGGTTTTGGCCACCCCAATTCAGGTGGAATCAAGAAGTGAAGAATGATTAAAAAATATAGGTGGAAATATTTTCAGTGATCTTGTTGGAAGACCACTGAGCTGGTTGCTGGCCTTACGCTTTCTTTATACGGGGAGATTTGAATTGTTTTAGCCATCTAAAGTAAGTATTTTTAAAGTGTTCATAGGCCAATGCAACCCCACAGTTTTCTGTTTTGTGTTTAGTATCATTCTTTCTTCTAAGTGGATTTTCAGTCTATTTTGAAGATTAATGAACCATTTATTCTCAGCCAGAAATTAATTAACCACCATTCATTCAGATGATGATAATTCCAGCTACTCAAGGCCATTTTCCATGTTTGTGTGCCTTTTCCAAGATTCCATAAAGTATTGAAAAAAAAAACCCTCTAGCACAATTGTGGGGGAAAGACCATGTAGGAAACAAGAGAAGAGAGATATGCATATAATTTTTAGAACATTTTGCACCTTACAACTTCTGGAATTACTTTTTACATCAAATTTAAAGACAAAAGCCTGTGCATTTTACACTTCATCTTAAGTAATGCGTTACTAGAAACAGGATTGATTTTTACCCTCAGAGCATTTTGTGAAGTAATTCTCAGTCTGTCACCATGTTTACTCTTAAAAAAAAATAATAATCCTGGAAAACTGCTCTCCAGAGAGATGCAACTAGTTTTGGCAAAATAAGTCCTCAACAAATTTCTTTTGCTAGCATGACATAAAGCAATTTCCTGAGTGAAATAAGCTATATGGGCAAAGGGAACTGTTTGCTATAATAACCAAATCTAGAATTTTTTCTATGAGAAATCTCTTGGTCAGGGGCGTGATTCTCCTCCATTAGCTCCTCTGCTCTTATTTAATGTAGTTATTTAAGGCAGTTCTTCAGATGATACCACACCAAAGAGCAACAGCAACAACAACAACAAAGGATTAAACCCAGTTGGTGGTTTTCTCCAAATGAATGGCTGAATCAGAGCAAAACAGATTGCTGAGGTGTGTCTTCTGTGGAGGCTTACACAGTCTTGGTTTGGCATGTTTACGGCTGTGCTGTCTAGTTGTATTTTGTTAAAGTTGATGAATATAACTAGATCTTATAGATATATCATCTAATAAAGCAATCCGCAGCAGTACTCCGAACTTTTTGTAAAAAATGTCATTGCTGCATTATTCATTTTATTGACTAGTGCACCCAGGGAATTAATCAATCTGAGCGGCAAAATAAAATAAAAAGTATTAGGTTTTTTAGTATAGTATAGCTAGAAGACTCAGCTGAGGAAAGATGTGAGGAGATGGGATGGAAGCAAAACTAAAGCTCTTCAAAGGCATTTTATTTTAAAAATGGTTCTTTTCATTAAACTGTGAACAAAATGATTTCCTACCAAAAAAACACCATGAAGTAGGAAAAATTTAGAAGTGTTAAAAGTAAGTTTATGTTTGGTACCACTACTCTGACATGTTGTAGTATGACATTATAATAGGTCAAATACTCTAGTTCTTCTTTTATTTTTTAATTAATTTAGGGAAGCATTTTACCATCATTAATAAAATGCTTTTTCTGAAATAACAGAAAATAATTTGAAAAGATGGAAAAATAGTTTTTAATATGAATTCTTTCATGAATCCCTGTTTTGAAGAAATTAACTAAGTCGTTTCCATCCTGAGCTGCAGTGGAATATATTCTAAAGTGCTAAAATTTCTTGCAAGATATAAACTATGATTTCTGCTATGCACCAGTCCAAACCTTAGAGAAAATGAGTCTCTGCTCTAGAAAATTCACATAAATTGTTAAAATTGATAAAGAAGGATTATTAACCTCATTTTAAAGATTATTATCTCTGTCACAGGTACTGGTCTAGATGAAAAAAAATGAAGCTAGTAGAAGACAGTCTCGGTTTTACCTAGTGAAGCTGCCTGGGGATAGAAGTGGCAAGGAAAGCCCCAGAGAAGACAAAACTGTTGATTCTGGGTGGCTACAATTATGGCAACTGGGATAAATCTTTCATAAAGTCGCAACCGTAACTTGTGAAAGGACCCCAGGTGCCTGACCAGTCACCCAGGACTTACTCCATAATCCAAGCTTAGGAACAGGACCCGCTAGGCACCAGTGACCAGTTTTCAATGTTTTCCTCAAAATGACCTGCATTTTAGGAGAGTCTGTCTCTCTCCAGGGACAGCAGAAGGAGCATAGGATGACCACTATAGATAGGTTATCTTTGCTGCCTGGATGAATCTCATCAGGCCTATCCAGCCCAAACACACACGTTCCACCAGGAGAGACCAAAAATGATCTCCTGGGAGCATTTGGTTTAGCTTGGAGCACCTCCCTTGCTAGAGGGGACGAGCACAGTGCTTTGACATGCTATGGGAAGCAATCCAAGTCTCAGTACTTTAGCAGGGACCTTTGAAGGACATAGCAGTTCTAGGCATGCCCCATCCCCAGTTAATTTATAGATGCTATAGAATTGGGATTAGTCTATCAAACTTGTTAATAGGATGTTTACCATTAAAAAAAAAAAAAGAAGAAGTGCAGAGTGTACACAGAGATATTGGCAGAAAGAACTGCTGCCTCACTCATTATTTTCTTGCACTTCTAGTGGGGTAAATAAATCAACTTTGAACATTGTTTAGGAAACTTGCAGCACAAATGTAGGCTGTCTAAAATAACTTGCTTATTGATGCCACATAAATCCAGCCTAAATCTCACATTAACCTTTTCTCTGAGTAGCTTTTTCATTAGTAGATGATTAAGTGATTGGAAATGGGTGAAAACAAAGCTACTTGGCTTGCAAAGGGGCAGACCAGTGTCCCAGTTGCCTCCACGTGTCCTGACATTTTTCAGAGTCAGAGGCACCAGCTGAAACTGGGCCATCTCCTGCACAAACTTATTCAAAAACTTGAAACCAAACTATTGCAAATTAGTGGATAGACACGTTTTTTTTTTAAAGGGAGCCTAAATTAATGTTTCACATGCTGTACTCAGCTTCCAGATTAGAGCTTTTATTTTTCCCCTACTACATAAACATGAAAACAGTGAGTGAGGTGGAATGCCCGTTTATGCCAGTACCATATTACTATTTTTGATGTCACAGAAACCTTATTTTTCACCTGCCAGAAGTTCATCAGAATTGCGCAGTATTTGCTGTGTTCTTCTGCAGCACCAACCACAGAGGGAGTCACGCCATTTTGCAAGACCTACAATACCATGTACATAAACTCTCAAAGCATTTCATGGAAAAAAATAGTTACGTAATTATTACTATTAGCTTTTAAATATTGCCTCTATTTTTTAACCCCCAGAAGCTCAGCTTTGAAGATTCTCTCCCCCCAAATAGGATAGTAGATTGAAACACCAAATGACACAGAAAAAGAGCCATTTGTGACTGATAAGAACCATCAGCAGGGCAACCTGATCACACTGCAACAGCAATAAATAGGTTCCTGCACCTACTACCGGTTTCCACTACCTTGTTTGCCAGGTTAGTACATATACAGAGTAGCCTTCTGCTGAGAGAAATACACTTCAGTTTCAGCCCATGACCTCCTATTTTACCTTTTTGCTATAGATTCAGACCTAGGTCTGTGTTCACCCCCCTAGGTACATGTACACTGTAATTAAATCCTATCATCTCACCTGCTCCTTTTTCACGGCCCAACATGTTAAGGTCTTGGAGCCATTTCTTCAGAAGACGGATTCTCCCGTCGCCTAAATTAGCCTTGTTCCCTGGACCCCTTCCAAACCTTCCTTAGGGAATGCACCAAATTACAAACCTCTTGAAAGATTTAGAGGTCCAGCGGGGCTGCACGTGGTGCAGTAACTGGGGGAGACCGGCTTTAAAGGATATGGCTGGGCAGGTTAAAGTCAATGGAAGTTCAGCCCGTGGAGAGATTAGAGATCAAGGCTTGACAGCCTGAATGCAGTACGAGACCTAAAGGCGTTAGTAGGGATTCAGGCAGCGTCCGTTCAAATCCCAAATCTAGGGCTAACTTTCACTGGTCTGTGTGCATTTTAATACCTGGTGTAAATAGGTATGGCTGTGGGGAAGCCCATGGAGCAATCACAATTTGCTCCAAGTGGTGCGTAGCTGGAGGGAGACACCTGAGCATGTATAAGATGCTGCAGGGAAGGAGGACAGCAAGGGTCTCTACCCCAGAGGCTGCGGGCCAGCAACAAATTAGGAGCAGCTCGGGAAGCTGCCGGATTCCCATCCTGCCTGGAGCCAGGGCCAGGAGACTGCCTAGAGCAGCCAGACCCTGTCCTCTAAAACTGCTGGCAGGGGAGAGAGGGGCAACCAGAGCTGGAGCACCAGCACCCGCACCTCCCGACCCCCAGCCACGCTGGGGGAACGCGGAGGGCTCTGCTCCCGGCCGGCTCAGCCAGCGGCGGGGGGCTGGACCACCGGCCATCCCGCCTGGCAAGCGCCCTGCCGCAGGTCTGTGCCGCCAGAGCTAGCGTGAGACGGTTATGGAGGATGCCTAAATGCAACCAACGCATCACATACATAAACCATAAGCGTAATTGGCCCGGCAAGCAAAAGAAATGTTCTGTTTGACGCCGGCTGGTTGTTTGGTGATTGCGGCGAGCGCAGTGGCAGTCACTATGATGTAGTGTGTTCTTCTGAATAGTCTCTTAATAACAGCTGCGTGACAACTCATAACTGACGTTTCTCATATACAACCGCTGATAATGTCAGCTTCACTACACTAATACACCCGTTTCTCTAAGTCTTTCAGAAACCTGGAGAACAATGTCTGCCTAAAAGGCAAAGCAATTTTTGTGCTATTTGTCAGAAGACTTTGCGCTTTGTTTTCCACAGAAAATAGGATTGTCCTTTCTGTGTCATAGGATAGTCCTAATCCCAATAGGAATACAGAACATTAAATAAAAATAAGGGTAGGAAAATAGATTGCAGTATTTGCCCATTTATCCCATGTAAATGTATCTAATAAAACAAAGTTATTTTTAAAAAGCAACACCGAAAATCTTTCAGGGAGCGGGTCAGGAAGTTCTGAAACACATTATTCAAAGGCCTTTCCTGTAAGAGGTAGGCTCCTAGGGCTAGACAGCACATTTCAAAAAACTGTGGAGCTCTGTGAATGTTATATATCAAGAGCAGGACTGTTCCTTAAAATCCTCCAGTGCATATTCTGCTAGGGTTCCCTATAAAATATGTGTCAAATCAAATATTTTGTGTATCAATCATGCTCCCTTTGCAAAAGACCCTGGCCATGTATCAGCTAGTCTTGTTTAGTCTTTATCTTAGAAGTATATACTCAAACTGCTAGAATCACTCCTTTCTTTTATCTTTTATTCTACATTCTGTGGTTTTTATTCTGTCTCCTTCCTTTGTATTATAGGTGGGATGAACAAATACAGTGTAAGTCAATACCAGGAGAGTACTTCCTTCCAGAACCCACACTGAAATGCTGTTCATTTGCCTGTGGTCTCTTACACTTGGCAACCAGCTAACAACATGATTTTTAAAATATTAAGGGAAAAAGTTCAGGTCATGAAACAAAGTCCAATTAGTGGGGCTAATGTCAAAGGGCTAAAATCTTTGCAAAGGATTAAAATCTGCACAGTACCAGAACTGGCTTTATTTACATGTTTTAGACAAAGTGGGACAGAATGGCCGAAACCTCCTGCCTGAGCGGCAGCCATCACTGGTTGTTTGTCTTGCAGCACGAACACAGACAACAGATTCTGCAAATCTCTTATGAGAAATGGACCTTGTCTGAAGGAGCTTGAAATTTAAACATGCAAAACAAGAGGTTGGAGGAAAAACAGAGTCAGAAAACTCAAAGTCAGGCAGCAGGTATGTGATAAAGTCAGCAATTACATAGATCCAGATCCTGTTCCCATTTGGTTTCTTTCAAGGGCTCAGATTCTTAGGTTATTCTCACAACAGTACGTGCAGAGAAGTGACAAATTAAGGCAGCCAAAGTCATTATCACTATATCTAAAAGGTGCTAAAATCCAATTGAAGATTTTTTCATGATTTAAATGAGTTTTAAACAGGCCTTGAATAGGCTCTATGAGGCTACCAAGCAAGTCGGTGGCACATCCAGGAGTACAGTTTAGGAAGCCCAGACGTGGTTACAGCCCACGCTGCTGGTGCTCTCTTCAGCTTAAACGCAGGATTCAAAAGGAGAGCACAATGATTGCATGCTACATAGAGGTAAAGCATTATCCTCCGATTTTCTAAAACTGCATTTTCATTTTTGTTTGTTAAAAGACTTAATGTTTAAATCATCTGTTTCAACAGACAAGAAAATGTGTTCTGTTAAAAGACCCCTACAGTGTATGTATGGCCTGTTTAAATAACCTTTTTCCCATCTTCTCTGTAATCGGAGGATTTGAATTCTAATGCAAAACGTTCATGCTAGAACCTGATTATATCCCAAAGCTACAATTCTGAATGGCATCAGTCCATGGTATCTGACGGTATTTGCCAAAAACATGTCAGGACTCCCCTATAGTTCAAATCACCCCATAAATTCTACACTTACACAACATCGGTGACCTCATACTCAAAGTATGCCTTAATGATCAAGCAAGTGGAAACGTTCAGTAAATACATTGAATGTTTGACATTGTTATCAGTGGGTGTTCCCTGGGTCTCTTGTGAAACAATCCCAAGTTTAAGGCAAGGCCAAGAAGTGTCAGCCAAGAGAAACCCTTAGAAGTTACTTAAGAAATTTAAATAGACAACAGTATTTTTCTGCGCTAAAATTCAGCAAAATATTTCTTAGAGAAGTGTTGCCAAAAGAACCCTGTATTTTTTGCACAGTGAGTTATTTGCATTGCTTTGACTGATTTTCTTTTAAGTCATTGCTACTGACAATATGAAGCTGAGGGAATTAAACCAGCCTCAAGAGGAGTTCTGAGAAATGAATCATTTAAAAGTCTACAAAATCTTTGATAAAGTCCATTATAAAAATGAAGCTCAATATAGACAACTATTTCACCCTTTCAACCTCTCTAAATCTGGCCTTAGATATACTCCCAATGAAAAGAAGGGTGATTCCCAAAACCAGAGTACGGTGCCCCCTCTACAGTACACAAAGGACTTGGCTACTTCTACTGATTTCCATATCAGCAGAAGGCATTGACATGCTATAGCGACATAACAGAGGGAGAGACGAATAAAATCAGAAAGAAAACCAGATTTTTAAAATTTCTGTTTCTCTGTTCTTCACTTTAGAAACTATGTTGGATTTACATATACACGGGTGCTTTGCCACAATCAGCATCAAGTGACATCTTGCGTCAGACCTATAGGGCAGCCTCTTGGGCTGTGCTGGCCGTGGGGTCTATTCACACGGCTTTAATGGCCCAAGCAGCACATAAAAGAAACATTTAAAAATTTTGCATCACAACCATCATGCTTAGCATTGCCTTTCTTTTGTAGTGTTGTTAGGAATTAAACCCTGACCCTGTAAATATTATGCACACCTGATTATGTACCTGATTAGCCTGTTGAAGTGAAAGGGACAACTCAAATGCTGTAAGTACCTCTACAAAGGATAGACAGGGCAACGGCTGAGTTTGGACACTTCATGTTAATATATCTTATATCAATACAGAGACATTAAAAAAAAAGTCCCATAGCTAAACCTATCAACAGCCAGAAGCACAAAACTGTTTTCCTGACCTGCTGGCTGGCACTCAGTCAAAAGCATCGCCTGGTTACCTTTGCACTGAAATGATTTCCATCAACTAATTCACATTCATAAACTAAAGAACATAAATGGAACACCACAAATGACAGATTTGCGATGGCCTGAGCTGAAAGGAACTTACTGCCTGGGATTACAGGTACCTGTATGACCCTACAAGTTGGCTATAATCCTGTTCAAGGTGGTGGTAAAAATGATGGATTACAATCACACGTTTGTGCGCTACATTACTAAGTAATGAGCTGCACTGTACTACATGTTTTGCCTCCAGGAACATCTACTTATGTCATTCTTTTTAGTCGTCTTTTTGCAGCAGAACATCGTAGTTTGATAACCAACATCTTCAGTTTCAGGCGTGTAGCATTGTGCCGAATCTTTAGTCTCAATTACTGTGTGTAAAATAAAATATTTACAGCAAAATGGTCCAAGGATTCTACAGACACACACCACACACACACACACACAAAGGCATTAACACTGATTAGCAGAAGTTTCCCACTTTCCCTCCTCGCCTCTGAATTCAAAACCTCACCCTGTCATTGAGCACATTCACAAGTAAACATGTGTGAGAGGAAAAGCAGTGCAATACCCCTCCCAACAGCATCTGTGTTCTCAGCTCTGTCATACCTCTTGCGTGGCCTTAAACTAACCTGATGGCATGAGTTTCAACAGTGTCCAAATGTCTAAAGAAACAGAAAATCATTTAAAGGGATGTACCAAGCATGTAGACAAATTAAGATTGCCCCATTTGCTTGTATACTTCAGGAATGAACTTGCAAATGCTGGTGGTGAGGGAAAGCTTTAAGGACTTGCTTAGGAAAAGAGCTGAGCCTGGACCAAGAAATGAGTGGGCTGACGTTTGCTCCTGCCCTGGATCCCACAGCACTGAAGAGGCATTATGAGCATCCTGATGTAGTTCTCTGGCCTAAGGTAATTTCTTTGTTCCTCATCAAAGACAAAGCTTATTTTCACTTTAATCACAGTTTTTTTCAAGTGAGGGACTTCACATGGATAGCGCCTTACTGGAATAAGTGACACTGAGGCTATATTACAATAAACAGAAAATATGTTTATCCTATTACAGCTAATGCCAAGGATAAAATCCTCTGCGACTCCTCCATGCGCACACAAACCAGACACTGACAGGCCCAGCTGCAGGCCCCATTTTACCAGTTTATCGAATTCGTCCTCAGTGAGTAATTGCATCTTGTCTTGTTTCTAATCTAATTCCATCCATTATCCAAAATGGGTAATTTCTAGGGATACAGTACAGGGGCGGGAACATCTGCAAAGAATAAAAACTGCGGAAATCTACTTTCTGATATATGCAGCCCACAACTCTTCTGCCTACACTTCTTCCCCCTGAGTAGGTCTGCACGTGCAGAGAAGAGGAAAATGAGAGGCACAAGTCACTACCTGAATATCCAACCTTTATGCATCCCACATGGCAAAAAGGAGTGTATAGCCTGCCGTTGGTGATGGCATGCTAGGACCACTGCCTATAGCATGAACCCATATATTTACCTGCACTCTTTGCTGGTCCATACCTCTCTTTCTTGCCTCATGTTAGATGGGAAGCCTATTCAGGCAGCCATCACCTTTTTGTTGTGTACCTGGACAGCAGCCAAAACAGGGGAGTTGTGGTTCAGAAAGGGTGTCCTATGCCAAAAGGTAGCACAAATTAAAAAGCTTCTGTGTAAAAAGGACACGTACTAGGTCATTGTCTACATGAGGTAAAGCAGCCTAGCAGGATCAAATTGCCCGCTTCTGGAGGGGCAGAGGTCTCCTCTCCTCAGCACTATTCTCTCCCCATTTTTGTCCCTGCAAAGCCGTCTGGGGACAGAATGTCTTAGCAGCTTCTCTGTAAATGCCCTCCACCACAACATCTCAAAATTCAACCCAGTGTTTTAACTGGGTAGTGACTTCATTTGGAAGTGAACCTGAAGGAGCAAAAGGTAAGATAACTCCTTGTCTCTAGGAAAAGAAGAGCAAAATGAAAAAGCAAGGAGTCCTCTTTTCCAAAGGCGTAAATCAGCCTTTTAAACTCACAGCCCCAAGGGAACTGCATATGCTATCCATAACATCAGATTGTTTATGGAATTGGATGTTTGTTTAACTCATCGGTGTTCATGTGCCTGGCTCATCTTAAATCTTAATATGTAAATCACCCAACTACATAGATTTCAGCATGTTCAGAGTTCACACTGATTTCCATACAGAAGACGTCGGAGAATTCCTGGTTTAGTCATTAGCACTGTTTTAAAGGGTATTTACAGAGTCAAAAATGTGTCTCCCGCTCCCAGTCCTCCACCAGTGGCCTCCAACCCTGCAAGCTGAAGGTGGGTATAGGGCCCTGGGTTGTGCTCCAGGTGTGAGCCTGGGTGCCAGTACGGACCCTGCTGCCCTCTCCCTGGCTGCGGAGGACAGAGCTCTAAACCATGCCCATGCAGTGCTTCTGCCTTAAGCCCGCATTATGTTTTGGGTCCCTCAGGAGACTCATTTGGGCATTTAGGACCCTCCGTGCCAGTTTCTGAATCACAGAGGGGCTCCGGTGGCCAGTGGTGGCCAAGGGCATTGAGCTGATGCACATCTCTGTGCTGCAAGGAGGATCACACGGACACGGGAAAATTTAAAATATCACCACCTCAGCTAAGAGATGGTCTGAACTGGTTTCCATAATTTTGCAGCTTAAGTCCACCCCTGAGCCCATGTCAGGTACTGAAGCAGACACCAGAGTGCATTTTTAACACAGTTTATCATGCCAGTTTATGTGTTTTAAGGCTGTCAAAGCCAGCATGCTGCTGAGCTCATTCATTTCACAGAAGGCAGCAGCATGATGGAGCATAAGAACACACCACTCACACAAAAGCAGACTGAAGTTAATTTAAAAACAAAGCTAAACATCTGCTCCAAGAACCAGCTCTCTAATGCATAGATGGGAGCACTAAAGTTTGGAACATTATGGAGTGTTTAACCAGTACTACACCAGCTGTTAGACATTTTTGGCAACGGCGCAGATATTATCTGGCAAGTTCTCGGGAGCAGCTGACAAGAATGAAGAGTGACAGATATAAGAAACAGAAAATGCCAACCATATGGCATGAATATTATGCTCATGTTTCAGGTGTCAAGCAGTAGTCGCTTGTGTTTAATTTGAGTGTGCAAAATTTATATGGATTTTAATGATTACAACAATGTTATACACAATTACATTTACATCTCCATATTGTTACAACTGTAATTTTGCCATTTAACAGTAATAGACACTGCACTAAATTTGTGCGCTTAGGAGCAATGTTATCTTTATGGCTTTAATAACACATTTCCACCTCACAGGTGTAATATTTATTCCTACAAACAATGCCACTGCAATCAATGAATACGCTTGTGATCCAGTCTGCAAGACGTCACTGGCTGACGCTGTAGTGTTGGGTTGTTCCATAAATGCTAACAGCCTACGAGAAGCGCAGCAGCCAAGCTGGTTATGGCTATGTCTCCGCAAAAATCACCGATGCCGATTTGATTCCCAAACCTCTTCGTGCTGCTGGTGGTGTTGTATTTACCATGCGTTTTCAAAGAAGGGGCCAGCCCCTGCCCTGACCAGGAGGAAGACCTCATGTCTGAGCTTCAGGCGCTGAAGGTGAGCCCCACAGGCAGCTCAGCTCCGCCACGTTTCCTGGAGGGACCTGCTGCTAAGCTGTTTTACAGTCCACCTGCCACATCAGAACTGGATTTCCTTCCTGAGACGTGGAAGTAGCAAAGCCTGGTGCCATAAAACTGCGTGTCCTACTTGCTCTGCGTCTTGTGCTTGAAGAAGCTTAGATCACCCTCGTGTTACTGACAACAAAGGGAAAGGGAAACCAGCCCAAAGTGCTGGAATCGCCAATAGCTGGTTCACAGAGACAACGCATAAAAACGTCTGTTTGGTGAGAGCAGACTTGTTTGATTGTTCATTTTGGGCTGAGGCTGCTTTTCCATCGGTGCATAGAGCAGTGTGTAACATCTGCGCTGAGGCACGGGGCAGTGGTTGGACTGACTGTGAAGAAGGCCAGCACCAGCCCCTGCGTCCATTTTACAGAAGGAATAATAATAATAAAAAAAAAAAAAAAAAAAAAAGAGGGATGGGAATGAATCAAACCGCAGCAAAAGTCCTACTAGGGATGAGGAACCGGGCATCGGTGGACCGCTTTGCCAGGAGAATGGGCTTGATGCAGAGACTGCTTACTGTGACATTATTTGCATCCATGTAAAAGAATGAAGTGGTAAAAAAATCTCCTTTTAAACACATTTGAGGGGAACGTCTCCACTCCTTGTGGCATTATATGGTGACAGTATCATGCAGATATAATCAGCACAGGCCGAACTGTGTTATGGAGAGAAGAAAGCAAGCCTGGGGAAGATGCAGGTGGGGCTGGGAAGTCTGGATGCTCCCTGGCTCCAAGAGGAAAAGAGGAATTCCTACACCTTGCAAACACTCCTGGCTGTATTTGTGATTCAGCTCTTTGCTGTGCTCTTGAACTACGCTGAAGATTAATTGAGGAGATAGAAAATGTCTGCCTGGCCCCACCTGCCACAGTTGCAGTGTTAACATTAAGCTGATAAAGGATATATTGTCTTTAGCTGGCGTCAGCATCTGTCATGAAAGCACCACAGGATAGCTCAGATGTTGCAACACAGGCTGAATATCTGCCTGGAGATAAAAGTTGTGCCATTCTCTGGGGCGAGCTCCTCATTACAGAAGCTCATTGAAGGGCAGGTTGCCCCCTTGCATGGCTCTGACAGCGGCCTTGCCGGCGTGATAACGTTTCCATTGCCCTTAAATGCAGCTCACACTTACCAGGTTCTTTGGGAGCAGCATGTTCTGCTGCTTCTAGCAGGGCTCGGGGTCTTGACAGCATTGGAGAGTCTCCTGTAAGCCCTCACAGCCCACTAAGACCCCTCAATACACTACCTGCCTGTCATCCTAATGTCATCTCAGCATGTCTGCCTACTCCTGACTGCTGTACTGGTAATCCTATCAGCAGTGTGAGGCAGAGCAGCTCTCTCAGTAATTTTTATTTTCCTGTTTTTCTAAAGGGCATAAACAAGCATTTTCATAAGTGCAGTCTGGTTTTTTCCTCTTTGAAAATCTTTGAGCCAAGTCTGCATCTCATTTTTCTTTCCTATATAGAATTTTGCACCTCAGAAAAGTTAGTCCACAACATATTGAAAGCAATATTCAATGTATAATTTATATTAACACAGGACTGATGCTAGTCCGCACGCCCAGCTTTCAGGTTAATCTCTGGAAACTGTGCTTTTATATGTAGAGAACAGCTCCGGTCATAATGCCAAGTGCAATAACAATCACAAAAGGAGGAAAAGCATTGCCCTTCAATTACCCCTTAAGTACTGCAAAGGCAAAGCAAAGGTAGTGTTTAGGCATAGCCAGAAGTGAGATCTAAGCCCTAGAAGTGGAGGTAGGATGGAGCTGATCCATCGTATGTCTCTGTGCTTTCAGTTTAGTACATTGTCAGTCTTGCTGTTGCACCAAAGATACCTTAGATGGATATGTAAGATAGCAACCATTTTAAGTAAGTTACCTGTTTTGTTTTGCTCTGAAAAGGAATGAGGCCATCCAGTCTCAGTTTGGAGGTGATAACCAACACCTCTGTGGGTAGCAGCGACTCTCAGCTCAGTGGTGACAAAACAACGGGAAGAAAATAATTTCGGAAGCGCAGCAGAAGCAGTAATCTGCACGGGCACAAGTGCACCTGCAGCACCCACATGGAGGAGGCAGAGATGTGCCTCCGGGCACACCGTGCCTGATTTCAGGCCACGGGCAGAGGCACGGCGAAGCAGGGACGTGCACAGTCGCTGGCGAGGAGGACGTGGAGGAGCAGCAGACGGTGGAGCCCGGTGCGGACGCGGACAGGCAGGAGCCAGGGAACGCGAGCGCTGCTGCTCCCTGCTCTGGTACTTGCCCTTGGGTTGCCTTGGTGAATACATTTCACATCTCTGGGTTTCTCTTCCTCCTCCCACCTTTTGTTTGGGATCTTTTGAGAGTGGGACCGTCTCCTAATACATGTTTGTACAGTGACTAGCACGATGAAGCCCTGATCTTGCTTGAGGCCTCTAGGCATGACTGTAATACAAACAATAAATCATCATCATAAAACAGGACTGCACAGATCCATAACTTCTGTCATAACTCACGGCTGAAGTGTGAGCAGCTCACAGACACATGGCAAGGTCAGGGAGACCATGAAGGGCCAGAAGAAGTGAATCCACACAGAAAAGAGGAGATGCTGAATGGCTTTGAAATATTTTTAGTATCTGTCAGTGTTATACCTGTGTCAGTTCACAGCTGATTTCTTTTATTGATGTCACCTCCTGACAGCAGTGATGTGGCTGGGAAAAGGACTGAGCCATATGTCACAAAAGAAGGCGATGGCGGTCACCAGGGTGCAGCCTGCAAGAAAACGTGCACATACGGTTGGCTGGTGCTTCCCATCCACGGCTTTTGTGCTGCAGTCCCCCAAGCTGCTCTGAGTGCACCAAGCAGGCAACCAAGCTTCAGCAAAAATATTTTGTTGTCCTTTTATGGAGGTTTACAGACCCTTTTTTGTATCTCTTCTCTTTTTCCCCTCTGTGTCATGTGGGTATCTCATGCAGGGGATTTCAGCAGCTTTGGAGACTCTCCCTCCCACTTGTGAGTCAGCTCAGATGTACACAAGGGCACCACTGGCCTCAGAACCGCTTCCCCAGCAGGCATTCCTAGCAGCGTCCGGGCACACGGCTAAATTCCCCAACAGACCCATCGTTGCTCAAATCAGCACCAGTCAACAACATGCTTTGCAAAAGCTGTCATCAGACTCTAGGGTTACACATTTTTTCAGTGTCCCCTAACCTGTAGAGGCAACGAGCTTGGGAGATCCGGAGTGTAACAGGAAAGAGTTCACTGCAGGAATGTAAGGAGCTGATGGTACAAAATCCAGCAGATATGTCCATTCAAAGCAAGTCAAGTAAGCATGCAAATATCTTTAAATTATTGTACCTGGCAAGAAGCCACGCTGTGTTTTCAGCCAAAGTGTGATGCTTTGAGAAAACGTAGCTTCGGTGAGCTGAGTATCAGATGAAAAAGAAGCACTAGCGAAGGTTCAAACTGTATTTAATGGAAAACTATTTTGTTCTTGATGGACTGAAGGATTTATGCTATTCCTCCCTGTAGCTTTGCATCTTCCAGGTAACAATGACCAGCCTCCTCCTTATTCCTGAGATCAGAAGTTTCAAAATATTTTTAAATGTTTCAAAAGAAATTTAGACTTCCCTGCTGTAGGCTGGTGAAGGCTAGCCTGTCTGTCACATTGGTTTTATGGCTTAAACAACAGGGAATACCATCTTAATCATAGAATCATAGAATGATTTGGGTTGGAAGGGACCTTAAAGATCCCCTAGTTCCACCCCCCCTGCCATGGGCAGGGACACCTTCCACTAGACCAGGTTGCTCAAAGCCCCATCCACCCTGGCCTTGAACACTGCCAAGGATGGGGCAGCCACAACTTCTCTGGGCAACCTGTTTCAGTGCCTCACCACCCTCACAGTGAAAAACTTCTTCCTTACATCTAATCTAAATCTACCCTCCCTCAGTTTAAAGCCTTTACCCCTTGTCCTGTCACTACCTGCCCTTGTAAAAAGTTCCTCCCTGGCTTTCTTGTAGGCTCCCATTAGGTACTGGAAGGCTGCTATAAGGTCTGCCTGGAGCCTTCTCTTCTCCAGGCTGAACAACCCCAACTCTCTTAGCCTATCTTCATAGGAGAGGTGCTCCAGCCCCCTGATAATCTTTGTGTCCCTCCTCTGGACTTGCTTCAAGAGGTCCATGTCCTCCTTATGGTGGGGGCCCCAGAGCTGAACACAGTACTCTAAGTGGGGTCTCACCAAAGCAGAGATGGAGAATCACCTCCCTCGACCTGCTGGTCACGCTTCTTTTGATGCAGCCCAGAAAATAGTTGGCTTTCTGGGCTGGAAGCACATGTTGCTGGGTCATGTTGAACTTCTCATCAACCAACACCCCCAAGTTCTTCTCCGCAGGGCTGCTCTCAATCCATTCTCTGCCCAGCCTGTATTTGTGCTTGGGATTGCCCTGAGCCATGTGCAGGACCTTGCACTTGGCCTTGTTGAACTTCATGAGGTTCGCACAGGCCCACCTCTCAAGCCTGTCCAGGTCCCTCTGGATGGCATCCCTTCCCTCCAGCATGTCAACCGCGCTACAAAGCTTGGTGTTGTCAGCAAACTTGCTGAGGGTGCACTCAATCCCACTGTCCATGTCACCAACAAAGATGTTAAACAGCGCCGGTCCCAGTACTGACTCCTGAGGAACACCGCTTGTCACTGCTCTCCACTTGGACATTGAGCTGTTGACTGCAACTCCTTGAGTGCGACCATCCAGCCAATTCCTTATCCACCAAGTGGTCCATCTGTCAAATCCATGTGTCTCCAATTTAGAGACAAGGATGTCATGCAGGACAGTGCCAAATGCTTTGCACAAGTCCAGTTAGATGACATCTGTTGCTCTTCCCTTATCCACCAACGCTGCAATCCCATCATAGAAGGCCACCAAATTTGTCAGACACGATTTGTCCTTAGTGAAGCCATGTTGGCTGTCACTAATCACATCCTTATTTCCCATGTGCCTTAGCATAGTTTCCAGGAGGATCTGCTCCATGATCTTGCCAGGCACAGAGGTGAGACTGACTGGCCTGTAGTTCCCTGGGTCTTCCTTTTTTCCGTTTTTAAAAATGCAGGTTATGTTTCCCCTTTTCCAGTCAGTGGGAACCTCCTCGGACTGCCATGACTTCTCAGATATGATGGATAGTGGCTTAGCCACCTCATCTACCAGTTCCCACAGGACACACAGAAGCATCTCATCAGGTCCCATGGACTTGTGCACCTTCAGGTTCCTTAGATGGTCCCAAACCTGATCTTCTCCTATGCTGGGCAGTTCCCCAGTCTCTGCCTTTGCCTTCTGCGACTTGGGCAGTGTAGCTGGAGCACTTGCCGGTGAAGACTGAGGCAAAAAAGTCGTTGAGTACCTCAGCCTTCTCCATGTCCCAGGTAACCAGGTCTCCCATTTCCTTCTGTAGAGGGGCCACATTTTCCCTAGTCTTCCTTTTATCACCAATGTACCTATAGAAGCTTTTGTTGTTGCCCTTGACGTCCCTGGCCAGATTTCATTCTGCCAGGGTTTTAGCTTTCCTAACCTGATCCCTGGCTGCTCGGACAATTTCTCTGTATTCCTCCCAGTTATGACTGTATTGTCAGGAGCTTCTTTAGCGACTCCTGTTTGCCAAGTGACATCATTTGCTAGACAGACAATTACAATAAGAAGGATTTTTTTCAGAATTCATCAGAATTTTAAATTTGGTATTGAGTACTCTAAATGAAAGCAGGTTATTATTGAATAATATTGCCAAAATCATGCATGCTATTGAAAGAAATAAATCAGATTCAGATCCTGGTGTATCAGGAACACCAGAATAACACCTCTTACTCCATCTTTGTGAAGTAAATCTCCATAATTAGCATGAGAATTGGGCCAAATAGCTTTGGCAGAGCTGACAGCGTAAATCAGATGAACACAGAGAATCAAAACAAAGGAGCAGGAAGGAGAAAAGTGTGAAGGGCTGAGAAGTGACATCAAATAAAGGGGATGTGAAACACATGAGCTCGAACCTGGATGAGGATGTGCTTTGGGATAAATGAAACAAATAAGAGGCAGTTTTCCCTGGAGAGCTACCTCGTAGTAAAATGCTTTAAAGAAGAATTTGAATTCAGAGAATATGCCATAGTCAGTATGATAACGCATGCATTAGGCACCAAGAAAGGCCAGCATAGAAAAAGATGCAGAGGAAGAAAAGCAGAAAAAACGTTCAAGCAACTGGAAGGCCGGACAGAAAACAGAAGTTTTGAGAATGTGCAGGAACCAGACTTGGGAAGGCTGGACATTACCTGAAGGCAAAAGGCGCATCAGTCTTCCGAAAGAAAGTAATTAAAATAATTTGGACTGCCCTTCAGTATAATGTAAGGGGGCTACTGACACGCTTAACGTTAGATGCAATGCCACTAAAACATCGCTTGGACATTCTTGTCCTTCATTTTACTTCTGCTGTGACAATGCAACAGCCCACGAAGCACCACCAAAAGGGCCCTCTCTCTAGGCTGACTACGCTTGCATGTTGCTCTGTGAAGGCCAGATCCTGGTAACGTAAGGCTGCAATATTCAGACACCCTCTGAACTACCTTATTTAAATCCATACAAAACAAAGCTCTTTGCATCCTGGTTTCAGAAGATCAACTTGTCATCCTCTCTCATCCTCCTCACAGACACAGACTTGTGGTCTTCCCTGCGAGGTCCTCCCCTTTGAGCTCACCTTTTCTGTCAAATCTTACAGCTTACGAGACTGACTGTTCCTCACTTTGCCCAGCTAACAGCAGCAGATTCAAATTCCAATCTATCATCTGCCTCTCTTGCTTTCCTTCCCTAGTAAGCCTTAAACATAGTTTTTAATATAGTTAAAAACTTTAAATATAGTTAACTTTTAATTTTTAACATAGTTAACATAGTAAACTCATCTTCAAAATCTCTCCTTGAAACCTACTTCCGTTGTGGTGCCTTGCATCCCATGCTCATGTGACAGTGGTTAGGTGAATGTGGACTTTTATTTCTACTTCTTCTTTCTACTTTCTACTTCTTCCACTTCTACCTGTTATTTTTTGTTGCCATCTCATCTCACCAACCGTCAGTGCAGGTAAGTTTGAAGCAAGGTGGGGCTGTGAAGCCATCTGACTGTCAGTGCAGTCACTGCACCGTGAAGAAAAGTCCTCCTACCATAGAAAGTCTTCGCTATGGGCAGGGCTAGGGACTATCTGCTCTCATTACCATCATCTCCAGGAAGGCTAGGAGACATCTGTTGAATCTGTGTAATAGCCCTGACTTCCATTTGCCCTTTGTCTTTCCAGCTGTAGAGACCCACCCTGATCTCTCGTTAACAACGTAAAAATAAAAACACCGTTTTGTTTTCCCACCTCCAGGCAGCTGCACAACCTTCCCTGACCAGCGGTAAGCCAAATCTCTTGTCCCTGGAGTGCTAACGCTTGGGAAACCCACTAAGTGGTCTTGGTTTGCAATCTATGAAAAGCAGCATTTTCCCTCGTACTCCATGCCTTTCAGCCAGCTTAATCTGGGATCAGCACCCGGGGGGGAGATGATACAGGCTGAACTCATGGCAAAGGAATGCAACGGAGAAAATGGCAGTGGCAGAGGAACAAATTAGATACTACGTTATTTCATTCCTCAGCTGTATAATTTGGTATTTTAAATGAAGACCAGTATTAGTTGCCCTCCCTGTTCTGAATCCCAGTGTTTCTCTTTCTTTATCGCACTGGCCTACAAGGCTTGGGGTCCTCAGCAGGCTTTTCTTGGCTGTCTCGGCTCTACAAGCTGTTGACACTGACTCAGCCCTAGAGCTGTTAGCCAAATAACATAGTTAGCAAAGGCCAGCCAGAGACACCTCGCGTGCAGAAAAGAAGAGATGTGGGATTTACTTATGGGTGCAGCTCTACCAGGAGAATCAGGCACATGATCTCTAACATTTTTGCATGCTTTCTAAGCCCTGCCAAACTTCTGCAGACTTTCCCATTGCAGTTCTGTCCCTGTAGTGTCTCCTGGAGGGACGACATGAAGCTAGCGAGAGCTTGGAGAATAATATTCCCCAAGGTCACAGTCACATTGCCTGAGGCTGCCTCCAGCCTCATGGAGAAAGGGGGAGAGGGACTCGGAGTCAATCACTCCCATTTACATCAGAGCAGCATCCCCACGGGCAGGTGTGGCCTTATTTCCATCGTTATCTTGGCAGTTTGGAGGTTCATCATCAGATAGGATTGCTGGCCAGATCCTGTCCGGGTGCTGCGGCTCTGGAGTTCTCTGTCCCTGCTCCTGCTGAGGTTGGGGCAGAGTCCCCATCAGCCGCCACACACACAAAGATGTGACCTTAAAATCACACCTTTCTAAACATTTTGGAGGAACACAGATTGCTGACAGAGACCTTGAGGTAATCTAAATCTTAGGTGAGGATGAAAACTCTGTGAAGCTAGCTTCAAAGAAAGATTTAGTTTGGCCATATCTTTAATCTGGGGATTGATTAAAAGAAGAAAAGTTTCAGTGACTAATTTCTACAGCATCTGAAATATAACAGGTTATTAAACACACAACCCAACAGCTGCAGAATCTGACAGAGACATTGTTCTCCCTGAGCATTTGGTAATAGAGTATTTCAGATGATTAAATAGCTAATAAAGTCAGAGTCTTTGCTAAGTAGATGGATACCAGCAATATTGCAAAGGTAATTATAGATTTCTATCAAAAAATCCTTGACTCAAAATATTTATTCTTACACTGAAGCTAACATGCAGGTCTCAGTTAAAGAGAAAATATTTTAACCACTATTAAAAGGTTTCCAGTTTGCTCTACTGTAGTGGCTTTCAATTACAACCGCTTTCAAGGTGTATGTTTTCAGAGTGAATATTCCTTCTTTCAAGGTAAATTCTCACCAGCTGTCACATGAAACTATTTCTTCCATTAATCACGATCTTATGCTTTTTTTGGCAGCACAGAGATCTGCATTTTTAGGTTGTTTATTTCCTTGGCTCCTTCACAGGCATTAGACAGTTGTGATATCTGTATCTCTCTAAAGTTACAGAATGGTAAGAAAGGGTCAGAGGAACAGAAAACAGTGTTAGGGATGCTTGCAAAAAAAACTACTGAAGAGTCCTGCATGCACAAAATTATTCATTTGCCTCTGTTGCTATTTCAGCCTGTCTTTTTTTCCACTGATCTTTTAGATCCTTTACTCCTTCCCTGTAAGGGCCATTAGAAAACCAGGTTATTTTTTTACAACTTGCATACACAGCTATGCTAGTAATTCACAGACTGCAGCAAAAAAGTTATTTGTATCAGTAAATTATCCCATTATCACAGAGGACCGTGCAGCAGAGCTTGTATTTACACTGAAGCTAGTTTATCTCTACCTATGATTATTTTTGCCTGGTTTATAAAAATGTAATAGATGCTCATTTCCATTTAGTTGAGCCAACACACATCATACAGCAATGCCTGTGTCTGCTTTGTTTTGCATTTCTCGATGTCATCTCCTATGTCTGCTTTACCAACCGCACCCCCTGCCTCAACACACTCTTTTTCCTCTTTGAAGCCCTGTCTTGAGGACTCATTCCTATCGTAAAAACAGTGAGAAATTAGAGGGCAATGGCTCAACTGTAGAGCAATACAAGATATTTTAAATATATACAAAGAAAACACGTTATCGCATTCCTCTCCTACCATTTGGGTAGCACTGCGTTTCTCAGACAAAGCATTTCCAAGAAGCAGAGAGTTTCTGGGTATATGCGTACGGCACCTGGGCTGGAGGAAGAGTGCTGAAGACTAGCACTGTCCTGCTACAGATGTGGTTGCCTCTACCACCTGCGGCTCCAGCATCGCCATCCGTGGGGTAAAGGACAACATATGCTCACCCCATAGCGTGGAGATGGCTGTGACTACAGCTGAGTGGGCAGCTTATCCTGCTCCGATGTTGTTAAGAAATGCCATCACAGATTTCACGTCCGCACATAGCAAAACACACGTAAAGAACGGGTGCCAGACCCTGAGCTCCAACCCTCCCAGAAGATCTGCCATGGTCAAGAGAGGATTACTGGTGTACTTGGCCATGCTGATGAGTTGTAAGAATAGCCATATCAAAACCACGAGCAGGACTGTCCCTTAGTTATCCCCTATTCGCAGGAAGATCAGTCTCACAAACTAACTGTAAAGGACTTCAGCAGCGTGTGTGTGGGATGCCTGCACACTCAGAGGGGGTTGTTGCACCATGGATGAAGCACGGAGTGCATTGCAAATGACTGAAAGCTGTAGAGCTTACAGCGCACCTGTGCAAGTACTTGGGTGTGCAGGATCCAGCAGGTTTGGAGGCTACTACAATACATCCTAAACTACTTATTCTTCTGCATCTAAATATGGTTGCCAGGTAGGCTGAGAGTTAGGTCCAAGCCAGAAATTTGTATCAAAATCTCAATTTATATGACAGAGTTCAAGGAGCCTTGCGTCCTTTTTTTTTTTTCCTTGTATTACCAGGCATTGAAAGAGATCCTAGCTGCTAAATGTTTGCTTAGGTTTTCAAGGCACTTACACTTCATGCTGTGCTTGCATCTAGGGTTTCAGTTTGTTCCCATTTCTAGTGAAGTTTGAGTGTAATAAAGAGTATTTTAACCTCTCTTTACTGCACTGACCACCAGTTAGCTAGATCTTTTATTTCTACAGTCAGTAACGTTAAGAAATTGGTGACAAAAATTACTATTGTGGTTGTAACTGCAGTGTTATTTATAAACAGCTAGATGCAAAAAAAAAAAGCAATTTAAATTTCATTGTGAGCAATATTCAGGCCTAGAGCTCCCTAATGCACAATTCATAGCTGCTTAAATTGTAGTCATTACTCTCATACTGCAATACTGTTTGTCATGATAAAGGGAAATTACTTTTCTGTCAATTACTCCTGCTAGATTAGTTAATTTACGTTTGCAAAGGGTATGGAGCAGCATCCCAACTCTATGGAGATGTTTCTCAGAAGCATTTGGCAATTTAAGGTTTGGGGGAAAAAGTAAATGGAAGTCAACTTCAAAAAGTAATAAAGGGACCGTGCATACATCCCAAGGTCTGTACCCCAATGGAGAGCAGCAATGAAGAGTAGATACATCACTTACAGACTGCCGTCTTCAATGTTGCAGAAAATTGTATTGAGGACCTGGAAGAGCCATGCTCCTCTCTGCTTTAGTACTGGGCAGCCAAGCCAGCAGCATTTGAAATCACTGCTCCTGACTACACATCAGCTGTGCGTGCAAATAATCTACGTAAAACATCCTACTCTTTGGCATCCCCTTCTGCTAACATCTGTATGTTTGTTTAATCCATGTTGGGATGGGGATAGCAAGAGCCAAAAAAATGAGGAGGAATGTTATTGTTAGTTACTTCCTTGGAAATTCTGGGTGAATTTTAGCACGCCTGATTTGGATACCCACTGCAGGCACCACAGCTCCTGATCCTAGCAGCGTAATTTAGGGTGCTGAAGTTTGGTGCCTGGGTTCCTTAGAGGGGTGATGGGGTAATGGAGTGCAACAGTGCCCAAGGGACAAAGCAGCGCTCTTCCACCGTGCCTGAGAAGCTGCTTCAGGAAGGAGTGCTGAAGCACCCACCTTGCGCTAAAATCAGGGCTGGCGTGGGAGGGAGCAGCATCCTGCAGCCTGCGCAATGCTCTTGGGGTGAAGGCACTTGCTGCGGACATGGCAGGATGCGGTGCTGTCACTCCTCAGCCTGCAAGGATTCATGCCCATGTATTCCTGACAGAGAGAGTAAAATTTTCTCTTCCCTCCAGGGAAATAGTGGAAAGGCCTTTGGAAAATGCAGCGTTCAAGCGAGGCCTCAGATTTAGCACTGCGAGGGGGCAGAGTTATAACCTACCTCTGCCCTGCAGCCAAGCAGGGTTGCTTAAACCACCTCGAAGTTGAGGTAATGCATATTTTTTCGTGAGTAGAGCAGAACCTGCGGAGTGCAGACACATCATGTAGATGTACATGGACTATGTGCAGCTGGCGCAGCAGAGCTTAACCTCTAGGTATTATTGCAATTAAAATGATGAAATACCAACAGCGCAGGCATCCTCAACACTGATACTTGTGTTCAGGCATGTCGGACTATGCTGATACTGATATCCTGATCCTCTGTTGGCATCACAGCTCTCATGGCATTTTGCAATGTTTTAAGTTTTAACCCCCACCAAATTCCAGCAAATATAGTCACAGTCCTCCTTTCTGATATTGCTCTCTTGATACAACAAGGGGCAGAGTATCTTTATCTTTCCTCCCCAACCTGAGCTGTGTGTGGTTGCTGTTGCTGTGCTTTGGTGCAGAATGTTTCAAAGGCAGAAATTACACAGGAGGGAGTTCTCTGAAAAGTTTACAAAGTGTTTGAGGGCACCTTAATTATATGTTATTTCTGTTCCCGTTAGGTTTGGTGGATTTGCAACACTGCTCAACCCAAAACTGGACTCTGCTCCAGCCACCCATTAAAAACTTCACAAAGTGCTTAAAAATCATGAATTATTATGTTGCCTTTAATTATTTTCCATTTCAGTTGCCTGGATTTTCTTTTGAGATGCATTTTCTTGGTTAACGTCAAGGCTAGACTCCTACCTTGCACAAAAGGTAAATCCACATTTGTTTCCAAGAATTAGAATTAGGTGGGCCTAAATTCTCCTGGTTAATAAAGATAGGTATGAAGACATGAAGGTAAGTGTAAAGATATAAAGGTATGTATCAAGGTATAAAGATATGGATTGCAATTTTTAAAGTTTCAGCTTGAGACGATGACAGACAATATCCAAAATTATTTTCAGACTTTTTTTTCTTAGCTAAACTCTGAAATATTAGAGTCAGTCCCACTGGTTTACTCACAACTTAGGTGTTTAAATGCCCCCTGTTTAATAGATACTTAATTCCTCCATTTGTGTCACTACAATAATATGCCAGGGAAAGGGTTCTTAGCCCTTTATTCATAGAGGGACAGAGATAACTTAAACCATACCAGTTGCTGATTCTGTATGATACGTAAACTGTTGAAAAAGGTGGGGGTTTTGTGACGACCAGATATGCCATTCACACTGCTGTAATTTCATAATGCAGTGGCACTGAAACAGCTGGGGTTTAAATGTTGAAAAACCCAGTTGTGGCTGTAAAGGTTTGGGGATCCACTGCGTTCGGGATACCTCTAATTTTTCTGCATAGAGCCGGAGAACTCGTGGTTTGGGTTGCTCAGCAGTGCACCTCCCTCCTGCCCTGCATATCCCCCTTGTGAGTGTGTGAACCCAAATGATGCACCTACCTTTGACACATGGATACACCTTTTCTCTGAGAACCCACAACCAGCAATTTAGTTAAGGTAATTTAATTTGTCTTCAAAACAATGTATTATGCATTAATTAAGGGAACTTAATTTGTCTTCAAAACAGTATTATTCATTCACCCTAAGGCACAAAACACATAGCACAAAGGGTAAAAAACAACATCAGCGGTACATGACTCTTACTCATACCCTCATCTTTCCCCTTGCCAGCTTTTGTACTTTCTCATTTTCAGCTTCAAGAAGCATTTGTGTAGTATTAGCACGAGTCTGTTTTTTCAGTGCTTTCCTTTGCCCTGCAACTCCCTTCCTTTCACACATTGCTTCTGGACAGCTTCTCTCAGGTGACTCAAAGGCCCCAATTTCACAAAGATTTTATGAGATTATAGTGTGATACTTCTCAGGCCTGAAAAAACAGTGATATTAGCAGTGTTGCAGCCAAGGTGTTATCTCTTAAGTCCACAAACCTTCTTGAATTTGCGGACTCTTGTGTGTTCTAAGCCACTGCTCTCTTCTTCTGCTTGATCCCTTTCATAACCCTCGTTGACTAATTGCACAACAAATATCCTCATCTCACAAATGCTTATGTGGAAGCAGAATACTAACTTTAAAAACAAAAATATCAGGCACATTTTTTTAGTTTCCTAGTGGAACTACTTATTCCAAAACAACAGCCTGTGATACATTCTCGTCATCAGCACCAGATGCAACAGAATCCTAAATACTTATAAAAGGTAAGATTTTATAAAAGTTTAAAGTTTTGATAAAATATTATAAACCTTTATAAGAGTTTTGTAATTAGGCTGCATACATCATAGGAATATTTTGTGTTACAGGTAAACCTTGTGCCCATACAGACAGAATTTAGTAAGTTATTTTGGACTAATAGAGTGCTGTTGTTCAGACCATGCCTACACAGCACAAAAGTATCTGAGTAATGATAAAAAGTACTTCAAAAGAAACTATTTTAGCTACAGTTCAGCTGAGCCTTAGCTTCATCTAATCCCCACTTCAATGGTAGATATGAGCACACTTCATTCTGGGAACTTGTGAAGCACCAAAGAAGAACAAGCACCCCTCTGCCTGTTGGCTTTGTTGGTGTTTTTTTCTCAGTGATGCTGAATGTTTAGAGACTTGAGTGTCCCTGGAAATCCACACAGCAGGTAGCACTTACAATGAACTCCTTAAAATCTGAACATACCATGTTTTTGTCTCCTGTTCAGAGTAACCAGGAAACCAGCCTCACCCCAGACCCTATGCGGAGTCCTCCCCTTATGATCCTTTTGTAGCTTTGGCATTTCCAAATAGCAGAGATGAATTGCTATTGGTAAAAATATCACAGAATTCCCTTCTTTAGCTGCAGCAAGAGAGGTGTAAACCAGCCATTTCTGACCAGCAATAGCAGTAGGAGCTAGCTTTCCCGTCTGAAACACAACCAACTTCTGCCTTTGGGATGAATTTCAGGAGACAGGACAGAGTCGGCAGATACCCCCACAAAACCTCTCCTCTCTTTAGGGCAGCAGCTCTGGACTATCCCAGCATGTGGAACAGGGAAATCAAAGCAGTCGTAAGGAAGCCCCACCTATAGTAACAAAATAATCCCATTAGTCTCTCCACGACAAAGACCTGGGAGTTATTTTGCTGGGGAGGTGGCCATGGGAACAGCATGGTTATCATCACAAAACAGAGGCGGAAACAGAACTTTCTCTAGGAATGGGGAAGCAGCTTCCAGGAGGTCGCAGAGTATCACAGAGAGCAGTACTTTCACAGCAAGGAACCAAGCTTCCTAAAACAACGTCAGCAGTAAAGAACAACATAAACCTAAAAGTTATCAAAGAAAACCTAAAATCTTTCTGAGCAGGAGGAAAGAAGATAGAGTAACACACGCACTTTGCTGCTTGAGGTATATGTCAAAGGGTTAGATAAAGTACGACGGCAAGTAGTTGGATTTAGCACCTTTCTGCAAAACCATGCATAGTTTGAAGAGACATTACTGAAGCTGGTGGAATAGACGTAAGATTGTGCTGTTTAATCTTTTCTTTTGGAAGAAGCTGCAGGTGAGAGCGTGACTGGAAGCTGGCAGGACCACAGCCATCCTTCTGCTAGCAACATGCACAACTGCAGTAGCTCTTCCTTCAGCTCCTCGCCCAGCCTGGCAGGGATGCCAGCTCCATGTGTGGAGCCACATTCCAACTCCGGTCACCCTGGAATGAATCCAGGGTCATGTCATTGACTTCAATGAAGTTATTCTTTATTCACGCTTGCCTAGCTGAGAATCTGGCCCATTCTATCTAGGTAGCAATATCTAATAGAGAAAAGACTGCCAAATTAAGGGAACAAGAAGAACCAGAGCATGTCACATGAAGAGGAAACATTTTGCATTATAAGGATTATAGAGGCCCTGTAGTTTATGGACTTTATTAGCATTTAAAAGACAGGCCACGAAAAGCATTTCTGTATGTGCCTAGATTTTTTTAACCCTCATTTGCTATTTTAGAAAATGGAAAGAAATGGAAAGAAAATTGATTGATTTTAACATTATTGAAATTAAAATATTGCAATTTCTTCAACACAGAACACTAATTCATTATATATTTATTAGCAGTTTGGGTTAAGACATCTTCAATTTAGGATTTCCTCCACATAAATGAAGAAGGCCTCTCTGGCTGAAATATATTGAATTTCCTGATTTTCTCTGTGGGAACATTTTTCTGTCAGTGCCAAATTCAGCTCTGGGTAAAGCAGTGTGTAAAAACCCCAAACTTTTGGGTAAAAACTCTGTGTTTTGCTCTGCTGGACAAATCTAGGGTGTCCCTGCTGTAGTGACCAACAAAAGACAGACGAAAGGAATGAAGGTAAGGGAAATTTATCATCACTGTATTATTTCCAATGAGTATACATTAACTCAGGCCATAGCTTGATGATACTGTAAATTTGACCTTAGAGATTCCAGCGCTGTAACGAAAACTCTGCAACCAATGATGTAGGCGTAGTAAAATGGTATAGATTTACTCTAGCAGTTCATTTGTTGAAGAAATATTGACATTTACTTTGTACCAGGCAATGGACTGAGTTGCCCCTTTGCCAGTTGTACAAAGTTGGTATACATCCCATGTTATGCGTTAACTAATTCAGCAGAAATGCACTTGTATGCCCACACCTCATCTGGATGCTCTTTGTGTTGTGATCTGGAGGTGCCCAGATGGAGAAAGAGTGGTGGTGGATCCACCAGGGATGGGGTTTCTGCCATACCTACTTAGCAATAACATGCCACTGATTTTTCTTTTCATATCACCTTTGGATTTCACTTGGGTCCACCAGAACATAAAAATATAAACTGATGCAATGTACTTGCCAAGGCACTGAAACATGAAGTTGCTTGCTTTCTAAGGAAAATGTATATTAAATTGGGAAGGGTGTTGGATTGTTTTGGATAGCTAGAGAGACCTGTGGAACAATCCAGACAGGATTTGAAACAAATTTTTTTTTTTTTTATAGCATGTATCTCAGCTGTTACTAACATTTAGAAAAAACTAGAAAAGTTCCAACACACAGCTCTTTTCACTCAAGACTGTATATAAAATAACATCCTAGGATGACAGAGGTCGTCCTAGACCATCCTGGACAGTTCCCATAGGAAAGTGAAAATATCACAAACCTGGAGTTGCAAACTGCCTACTCAGGTTTGCACTCCTGACCTGGGTATTAGCCCCTAGAGCTCTCCCATGGAAAACCACTTCATTATTCCTATTGAAACACATGCAAGAAAGAGTAGGTTATTAATGTTTCGGCTACAAGAATGATCTTCCTGTGCACTAGTAAGTGCTATATATCTGTTAAAATTATTTCTATAAATCTGCATCATAGCAGACAATACTCACTGAAACTAATTTTCTGCAATCATCATTAACTGGCCAGCTTGCTAACACCTGGTACCAACAGATTTTTCATCTAATGAGCACAGTGCCACATAATGGTAACAGCAGGTTTTAACCTAATCCTTCTCCATACACAAGCAAACATCAAATGACGCCTGTGACAAAGACACACAGACCAGCCTGACATTTGCTGATAACTCCAAGGAGATTCTCCCTCTGCAAAACTAGTCCTGCTCAACCGCATTTTCCAGTGGAAAAGATAATTTGAAACCATTTCCAGCTAGACTAATTGCATTCACTGAAAAGAGCATCCTCCTCCTCCTCAGTACACATTTACTAGTCCAGCCGCAAATGCAGTTAATGCTTTGTGAAGTTTTCCAAAGCAATAATTATTTCATCTTACGAGAATTTGCAACAGCTTGCTTGATAATGAAAAGTTATTATGCAGATATATATACTTCATGCAAAGTTGCACACACACACACAAAAAAAAAAAAAAGAAAAAAAAAGTAGGCGTTTAAAGCTGCTGTTTAAATTCCACTCACAGTTTTGAAGTCTAAGCATAAAACTTCTTGCTTTGCAGCTGTAGCTCCATGCTGTCTGGAAAGATAATGCAGTCCATCAGATATCCTGGTTTTGTTTTCTTGCAGAAAAATATCATCTGTCACAGGCACAGGAGCTGACTTCAAGGACCAGCCCCTTCTGCGGAGCACGCCAATCGGAAGACCTTGGGAGCACATGTGGAAAGCCGCTCGCTCGGGCAGCATCTGCTCTGTGGGGCCCGGGTGCCAGGCGAACGCGGGGGTCAGCGAAACACGGCTCCGGGGGCACCTCAGCCAGGGCTGCCCCGTCCTGAACCCAGCCGCGGGAGGCGAGAGGGAGGGCTGGTGGGGGAGCACGACCTTGGCCGCAGGAGCAAAGGCAGAGCCTTTTGCAGACTGGTCCTGCAAAACCAGCCGTGAGGACAGCAGCGTCTGAGGGCGAGAACTGTGGCTTGCTCCTTTTGGCCTTATTCTTTACTGTTTTAATTAAAATAATCTAATTTACCATTGTATTAAATGCTTCTTCACTTTTTCTCCTAGTTGCTATTCTAACTCTATTTACAGCTTTTCGTTCCAAACCTCCTCCCTGCAAACCCATGCCTTTGGAAAAGTCCTGGGCATCGCCAGCCCCTCGTAACAGGGAGGCTGGCAGCGCTCTGGACCGGGCAGCTCAGCCTCGCCTGGGTTTTCCTCCCTTTCCCCGAAAGCTCAAGCTCTTCCCTCACCGCACGGCCGGCTGCCCACGGGCTCCCTGCTCCTCCTCTGCCTCCGCCGCAGCTGCCCAGCTCTGCCGGGCAAGCTCCCTGCGCGCCGCTTTGCTCCGTGCCTGTCAGTCAGAGAGGTCATTTTCTTCTTGCATCTGTTTAACCTGACGACATTTAAATTCAAACTGCTCAGAAACCGTATTTAGAGACATACGCCCACAGCTTCCCAGCTTGCTGCGTGCTCAGCCCTCGCACAGAACCGGGGGTGAGAAAAATGTGCGTACGTTAACACAGGTTGAAAGTGCAGCAGTAACACAGCACACGAAGTCAAAAATCAGACTGTACATAAGTGAGCGTGATGAACTAACAAAACAGATTTGTTTTCACTCCTGGAAGCATACTTGCAAGTCACAACATGCTGGGAAGGGAAACACACCAGTGCAAAAGCCGTGCCTTTTCCAGCTGAAGTACGAGACCTAAAGGTCTTCCAGTCTCGCATCTCTCATAATCTCAGTGCTGGCTTTATTAACTCAGAGTAGCAGCTTTATTTGATCAAATAGCCTTACTTTTTCAGACGGGGTGGAGGCTAGAGCGGACTGGCTGTAATAAAAACTGCTAGCTCTAGTCTGTGAATAACTTGCTGGTTTAATTAAATTAATTTTGCTTCTAAATTCTAGCTTAGTAGGTTAGTAACTCACTAAAGGCTCATTTTACAATGCTTTTCCTATGGTGGATATAATCAGGCTAGTTAAAAACTTTGACAAAGCTCCTTTTTCCACCCCCAGGACCCACCGGTTTCTCAGAGGAAAAATTCCCGCAGAAAGACACTGAGATGGGACGGACTTCGGTCAGTGAAATAAGTTCCCGCCGGTTTCAGGGTGGAATTTCCCATTTCCAGAGGCTGGGGCCAGCACGCCCCAAGCAGGAAATAACTCTCCGTTAGTAAGAGCCGAGACCTGTAGTGAAAGTTAATTTCTTTCATCGGCCGCCGGCGGTGCGGGGAGGAGCGAGAGGGACCGTCTCTGGGGTGTGTAAGGTCTTTTTCAGATCTGCAACAAGGAGCGAATTTGTTTCCAGTTCGCAGCTGGGAACATTTTGTTCAGAGGTTTCCGTGCTGGGAGCGGCCGGGGCAAAGCTGGCCAGAGGTTTTTCCTGCCTGATCCCCATCCTGATCCCGCACCCAGGGCTGGGCAGGGCGTTGGAGCTGGGTCAGCCTCCCTGGCTCTCCCTGGGGCTGTGCCCCACAGCACGGCGGGACAAACCTTCACCCCCCTTTTGCTGCTGAAGGAGATGGACCATCCAGCAGCACTTTGGAGGGAGAGGCGGAGGAAAAAACGCTTGAGCCTTGTAAAATGGGTATTTCTGCTGAGTCTGAGACCTTGCCGGGGTGATGCAGAGGAACCCGAGCAGAAACCTCCCCTATACGGCTGGGGCAGAGACCTGCTCACAGACCGCTGGCTCTGTTACCCCAACAGCCTCACTGGCTTTCTGCAGGCTTTTAAAAGGGTCTAGCTCCATTTTTCCTTTTTTGATCCTACACAAGATGAAACCCCCAAAAGAGACGGTTCTGCCCCATCCAGCCTCATACCCCCCAGCCTTAGCCTTCTGCGCCTCGGCACCGGCTGCAGCTGCGGAGGGGCTGGCACAGCTGGCCCAGACTTGCATCGGGCCTGGGAAACTCAGCCTGCCAGCCTGCGTTAACACACAGCCAAGCCAGCTCTTGAGAGCTAAGCATATATGCATTAACGGCTGAGATTTAACAAGTCACCTTACCACAGCAGCTCAAGATGAACGGTCCTGTCATCTTTCTCAGCCTATTTACTTACCAACACGGCACGGCTCCCCGCAGGACATGTGTGCCATCTATTAATTCCCAGGTCTATTGCATCTCACTGGCAAGTCTTTTTCCTCAACTGCCAGCATATTTTTTTTTTCCTCTCCTTTTAGTCCCGATTATGCCTGACTGTGTCATACTAAATTCCTGTCTTCGGTATTTACAGCCTGCAAATATTTGTAGACTTATCACATCGCCTGTTAGCTACCACTTCACCAAGCTCTATGTATTTTTTTTTCCTCATTAATCAGTTCCTCTAACCCCTCTATTTTTGCTGCTCTTTCCTGTAGAGTTTGCAGATTTTGTTTGTTTTTAACAGACAGCAGAGGGAAGCTTAATTCTCTTTTCTTTAAAGAAGGGCAATAGCTGGATGAAAATAAAGGCATATTAAGGAGAGTTAAGGCAAATTTGTATTTGAGCTGACCAACTCTAAAATTCATACTTGTTTCCTTTTATTTGCCACATTTGTTTAGAAGACTAGAGTTTTAATGCAACCCTGACATTGCAAAGTTTTGCATCCCTTTCCTTTTGTCAAACACACTAATATATAATTCACTGTCTTGGGTAAATTCAATGACTTGCACAAAGCCATCTGGACATGCCAGGTAAAAGTGTGTGCAAACAGTTGTATGGTTGCAGCCTCAGGACGAGACCTTCAGCGGTACCTGGGAATCCAACCTGCACCACTGCCAGCAAGGTGGGGTCTCTGCAGCCGAAACGCAGAGCCTGGAAAGAGTTTCAGCCCTGCCTGAAATACTAGTCACAGGCAGCGATTTAGGAGCCAGCTGCTGGGTCAGTGGTCACCCGAGAAGGTCAGTACCTGCAGCAGCCTCTCTGTCTCTTTATCTCCCCTATGTTACCTGGCGGCCAAAGTGCAAACAGGCATCTGCGTAAAGAGAACCACGTTGCAACATTCTGTGAATACTACACACAACTCTCCAACCTTTGCCACCAGATGCTGCGTGGTTGCCTGTGGCACAAATAGTACTTTACTCTGCTAAAAATCCCACTGGAATCTCACTATACTTACTCAGGCTTAGTGGGAACTGAAGGAGAAAAAAATAATCCCCAGACAGTTTAAATAAGGTTTGATTATTCACGGGAGCAGCGGGGGAATGTTAAAGTTCTCCTGGGTTTGTTGGGAGGCTCTGACATTGTCCCAGACTGCTGTTTTCCAACCGCCCCCTTTGCTTGGATGCCCCTAAATCCAGACTGCAACTTTAGATAAGTGAAATTCCCGCATAGACAATGAAGAATCAGAGGACAATTCGGGGCTGCCCTCTGTCTGGTGTATTTTGGGTACTTTGTGGTGTTTGGCTCCTTCCAGATCCTGGGAAAGAAGTTAAACTCTGCACCTTCTGTATGACTCTCTCTATCAGGGGCTATTCCCTTTGGGCCCCAGCCTGTCTGTGCAACGCAGGAGCTGGAGAGAATGAGGTCTGTAATTTTATTCTAGTTATATTAGGGCTTATTTTTATTCACATGAACTACAGTAAGCTGTAGTGCTGCCGCTGATGTCACTTCATCTGCAGTGTTTGTATTAAGGCTGTTTTACCATTCAAAGGCAAACAAAAGCAACCTAAACAAATGCAGGATAAAGGCAACAAAATAAGTGCTTTAACAATGATACCTATTTGTCTTTGCAATAATTTTCATGGTCTTGTGGTTTAGGCCTGTTTTATGGTCCTCTTAATTTCATGAAATGTGTGGTGTGCTTTCAGTGGTCTTTCCAGCTCTTGAAATAACTGATAGACAGAGTGCTTCATCAAAAAAACTCATAGCAAGGATTTTTAAATAATATCTGAATTGAATTCAATCCAATCATGTTGCTTTGGAATGATTTCTTTAAGACTGTGAAAATGAGCAAAACAAATTTCTATCTAAAATTCTTCATAACTCGTACAAAGAAAAGGCAAGGATGCTTTGTGGCTGGTCTGATTAACAGCTAATATATCACATATACTGATATCAGCGTCAGAAATACATTTTATTTTTCTCTAGATAATTTCAGTTAGTGACTAGAAGTATCACCCAGCTCAGAAATTAATTCTAAAAAATAAACATAATTAACTGCTGAACTCCATTTCCCCCCCACCAGAAACTAAAAGCTAAGGTCTGGTTTAAAGGATTTCCATTTTTTTTCAGTAAGGCTAGCAGGTTTCAGCTCCATAAAAACAGTACTTTGAGAAAGGATCCAAATATTTGAGGCTGAACTTTGAGGGCAACTGTTTATATAAATCAGCTCAACCAGATCCCCTCAACAATACAGCACTTGTAAATGTGATAGCAGCGTCCACTTTCCATTAATATGCAACTATCAGTTGGTGAGTCACACTATAAAGCATTTAACAACTGTTCTCAAAAATACCATACACCATCTGTTAACTGAATCAAAAGGCTACATGCCAATTTTACTTTTGGATAGAAAGGTCTGTTTTAAAATTACTCCAGCAGTCTCAGGGCGTACAGATATTATAACAAATGAGTATAGAAACATGTCATTCCACCCAATTCCCAAAGAGCACAGCTGAGAAAGAAAACATTTTTATCCAGTGGGACACTTTGACATTTCACCATTTGTTTTCATTGCAAGTCATAACTACGGGACTTGAAATTTTTATTATTCATGGCAGGAAATACCAACCTGATTTTTAAAATATTTTTAGGGAAGATGTCTACATTAGATTTCTTACTAATTTATATTGAAATGAAGTGTTCTGACATGCCCAAAATATGAAAAAAGTTTTCATCTGAGTTTGCCGGAGTAACCCGAAATACTTTGCTTCACAGCAGTTCAGTTTAAGATTCAACTTGGTGACAACAGCACGTCACCTCACAGGAATGCTAGCTCATGCCATCATCCCATCCCTCAGTCTGGACACTGATTAGGTCACATCTTCTCCAACACAAGGAGGACACAGAAGTCCCCTGATGCAGCTCACTCAAGGTTAAATTATGGGAGACTTAAGAACAAGAAGCTTCACTGGCAACCACTGCACAGTTGGAATTCAATTTCTATAAAATTTGGATAACTCAAACTACTATGAGGTTTATCGTCCTGATACAGAAGGTAAGGACATTTTAGTGGGAAAGGGTTTAAATGCCTAAAAGATGTATTAATCAGTCTAATGAAATGCACTTGTCATAACACACTTTTTCTCTGCTACCCATAGGTTTTTCAGTTTTCATTTTTCAGATATAAACCAATTATTATCTACCTCCTTTCACCAAAGCTGCCTCCAGTCAGTTATAGAGTCTGAACTTAAACTGGCTGTACTCCAGAAGTCATAGTGGGAGGGAAGGAACTATGGAGGTGATGGAGGGGCTGAAAGTGACTGAAATATCCCATGAGGAGCTGGAGGTGAAGATGCATTACAGTGTATAGGCTCAAGGGAGTGGATCTGCAAGAGGTAAGCAGCAATAAATCAATATTTAGAGCGTAAAAATAAAATCCTACCAAATGATGTATATCTCCTTTTCTCAAATGAATGCTAGAAAACCTTTCACAGAGGTTTCCCTGGGCACAGTTTTAGAACAAGGGCTACAAACTCCAGAGAGAGAATAACATAAGTCTGTCCTGCTCCGAGGTAACTGTGACCTTCGAAGAGCAAATGTTGCCTTCTAAGGGCAAGCAGAAAACTTTACCTCCTAAATGCCCCCGTTTCTCCATCCTCACTCTGTCAGCTGGCTATAGCACTATCCTGTTTCTGAAGATCAGATTGACACGGAACAAGGTATTTCACAGACTTACATCTAAAAGCCTTCCACATCCCCCAAACACAAATGATGCCCTTGAGATGCCAACCCCATCAAGTTTGAAGACTTTCACAAGGCACTGGCACTGTTTTCCAAAACCAGATGTTTTAAAAAGAAATACTGAAGTATTGAAAACCTGCAATGAACCCTGCAAAGAAATACAAAACTGGAGCAACTTCCCTCCACAGTGACAGATGCTCTGTTGCTGGTGATAAGATCTTTCTTTAAATATAAAACTCCAGGCAGCAACATTCTTGGATGTTTCTTTTCTGCACTGCTCTTGATGGTTGTGTTTTTCTGATCCACAAAAGCAGCAATATACATTCTAGCTTATTTGAGATTGGTGGCTATAGCAGTAAGAATGAATATAAGGTCTAAGAGATCATACTGTGCAACTATGAACAAAAAGGACAGCCCTTTTGTTCTTGGACAATTCTTGCACAGGGTAAAGCTTTTAGAAATGAAAGTGGGGGAGGATACAGAAAAGAAAGATACCCTGTTTCTTGCCCATCTAATCACAATAGTTATACTGAAAGCAGAGGTGAGATAAAGTGACTGCACGGGGTCTACCAAAACAGGGCCCCAACATCTGTGAGGTCCATACTGCAGCAGTTCTCCACCACCTCTGGAGGGCTCATATTATTATTCTTTATATTCTATGATCTACTGTTATTCACTATCCCATTTAATGTAGTGTTCCTGCTTCTTACAGCACCAGTTTCTGTATCTAGCAGAAACAATCTGGAAAGTAATTGTCTCTAAAAAAATAACTTGAATCAATTGGATTTATGAAGTTCTGTTTCCATTCATCTCCTCCTTGATTTTTCTCTGTCCTAGAGCAAATGAGTCACTGTTCCCTGTCATGCCTCCACATACAGGTTTCCACACAACAGAACAGCTCTGACCCTTCAAACTCCCTGCCAACCTAGACCTTCCTGGGGACAGACTTTTAGCTTGGTGCTCAGCTTCCTTCAAGCCTCACTCACAGAGCAAGAGTTGAGTTGAGTCTGGAGTTTAATCACTGAGCCCCAGGTTGCTGCTGCTGTGCTCCCCAAAGAGCAAGGGCCCCAGCCACATATCTTTGTTCTTAGAGCTGGACATCTAATCCTATCACAGAATCAAACAAAATTTGAAATTCTCAAATCTGGCTGTAAAGTTAAAATCTTGTTCTACGAGTATTTAAAAACACTGAATGGGCCAGATCAGTCTCAGTCTCATCACCAGAGTGCATATTGTGAGCAACACGTGTCCTCACCATGTTCTGGGCAAAGCTGATCTACCTCTGCCTTTGATCCAAACAAAAGAAGGGAAAGTGGATGCCTTACAAGCATACCAGCCCTAGGTTCATGTACTATGCTTGCCAAGATCATATGGCTTTCTGTTTTTGGCACAAGAGTGTGGCATGCTCTTCGCTTTTTGGCAAGTGGACACATCTTGGCAATGGCATATTTCAGGCTTGTGTGTGCTTGCAATATACGGGGAAAATATACTGTCCCAACACCCTCCATGACTACTGGAAGAATAATAGTCTTCATTTTCTTGCCAGAAGATGATTCTTAGGGAGATATCATAGACTCACAGAAATGTTGGTTGGAAGGGACCTCTGGAGGTTCAGCCTGCAGCTCAAAGCAGAACTATTGCCAGCACTTGGTCAGGTCAGCCATGTTTTTTGCAGTTGAGCTTTCAAGACCCATTCCAAGGATGGAGAGTCCACCTCTACTCTCATTAGTCTCTCAAACTGTTTCCCAAATTCTAGCCTGAATCTCTCAAGACACAATCTGTGGCCATTGCCTCTTCCACAGCTGGGCATCTCTTACTTCCAGGAAATATTTGATTCTGTGGTCTTTGTAATACCCCTTGGCGTAGCTGTTGGCTGCTATTTGATCACCTCCAGGCCTCCTCTTCATCCCAGATGCCTCAGTGTCTCCTTCAGGTAATGTGTTTTAGGCCCCAAACCGAACACTATTCCAGATGGGCCAGTGCCAAGCAGAGGGGATAGAAACCCCCCTTGCCATGCTGGCCATGGTCCTTGCAATGGAGCTGAGGAAGCAGTCTGCCTCATCTGTGATCAAAGCACACTGTTGGCTCATACTGAACCTGGCACCTGGATCCTTCGGGGCTTTTCACTGGGGCCAGCCTGCTACTCAGCCAGTTGTTTCCAGCCCATACTGGTGCAGGGGTTATTCTGCCACACATGCAGGACTTTGCCCTTCTCCTTGCTGAAGAAGAAGTGGAGGGTTCACAGCATTTCTGTTGGCTCTGTCTTCAAGTTTCTCAAGATCATGCTGAACTGAAGCACACCAGTCAACATCAGCAATTCCCTCTAGTTTGCAGATTTGCTAAGGGTGCACTCGAATGTTATCACTGAGGTAGTTATGACCATGTTGAACAAAATGGGTCCCATGCCAACCCCTAAGGTAGTCTGTGTGTTACCAGACTGCAGCCGAGCATTAAGTCACCACTGATTACTCTTGATGAGCCCAGTGGTGCAGCCCAGTCTGCTCTTCCAGCCCCTACATATCCTCAGCTTCTGGGTGAGAATATCATGGGTGTCAAAAGCCTCACTAAAGTCAAGCTACAGCAAATCCACCACATTCCCCTTGTCCAAAAAGAGAGATGATAACTGGACACAATGATAGCAGCTTAAGGCTGGAGAGTCTGTACCATAGTGCCATGCACAGTTTTTCTGAGTAAGACAGTTCAGGCACTAAAGGCAATATAACTGTGTTAACACAATGTTCCCCAAAAGCTAAATGACTCTGTTTAGAAGAAAACTATGCTAGTCCCAGGGACTGTGCAAGAGGGAAGGGCACTAATATGACTATTTTGTTGCTGATGCCTTTGTTAGCTTAACTCTCCTCTGGTTCCAGCACTGTGCTACATAAACACATGCAGAGTTTAGTATTAGCTTTTAACTTCACCTCCAGTTCACATATTGTGAAGTTTTGTCTTAGTCATTTCAGAGGCAATTTTCAGTATTGAATCTGTACTGCTAACAACAGACATCAACTATGAATTATGGAGGTTTAGTATCTCTGTAAAAGCTGCAAAACTGAGCCGTTTTATCATAGAATCATAGAATCAGAATAGTTTGGGTTGGAAGGGACCTTTAAAGGTCACTTAGTCCAACCCCTCCTGCAATGAGCAGGGACATCTTCAACTAGATCAGGTTGCTCAGAGCCCCGTCCAGCCTGACCTTGAATGTTTCCAGGGATGGGACATCGACCACCTCTCTGGGCAACCTGTGCCAGTGTTTCACCACCCTCATCGTAAAAAATGTCTTCTTTATATCTAGTCCGAATTTATCCTCCTTTAGTTTAAAACCATTATCCCTTGTCCTATTGCTACAGGCCCTACTAAAAAGTTTGTCCCCATATTTCTTGTAAGCCCCATTTAAGTATTGAAAGGCTGCAATAAGGTCTCTGTGGAGCCTTCTCTTCTCCAGGCTGGACAACCCCAACTCTCTCAGCCTGTCTTCATAGGAGAGTTTTTCCATCCCTCTGCTCATTTTTGTGTCCCTCCTCTGGACCCGCTCCAATGGGTCCATGTCTTTCCTGTGCTGAGGACCCCAGAGCTGGACACAGAACTGCAGGTGGGGTCTCACCAGAGCGGAGCAGAGGGGCAGAATCCCCTCCCTCGACCTGCTGGCCACGCTGCTTTTGATGCAGCTCAGCATACTTCTGGCTTTCTGGGCTGCGAGTGCACATTGCCGGCTCATGTCCAGGTTTTCATCTACCATCTAGATTTTCATTATCTCATGAGCGAGTAGACGATAAAAGTTTAAAAAGGTATGTAAGATGGCTAATAATTTGAACAGTTTAAAATCCTCTGAAATTCAATGCTTATGTCAAACTGCCAACAAAATCCAAAACTGTGATGATAATCAAAACCCTCAAAATTTAACCAGAAGATATCTATTCCCCAGAAGAGTGAACACCATGTTTTAGCTTTCAGTCGATACAACATTGTAGAAGAGGGACTCTAAAAGCATCTACAGAGACTTTTATACCTTTATAACTGTGCAATGTCATTATCTTCAGATCACATCCTCAGTGAAACCCATGCAGGAATCTGAACATTAATGATTAGAACATAATATGGAGATTCAGGTCTTTCGTGAGGGTGGCTGAAGGTCTGACCTGTGATGTGGAAATGGGACAGAAAGGCTTGATTGTAGGGGTCCTTGCTGAATTTGAAGGACTGGCATTCAAGAAGAGGAATAAAAGAAAATACATAGAGAAGCTAATGAGGGACCCTAAGGTGGATCTCATTGACACTACACATTCAGGGACAAAGTCATTTGAGTGTACTACTTGTACACGTGTACATGCTTGAATGCTGTAGTCTTTTTTTTTTTTTTATGAATTATAACCTTAACCTGGAATGCAAAAGTGTGTGGCAGGATGCATTGAAATTCATGATACATTATTTGAACTTTACAATCATATTGAAGAACTTCATTACCAATACACACTCAAATTTTGTTTCAGCTGTATTTTCAATACTATTACTGCAGGCTGCTTTTGTCAATATAGTGGCATTTATGGAATCCAATAGATGGTAAAATAGAAATGGCATCATCATTTACATTGATTAAAATCATTGTCTTTCCTAGCAAGTAGGGAACATATTGTGCACAGCTTTTTCCAGTGTCCTCACAGATCACAGAAAATACAAGCAATTTTTTCCTTCAGCTAGAGAGAGCATTTCAAGAGAAGACAGAGAACGCTGTCACACTGGTGTTAAAACCAGACTGGGGCAGTCATAAGAATGAGCAATGCTATTGAGTGAGAGAGAAAAGCTGCTTTGTTCTTAATGTACTTCCTTTTATTTGTCAGAACGCCACAGCAAGCTCAAACTTTCTCTGTATTTCTTTGAAGCAATGTTGTCAGCAATGGCTTCTGCAGTCATTTTTTACCACACAAGACCTTGTACCAAACTTGTACAAGTTAGTACTATTTTGATTTGCATGCATATGAATTACTGGCGTATGCAGTGGTGACAACAGCATCATTCCAATGTATGCCTCACTTCAGTGAAGTGATACTGAAATAGTCAAGAAATAGCTAAGAGTTGGGCATGCAGAATTTGTTAGAAAGTACAGAGCACTAAGATGTTCGCTAAACACAAAGAGGAGAGAAAATTTTCAAAAAGAACCAGAAACAACAAGCAATGTGTTTCTATTTTCCAGTATGTAGCTTAAAACTGTAGACAACTGACCTTATTACAGTACAATTCAGAGCTCTTAGTAATGTGCTATCTCATGTACAGAGTAACATCTATCAGACACGGCCTACTACTTGTGGTAAAATGGATGTGCAAAAAGGGGATGCTGAGAGAAATGTGGAGCAAGAGATGTTTAGTTCTCACTTACGTACACAATGAGCAGCAACCACAGTAGCCTACTCAGTAATCCAATTGCCCTTATTAACCACAAGACTGCCGTGTCCTCCAGTCTCCTGAAATAGCCTCCTACAGCCTCATTATAATAAGAGCCACCTGCTAGATTTGTAGAAAAAGCAGATGTTTATCATCTTTAAACATAGTCCCAGAACTGCTGTTCATGTACAATCCCTCTCTCACTCTCTGAGATATCATCTTTGTGTGATTTCTGGAGTCTGGAGTATTAGATCTGCATGTACAATAACAAAGGACCTTTGAGATATCACAAATTCTTTAACGTGTCCTCCCTACAGCCAAGAAGCCTTGGAGAAAAGACAATGGATAAGTGAGAAATGCAGAAAGTAAAATACAGAGTCCATTGGGTAAAAAAGATGAATACTTTGTTTTAAATTGGATGTATCACACCAGTATGAGATGATGCCAAAGTATTTCATTTTGGAGAGGAGTGGTGAGCTCAGCTTTAAAAGAGAATTGAAAGAGATAGCTAGATCCTTAGTCTACAGAACAGGTCTTCTGGGTCTACTTCTCTTCCCACTGGAGAATTACAAATATGAAGGAAACATTCAGCCCAGATTTTATGACGTCTGCTCACGAGAATGTCTTTCGATGAGGCACCAAGGAGAGATCAGACAGTATCGCAACACATACTGATCCTGTGAGCATGCAGCATTTAATCTTTTCTTACATAGGGAGGCACAAGATAGCCTTCCCTGGAGACGCTGATCTCACCAGGCATCTCTTCTGGTACAGCAGGCATGCAACTACCAACAGTGCTGTTTAGTTCAACTTGTCATGTGTAGCACAAGGTTCAGAGCCTCAGGCACCTCAAGTGCTGGCTACTGAAAAATTTGCCATAAGTACAAGAGCACCATCTTGTGATACCTGAATCACAGCATGCCAGCTGGAGAAGGAGAGTGGCAGGAGTGGGTGGGCTCCTGTCCATCCCTGAGAGTCCTCTGTCCCTGGGACAGTCAGCATCATGCAAACCTGGATGCGCTCCCTCTTCATTGCTTACTGCCTTAGCAATACGAAGGACCACGGAGACAAATGTGGAACAATGTACCACTGATATTTGAGCTGGGGGAAGATGTAGTACAGCTAATATTTTCTGGTGTGCATGACTGGAGCAGAACAACCTCCAGTGCAAGTAATGTTATACGTTCATCCAAAAGGATGTGGTAGCAGTAATAAATCACCTGGCTATAGCTACAACCACCAACCAAATGCCCATACAGCACAACAGCATACAGGATTTATTAAGTTGGACTGCTGTAAACCAGGTAAAATCTTAGGCTAGGGCAACAGATTTATTTTTTCTGGGTTTTCTAGTATAAGACTGGTTAGACAGCACAGTCTTGCTCTGCATAGCTGATCAGCCTTTGTCTTTTCCTCTGTCTTTAGTAGGACCATTAAAACTGCAAGCCCCAAGTTACAGTTCCAGGTCATAGTGAAAAAACTTCACTTGAGTCGAAAAAGAAAGCTACTTTCCAATTTTTATAAAGGAGCACATTCACTCAGAGCTGCCTTTCATGTTATAGCTAAATTCCCATTGCCGTGGGGAATTCTAAAATAGTTTGTAGAAGCTGAGGGTGCTTGTCTGGCAAATAAGGTGTAAAGGTCATATATAAAATGCAAAACAGTGCCTAGATGCTATCTGAAACAGCCTCAGAATCATGTTTGCAAAAGAAAGAGGTTGGCAAAGAAACTTAAGAAGTCCTGAGATACTGACCTAAAATTTAATGTTTGACTGTGGTCAAATCAATGCAAGCTTTGGAAGTGCTGGATGAATTTAAATCCTGTTCTGGTAATTATGTTAGGAATATGAAGCAATATCAAAAATTTTAAAACATCACCTTCCACTCATTTACATAGCAAAATGAGAAACTCTTTGAATCCTTGCCATATGTTTGAAACAAGACATTTTTATAATTCAAATAATTTAGGAAAAGATTCCAAAAGCCTTTAGGTGCCAATGGCATAGCTCAAGCAGAATCTGGATGCTTGCATTCAAGTGAGTGAGTCACAAAAATTCTGCCTGTGGCATGCATACCTGAAAGGCACCTTAGCTGTCATCAGCAAAGTTATTTAGGCACCTAAAGTACTTCTAACGCATATTCCCAGAGGCCTTCTTATCTTGGATGAGATGAGTGCCTCAGCAGATATTTTGTTTCACAGTGTGTTTAGGCATTCTCAAACTAGTTGTTCCGATACCTAAAATCCTTTGTAGATCAGGGATTGTTACACAATGCCTAGCCTGTACCAACACCACTGAGCTCAGCACAGAGAGTTCATGCGCCTACTGTTACTCCAAAATCATTTGAATGAACACCCCTGTGGGGTGATGCCCATCACTCATAAAAGGTGAGAAACAGTACCACTACTGCTAGGCATCTTCTTTTAACAGAGTAAACAAGTTATTCATACACAAGCAGCAACTGAAGCGGCTAAGAGGGACTTGAGAGCTGTAAATGCCTCTCTCATCAGTGCCTGACTCCCAGGCACAGAGAGAGGGAACTTCAGACACATCCCTTGTTTCAGCATTTTCTCTGCATCCCTCTGCTTGGCACCCTAGCTGTTGTAAATCCCACGCCTGGTGCCTGACCCTTTCCCTCAGCTGCACAGGATATATAGGTGAGCAACTCAGGACTGCAAATTTCTGCCTCTGAGCTGGGCACTGGAAAGCCAGGTTGGATGTCATCGGACGTGGGTCCCTGTGCATCTGGGCCTTTACGACTTTTCTTTTTCATCCTAACACATGTAATTGTAAACCCAGATTCTGGCAGCCACTTTTCCAGAAATGCTAAATGAAGAAAAGACTGTCCTAGTATTGCCATTAGTTCTCTGAGAGAGTTTTGGACGTCTTATAAAGCCTCAATATGCATGAAATTTTGTGATCAAAGGAATAATCTGAAGCTTTGAGTTCTTATTTTTTAAAACAAGAGCAACTTTTGAAGGACACCCCTTTTAAGAATAAAAGACCCTAAATAAAGCACCCTACATTATAGCAATCTTACCAAGTATTCCTGCTACTATAGTGAAAATGTCCTTATCAGTGTGAAATCATTGCTAGGATGTTTTTAGACACTAGACCGCATGGCAATATTCTCTGTAAATGAGAAATATTCTAATTATAGATCAACACTGCAACCAGCAATACAGGAACTGGGGCTATAGTGAGAGCCAATCCTTGTGGCATACCTCTATATGTCAGTATCTCACCACTGTGGCTGGGAAGGACCAAGTGGACTTGCCACCCTGCAGACCCACAGTATGTATTATAAGCAGCCAAAGGAGGGAAAAAAAGGGCAGTTTGCATCTGTCATTTGACCACCTTAGGGCTGGAGGTTTTTTCCCTATCAGAATTAAGATAACAGCTACTAGGAGAACATACCCAGAAACGTGATTAAAAATAGCATATCCATAACAGACAATTTAAACAAGTTTTTAATGTTGTGAATAAATATGTTCACGTCAGTTGGCCAAATGTTTTCTTTACATGAAAACACGTGAAAAGGATTGTGCCCCAAAACATAACCTATGGAAAAAGTTCATCTGTTGAGGGCAGGAGAAGAGACACAGTAAAACAAAGGTCATGATTTCTTTAGGTATCTACTACAGTGGTGCTGTTCCCTCTTCACATTTTTTCCACTGTTTGTTTTGGGATATTTCCCCGCTATGGGCCTGCATACAGAAACTCAGAAGCATCCCAGTGGCAGATGTCCAGCAGCAGCCTCCTCCACACTCTCTCAAAGCCCACAGTCCCAACCGATCCCCTCAGTGGTACTGCTGCTGCCCAGGCAATCACGCACCGCCCCATCCTCCTGAGAGGTGACTTTAACAAGTCTAGGGACAGAGGTCAAAATTAAAGTTGCAGCTAAAATAGCTTCCACCAGTACTTTAAATGCTACGCTAATTGTAACTCTGTGTGTATCTACCTCACAGTGGCAGTTTCTAGAACTCTTAAGGCCACTAACGCTCACAAATATTTAGCAGTAATAACCCGTCAGAAATGTCAAAGCCAGGAAGTAAATGCTACACCCACAATTCTTTGTGCATTATATTTCACTTTCATTAAAGCATAACAAAACAGAGAAAATAGCCTCAGAAAAGTTCATTCAGCCAGTTAGAGGAAAATGTGATTTTTTCAGTATGATACTGGCTTATGTATGTAACGATTTTCTCTGCCTGACCTTTTCCAGATCAGCCTCCGTTGTTTAGAAAATAGACTGTCTTTGATTCATGCTGGATTTCCACCCAACATCAAAGGGGTTTGCATACATGGATTGAGAGATCAAAGGTGCTGATAATCTCCTGAAATCTGCTTGGTTGTACCGTTCAAACTAATATACTAGTAAGAGTTAGCTTCGATGAGTTTGGGAAGTTTTGCTTGCAGTGTTTGTTGCCACTCACAGTTTTGAGACAAACTAGACTGCTAAATATTCCTAGTTATCCTATGTCTCACATCGATTTCTCTCCTTCGGCAACTGATGTTGCATTTCATTTCTCTTTTGAAAAGTGAAATTGAGAACTAAAAAATGTTTGCAGTATCTAAACAGGCACTCTCAGTCTGTCAAGGCTTGAACAGATGCACAATTCATGAACTGAAACTACATGATATAACAACTCAACTATTTATTGACTTGATGAAGCAAAGCTTGTTACTAACAATAGCCTATTCAGACCATCTTTCTTTTCTGATAAACACACTTAAACAAGAAACTATTTGGAACTTTGGTTTTTGAAATACAGATGAACCCGCTTTAGTTCTTATCATAGATGGGAAACATTTTCTGGTTTATTCTTCAGATAATTTTGAGCTTAAAGTTTTGCTTTTAAAATACTTCTGCAGCTTTTCTTAGAGAAGGATATTCCAGAGTTACAGAAAAAACCTTACATCGATTCATATTCTCCATCAGCTTGCTCATTTCAAGGTTATAACAAAGTTCATCCCAAAATGATGTCAATAATTTATGGCAGTAAACATCTGTGTTCCTAATACACTGAATAGTTCATAATGCACATGACTCATATTTAAAACATTCATTCCAAGTCTTTGAATTATCGAGTGGAAAACAAGAATGGAACAAAACTACTGCAGTGTTTTAAGAGAAAATCAAATTTGAAAAGCTGCGATATTCTGAATAATCCCATAATAATTTAAAATGGTATTCAGCAACAGCAAAAAAGCAGTAAATGGGCATCATGTTGTAAATTGTGCTGTAATCCATGTTCGATTCTCAGTGATGCTGCAAAAACATGTATCTTTAAATATGAGCAACGTGTATATTGAAAAACATACAGTTGGATGAAAACAAGTATCAGTCAATACTGATACAAATTCTGACCTCCTGATTTCACTAGCAAAACTGGAAAAATTGCTGTAATCACTGCCTTAGAAAAGAGCAATGCACTGAATTTACAGCACAATATCTGCTATGGATGTAGTTTTTTAATGCAAAGCAGACACTGAACTTCTTTGCATGATTAAGAGGCATTTTGTGATGGACACAGCTGCATAAACTAAGAGCATTCAGCCGAATGACTCAGGAGGTCACTGCCACAGAAACATGTTTTTATTTGGGTAGGAAGCCATTATACATTTGGTAAAAAAGCACTGGGGCTCTTGATTTCCATTTAATTTGACTACTTAGGTACTTAATGCAAAAACTGAGCATCTCCAGCAGGAAAGATTGGTGCATACCCATAGGAAACCATGATGTCCTCCAGAAGGGAGAAAATTCTGTTGGGAAATTCCAGTACAAACTCACTCGAATAAACAAGTTGTCCAAGAGTTTTTAATTTTTTTAATTAAGTTTTTAATCTGTGAGTAGTCTAACTTAATTACAAGCCTCTAGATTATCCTTAGGTGGGAACTGCTTTAGCCTTTCTTGTGGTACTTGATTGCTTTGTATGACATATCTAAATAGACATGGAAACACGAGGGCAAGCGTCGGGATGCATCTCTAGCCCAGTGGGCTGGACGTCCTTCTGGAAATCTGCTGCCCTGGGTTCTCAGTAATGTTTCCATGTGAAATCATGTCATCAGGAGAGGGAGACTGCTTTCCCCTTCCCTCTTGCCACACTCAGTTGGCTGGGATACTAGTTCAGAGTATGGGAAGTTTTAACTTGGCCCCCACACCCAACGTGAACTACGTGTCAAGCTCCTGGAAAACAAGCCCTGAGACCTTCAGGTAAATTCAGCCCGACTGAGATGATATGAGCAGTTCCCATTCCATGAGACTGGTTTCTTGGACAGCCTTGCGAAGTTTGGGTGGTGGGTCCCAAAAGCCAGCCAAAGCACCGGCTGCCTTAGTCGCAGAGGAGAGCGGTGGTGGCCTGTGGATGGCCTGTGGGCTACACTGCCTCTTTCGCTGCTGTGCCAGGCACTGAGGGTGCTTTGGGATCTCCGCTGTGGACAAAGCCTTGGCACTGAGTCCCCAGGCAAGTACGGCTGCAGGGACACAGAAGTACGGTGCTGGGCTTGCTGTGCACTCCAGATGGCATGGGCTTGCTAGAAAATTGCCCTGCCTGCCTGGAGACTGTGCTTGGGTAAGGGGTGTCTGCTGGGAAGCAAAAAGCCATGTGCGGCTCAAGGCTCCTGTAAGTAGTCACCAAGAACAGACAAGCTGTAGGGTGCCTTGCGCTACCTGCTGCTCTGACATCCAAGGTCATCTGGGAAGCTTCCACTAACAGTCCCTAAATAGGGACCCGAAGAGGCTGGAAGCATCATCTTCCAGCAGATCGCGGGGATTAGTTCTCTTACTCACCCAAGAGATCAGTTCTGGTGATTATCTTCTCTACTGCTCTGGCTTTTTGATGTGGGATTGCATGTATTTTGTGAGGAAGATCTTTATACTTCACATTAGCAATTGTGATATACACATTCCTTTAAACACAGCATATAGTTTTTGAGATCTCATAATCAGACACATTTTATAAAATTAAAGAATGTAGGAATGCCATCATTTGTAAATGGGTATTGCAAAGAATATGTGGGTACCAAGGAGAACGCATTTCCGCTGCAGATCCTGTACCAAATCTTACATAGTCACAAAACTCCCTAGAAGTATTTCAAATTATTACTGTTTTCTGCCTTCAATAGTTCATGAAAGCTCAAAAAAGCTAACTAACTTTCTTTTGAAAGGAATTACAAATTCTGAAGCATCAATAAATACAACTGTATTCCCAGCAGAATATTTTTATTTTGTGCTAGACAAGGATGAAGATGCATTTCCTGTAAACTTAGTTATGAAGAAGACAGCTCAGAGACTACAATTTAATTACTAAGATATAACAAGACATCTGGGGAAGTTGCTAGATTGGCAGCTTTTGAGAGAGTTTACAAACTGTTTTTACAGAAAAAAAGGAAAGCTTATTTTTTGTCTAGGGTATTTTTTGCTATGGAAGTTTAGATGTTTATGTGGAAAGGAAGGTTTGTCAATATTTTAAAACAGGAAACAAAAAAGATTAAAAACTAAAAGCCAGACACAAGGCAGTAGAAGTATGCCACTTCACAAAAACAGAGGAGTCCTTTCACAACCAAGTATTTGTTCTTCCCTTATTGTACGGATAACATTTATAACAGATTCTATACCACAGTGCTTGTTAACATGAAGAACTAATAGTAGAAACTATCACTCTCTTAGCCTTTGACAAATTTACTGAGTGAGTTTATCATCAATGATATTTCTGTATAAATAGCCTTGCTGATTTTTCTAACCTAATCATTTAATAGCCTTCCATGTTCCTACAGTATTTACTTTATTACCAAAACAAGCAAGCTAACCCTTGATCTTATTTTCTCTTTGAATTCAGAATAACATTTTTTTCCATTGTGTTTTTCTAGTTTAATGCTGGTGAAATTCCACTGAATTTATAGGTAGCTACTCTGCTATAAAACTGATCTAGTAGAGTATTAAGCTTTTCTACTCAGCTTTTCTTTTATCACCTCAGATAAATAAGACTTTTTATAGAAATACACTCTATTTTTTATAAAAGCTCCCACTTGTCTAGTTTGTTGTTCAGAAGCTTTTGTAGATGTTTATCCAAAGTTGGACATAACGGTTGTTGACTCCACATGGACAGATAAATAAAATTCCACCAATTTCCTTTATCCCCCAAATTCACTTCCATGTCTCAAAACCTGCAGATACTTCTTGGCTTTACATCACTCCCTAAAGGTAACTTTGGAAGATGCATGTCACTGGCCAGAGTTACCAGCTCTCTTTGCAAGAGCTGTCCAGGTCTTTGTAACACCAAAATCACGTGCTTTAGTTATAAAAGGCCTTGTAAGAGGCACCAGTATGAAACCAACCGATTTCCTTCACTGCATCCCTCCAGATACCAACAGCACTTCAGCACTCGAATGAAGTGGCAATCAGCTGGCATTCAGAGAAATTTGTTCATAGTGGTCCCACCAGCAGACACGAGGAAGGCACAGACCTGAGGCCCATCAGCCTACTAGACATTAAACTCCTGTCCTCCATCTTATGCACTGTGGCTTCAGATGTCTGATGACCCAGTCATGTCCAGGGAAAACCACAGCCACCACCTGGGCCACATCAACAAGGGAAGCATAGCATACCACTTCGGAATAATTTTGCTCCTTTATTATAGTGAGAGGAATATTATGTAATCTGGCCAAATCCCTTTACTGGTGTCATCAACAGCTGTGAAGAAATCAGAAATTATGACCTTTTGATCACAGCTACAGCCAACGATCCTCAAGAAAAAATGTGAGGTACAAGGGGTAACAGTAGCTTTCCAAAACCCCTGAAGATTCTTGACTTGGAGATAATCAAGATTGTGCTGGGACCTCTGTGGCACCTTGAATCACTCCCAAGTCATGCTGGGCTTTTTGTCCATCAGTGGCTTCGTCCTTACCCAAGCAGCATCCCTATGCAGCCAGCCAAGAAAACCTCCTAGTAGCTCTGTGCCATCAAAGTAGCACAGAGTAGCTAGAGTGTCCTGCTGAGTGAGGCAGCCGACCCCTTTGCCTGCCCAGACACAGTTTTGGAAAGATCTGATATATTCGTTACTCACATGATATTCATTACTTATTCTGGGCAGAATATAGCAAGTGTTACTCCGTACTAGGATGACTACATGTCCTGCACTGACACTGTAATAAACAGAGTATTATAATAACTCTTCTTTGGCAAGAGCTTGTGTCTCTCTTAGTGACAGTATCACCATTAAAACTACGTATGCAGGCTTAATCCCTCTGGCTGCTCTTTTTAGGCTGGTGGTCTTTTCTGAAGTCCATTTCCTTCCTCGCTACGTTATTGCTTATTACTGACAAAGGGTGAACGGCTCAAACGTTTGCAAACAAATGTGGTGAGACAGTCCCTACCTTGAAGAGAATGTAATCTGCTTTGGATACAGACAAATTAATTGTTTATTCTGAACTTTTGGTTTCTTTACCAAAACTTTACCCCCACTGGTGCACAGCCAGCAATGCCAGACCTGCGCCATGGCAGCAGAGCAAACCGCAGAGCAAACCACAGCCTGACCTGTGGGGCAGGAGGGGAGATTGCTGCGGTCCCAGCCTTGCAGCATGCACTGATTTTCTCATCTGAAGGGCGGTCAATGGGAAATGTATGAGCAGTGAAGGAAGCAAGATCCCAAGATTTTCCCCTACAACCTGCAGTCTATGTTGTGTTGGGCCTCTGGGTCTTACATTTCTGATGCACAGTATCCTGGCTGTAACAGTGAAGGTGGAAGTGTCTTTTCTCCCATGCCCCCTTAGCTTACCTGTTAAGGCGATCTCATCCATGACGGGAGCAGCAGCGCCAAACCTTTTCAGGCACAGTGAGTCCAAAACTAGGGCTCCTATCTCCTGATCCCATGCTCAGGTGCACCCTGTCAAAGATAAGGGGGTGGTGTCAACTCTGTTAGGGTTTTGAATAGGTCCACATCGTTCCTTGGTCAGCTATAAGCTAATCACAGGACAGAAATGGTGCCCTAAGGGCTGAAGACTAGAGGACAGCCAGGATTGCTGCTTGAGACTTACCAGTGACACACTGACCTCTTCCAAATTCAGGAGGTCGGGATCTGTCCCTGATTGCATTTCATACTGAACTTGCTTCTGTTTTAATATTCTTACCATAAGCCAAAATGAACTGCTCTGTATACAAAATACTTGTTTGCTGAAAATTTGGCTGTGCTGACATATTGATATGACCTTTCCCAAAACAAAAGGCATCTCTAAATAACTCCGACTGAGTTAATTTAGTTATTACTGAGGAGCTGAGAGTGAAACACAGGTGAAACCTATTATTTTAAACTTCCATATTAGCAGAGAAAGACATTGGCAGAGAAAAAGAAAATAAACCTCCCTATAACCTTGTAGGTCAAACCCTTTTTTAGATAGCTGGCTTCACTTTAAAACAAGTTTTATAACAAGAGCAAATAAACTCAAAATATTTGATGGTAACCATCCAAAATGCTTGGAGTTTTTGACATGCTTTCACATGTACTTCTTGGCTGCTATAAACAGCACGTTAGTGTCAATGTGAGTTTCTCCTGCTGGTTGCCCTTCCGAGTCCCCAGGAGGCAAAGGCACTTTATATCGGCCTTCCTGAAGGTCACATTTGCTCCTGCTCACACGTTCTGCAAATACAGATCTCAGTTTCATATCAGTCAAGGCAGGGACATTGGTAAATGTACATGTTCTGCAACACCAGATGAGCTGTTATTGTTCTGCTACTATATTGAGATTTACTCTCTCTGTGTCCTGACTAATCAATCCACTTAAAAATTCTTTTCTGCCTTCAGCTACTGTGATTTTAAAACTATGTAGCCCATTTGGATTTCCTGTATACTTGCAAGAGAATAAAATCAAATGTTATTTACAGGAAGGTTTGAACCCTTATTCTGGACTCTGTTCATGTAAAAGTTTTTTAATGCTTTTTTCCTTCATGCCTTTGCCCTTTAATAATTTTCTAATTATGACTGCACAAATACTACGCTTTCACTGGGGCCACACTGCTTGTCCAGACTCAGAAGTTCAACCATTCAAATGGTCCACACAAAAGCAAGAAGCGGTGCAAATGGTTACACCTGCAACCCACAGGTGCAGGTAGGAGCAACTGAAATTTTAGGCATAGAGAAGTTGAAGCCAGTGTCTGAGAGAACAGGTCCCACTCCTCACAGTAGCTGTACATTTACATATTCTGACAGGCTTCTGGCAGTAGGCAGCTGAAAATGATGAGCTGTCTCAACAGATTAAAATTAAATTCTATTGAAGAAAACAACATACAAAAATTATGTTTCTGTATAATCTGTGTGATTAAATGTTACTTGTTTCAAAGCTAATGTTTCTGTCACTTTCAATTACAGCTTTTGGAAGCTTTATTCTGCATCATTTAATCTCTTTAAATAACTCTCCTGTTCAGCTTTCTTACAGGGATTGGCACACTTTGTATGAATATTGCACTCCTACTAACTCCTACAACAACATCGCTGACTCTAATTTAGAATTATGTTAATTATATCTGCTCTCCCTTAATGCCTGGAAGTTGAAAAAAGAAAAGGAACAAAATCAAAAGGAGTCACACTGTGGAATGTTTTACTGGTCAAGTTATATTAAGCAGGCTCACGTCACTTTTCTACAATGAGCAGATCAAAATTTAATAATTTCTAAACAGTGACAGACATTTCTTGTTGGAAAATGGTTTTCAAAGCAACCCTTTTTTTTATTATTTACTGTTCTAAAAGCTAAAGGGTTGAACAAATTTTCCATTTGGTTTTGCCATTTTAAAGTTTTCAGACAAACACTGAAATTGAGTTAAATTATAATGGAGTTAAACAAATTACAACTTGTTCAACTAGTTTGAAACTCTGTTGAAGTAAACAAAGTTCGACAAAAATTCCTATTTTGTTGAAAGAAAAGCCTTTGAATCACGAGCAATATACAAACTGATCTCCATGTCTACATTTGGCTGAATATTTTCCCTTTATTAGTCTAAGGAAATTACGATTTACATGCAAAAAGGAAGCTACACTTGCAATTAATGAGTAAACGGAAGAAAGGGGGGGGGGGGAGCTTTGCTAGCAAAAAAAGGGTTTTGTCACCAAACGCTGCTCTCCAAGGCGAGCTCTGCCACCTCGTGGGCTGCTGCCCTCTTACAGGGCAGAGCCCGGAGCTGCTGGTGGGGGGAGCCCAAAACAGCCCCTAGGAGAGTACAGAGAAATATAGGAAGAAATGGGGGGGGGGGGGGGCCTTTTTAAAAAAAATTTGAAAAA
>NW_010972787.1:7403652-7431555 GCF_000737465.1 Haliaeetus leucocephalus
TGCCCCTCCACCCCCCTTGGGGGGCAAGGGGGGGGGGGGGGGGAGACTATTTAAAATAAATTGTAGAAAGAATTTCGTTAACATGAGAGGGTTGAATCTTAATTCTTAAAATTCAGTTCTCATTGTAAAGGAAATCATGTCATCAGGGCAGCAAGGCATATTTTTCTAGCAGATTTTTCCAACTGGTATTTCTAGACCGTAGCTTTTAAACCATCATTAGATATAGTGCAGCTATTCAGTGTTTGTATTACTAGATCTGGGAGTGTTTTTCAGCTCCCAGGTCCAGGTACAAGGTCCATGTGAGTCCCAGATCCCTGCAGGAACAACGTGTGCTGTGCTCCAGACACAGACGCCAGCACCCTGACTTGCAGGTAAATGAATCTCTAAGACCCCAAGTATGCACCCTGGCAGGCAATGCTAGATGCAGACATAGTTCAGAAGTGTATCAGAAGATATACTTCTTTTGTAGCTATTTGTTATTATTTTTTTTAACAGAACTTCACATAACTATGCAAATCACTGATTTTTCCATTTGCTGACCTGAACAGAAACCTAAATCAAGTTACAAACAAGCAAAATTGATTTTTTCTTGTCAAATGAAAAGCGGGAAAAATAGTTTGGATTAACCTACAAAATTTCTTTGACTGAAAAGAATAATCATTAAGCAATTGAAAAGACAAGCTTGGTGATTTCAAGCTGAGAATGTTATTTAGTGAACGTTTCCTTTTTAGAAACGTTGTGCCACTTTGGTTTTCCTTGCGTTTTCAGGAAGGAATAAAACTACTAACAAATCAAGGCAAAATCAGCAAATACTTTCAGTTGCCCCCAATTTTAGCATGCTCCTTATTCAACAGTTCTACTCAAGGTGCATAGACAGCTTTTTGCTTTTGACTTGAGATCCTAAATTGTGAACTGGCAGCACCAAATTGGGCAGGACTGCTGGAGGAGTGTGGGCAGACCCCTTGTTATACAAGTGTTCAAGTGTTACATCATGTCTCTGGCTTCCTGACCTCGACCAGGTACAAATATGTGATCCATCACTGAAACAAATTACTAAGCCTTGCAGTGGAGAAAATCTCAGTGCTGTAGAATGTGGCAGACACCCAAGCAATGATGTCATCTTGTGACATAAATACAGCTGTCCTCCTCACATACATGCTGTTTTAGCCATGTCATCTAACCAACAGTTTGCATGTAATCTATTAGAGGAGGAACAAAACGATTGTTAATATTCGATTTAGTAATTTGAACTGAAAAACCACAAAAAATAAGGAAGAGGAGAATGGCTGTGAAAATGCCACCTTTACAGGGGTAAACTTTTGTATTACCGAGTTTGACTGTTGTTGGCTAAACAAACATGCTCAGCTCTTAAAGGAAGTGGTTCCTTTGTTATTTCTCTGTGACAAAACTAAAACCAGAGTAAGCTGGAAAAAAATTCTCAGATACATCCATATGGCTTTGACCCCTTAGGCCTCATTTCCAAAGTAAGCTGAGAACTTAAAACATCAGGTGCTTTCAAGAATTTTAACTACTTGTTATAAGATAAATCTCTGAATTTCTAGCACTTGATAAATTGCTAGTGAAAACAAGGAGCTAAATGAGACGTGTACAAAAGATATGGCTCAATTTTCTTTCTCAAGTGACCAAACACATAGACAAATCTACCCGAAGTGGTGGAAGTCACCATGATAGAGTTAAAAAATAAGGAAAAAAAAAAACCCCAGTGCATTTCAATAGATTTTAAGCAATATACTTGGAACAGCATTTATATATTATATATTTTAAATGATAAATTAAATTTACTGAAGCATCAGGATTCTGGGTGACTGCTATTGTAGCTGCTTTTGTATTGAAGGCACATACAATAGTTAAATAGATTAACAGTAGTTAAAGAGCAGCAGTAGATACATAGATAAGGAAGATGTGATTCTGCTTCATTTATTGATGAATCATATGCTACAATCATATTTCCTTGACAGGGGCTAGAAACTAGCCATACTTCTATGATGATACAAAAATAGGAAACTCTATTATTCTACTAAATGTTTTCCAATGGGCACTGTTTTTTTTAATAAAATAGTCATACAAATTCCTGAGGTAATCCAGATCTTACTGTAAACTGTAGGGAGTTTACATGACAGTTCCTTACGTTTATTTTTATTTTTATAATGTTCATTTAATAGTATGATTGATGAGATGGTTTTAAGGGGAACAAAAATCAAGTAAGTAGCCTGGATGAGGGATGGAGATATCTTGTTTACCATTAACAAATTGCAGCAAGAACAAGTCTCTAAAGTGACGAAGCAGAAAGTTAAAGATCTCCTGTAGGAGCTGACAAAAACTTTAAATTTGATTCCATGTGATGAAGAAAAAAAAAAAATCATTCCCAAAGAAAGCTGAGCTCTTTTCTTTCCTAGGACCATTAGCAGAACATTTATTATACCTAGGACTACCAATTATATTTTTAATAAGCACTACACATTGTATTCGTAGTCACCGAGATTTAAACCAGGGAAATAATCTGACCCTGCTAGCTCACCAGATACATGGAAACAGCAGGCAATACAGTTTAGTTCTCCCTCTGCATTCAGCCAGCAGTTGCGTGACTTCTACCTTTCTCACTTAGGAAGGACTGGCTGCTCTAGAAAATACGATGTGTCACTGGACTCTTTAAAATGTGGTCAGTGTTCGCCAAGATTATCGTAGCAATCATACTGTGATGAGACTATTTTAATCTCAGAAGCAGAAGCACAGCAAGACAGATTCTTTGCATCTTTTCAGGGTGGTTAGGACCAGGAGCAACCTAGCTCAAAATTACTGAAATTTAGTATTTCTATGGTGGTTTTGAAAGTTTGATGGGCTCCTTCCCTTGGTTGTCAACAAGAATCCACATCGTAAACCCTTCTCTGAGTCATAATAGTCTGATACCTTCGTCCAGATTGAGTACAGCAGAGCAATTCAGGAAAGGAACTCAGAGGGACCACAACATGCTGCCTGCTCCGATTATAAAGAGGGTCTGCTCAGCTTGGCTTGCAAGAGGTAAGGCAGAGACTAGAGGAACACACACAGTTGCAGCTAGATTTGCATCACTTTACCTATGGGGAAATGTCCTGATGATTCAGGCCAGTGCAATAAAATCTCCTGCTGTTCTGTCCTATACACTAGTAAAGTTTTTGTTACCATTCGAATTCTGCCACAGTAGGAAGCTGCTCATGCTGCATATTATTCTTGTGTCAGCCATGATTATAAAGCATCCACCTCCTGAGTTTTTTTGCAAGCAATAATTTATTTTTAAAAATTAAAAAAGCATATTAGATTCATTTTAAACAAAACCAAACCTGCAAGTATGTGAGTAGCAGCAACTATAGCAGAAGGACCTAATTTGTTTTTCTCATCCAGAGCTTCATGCAGTGTCATTTTTCTTTTTCACATCCCTGTGCTGTTCAAAACACCAGTTTATGGCACAGCTCATAGGGCTTGCAAACGCACTTTCCTTCAGAGCCTGGTGTGTATTCTCCTGAGGCTCTCAGACAATTACAGTAAAAAATAGAAGCATCAATTGCAATCTTTTCACACAGCATGGTATTACTCCTGCTGAGGTTTTAATTTGTCCTGAGACTGTACATATCAGCAGTTTTTCAAAATTACATTATAAACTGATATTTCATTCAGCCTAAAAGCCAGCTTATTTTCTTGTTGTACCAAGGTTTCCCAGACACTGAAATCAGTGTGGTTCCCAAGCTCGAGGGCAAAGGGGCTTGGGATTTAAGGATTCAAGAGTTGCCCAGATTGGTAATTATGGAACCTTGCCAGGCTGGGGAAGCAGCAGGGGACTAAAGACCTTCCTCTGCACGTAACACTACCACCTTGCAGAGGAAGAAGCAGAAAGCATTAGAGTTAGATATAAGACTGTATTATATCCTGGCATGTGGGGGAAGACAACCGGGATGGAAACTTGTGGAAGAAAGGGTGGAAAAAATCTCCCACCTGTATCTCTGTACCTTGTCTTTGCTATCTTGTCTAAGCCCAATTTTTCAAAGCCATCTCCTGTTCGCCACAAAATCAATGGGAATTTTAGTCTACTTAAAATGACACACGGGCTGCTTGAAACAGCATCCATTCAAATCTGGGGGAAAATTTGAATTTACATAGATTTGCATTAGATTGCACCTTCACATTTGCTTTTAATAAAACAAAGAATCCCCCTTCTACTGAAGCTGGACATAGTTCATCAAATATATCTAAAAATTGTAGTCCAAATGAACCACTATATAATAGAAGTTAATAATAGTGATTCTAAGCAGGATCTTAAGAAAGCCACATCATGCAGTATAATCATAAAAGCTGAAAAAATGCCATGCTGTTGGCGTTTTCTTCAAGTCATTTTTCTGAGGCACTCTGTCTTCTCTGTGATTTTCAAAAAGTTTTACAGAGCAATACTGAAAGGTTCCACAGATTAATATTTCACTGAGAAGTGATATGACAAACTTTTCTGATGTTGAGTATTTGACTACAGCAACAAGATTTCTAAGGCTGTACATTTTTAATGGAGAGATTTTAAAATTCAGAATTTCCTTATATGACATATAAAAACCAAAGGTGACATTCAGCTGGATCTAGAATAAAGCATCATTTAAATGGACACACTTTGAAACAGAGCAAAAAACCCCCAAGAGTTGCTCTGAATTATTTTAATTAGGAAAAATAACCCTTATTTCCTTAACTCTTATCTCCAGCTCAATGCCTTCAAAATATTTCTATATAACCTTGTAAGTAATTTTTACAATGCTGACGAAGCGTAAATTTTGCTAATTGCATCTGGCCTCCTTCTTGGCAATCCTAATACAGAGATGACTGAATTGCAGAATAACTTATTCTGTCATGCCTGTGTATGTCTTAGTTACCTACAAAATAATTCCAAGGTTTAAGAAAGATAGGATTCTAAATTAGAAAGACAATGGATGAACAGATCAAATCCTGTTTAAAACTCTGATCAATATCTGATATTACAGGATGAAGAAAAAGCCCTGTTCTTAACCATCCACCTATTTATCAGTTACTGCATGTGAAGAAAGACATTCTTTCTGATCTTTACAGGCAATCTGCTTACTCTTTGACGCATAAGATTTAAATAGCCTTATTTTTACCTTATTTTGTAAACTTAATAGGAGATAATTAGGTTTACATAAATAATTCATCCACAGTATTTGGTTGTTGGAAACAAACAAACTTTGGACAATCCCTTTGTTCTGAAATCACAGGATGACTGACACCAGCATGTACAATAGGGGAACAGAAAGCATTATATTATATTGATGAATGATGTCAAGGACATACACCATATGGTGTTCAATGATAAACAGAAGTTGGAAAAAAACAAAGGGAGAGGAAAGCAATGACTCTTTACCTGAGGGTGCTTCTGTAACATTTAGCAGAACAGCTGAATGGCCAAGAATGAGTATTCCACTATACTACTAAATATATTGTAAAGTTAGTAAGATTTTAAATCTACTAAGTCAAAGTTTCTTTGTACATTATAGACAAAATCCTGAAGCTGTGGAAATCAACAGCAACATAACCATTTCCTTCACTATGATAAAAATTTTCCTTCATTTCTATAATGATTTAATAATTAAAGCTTTCAATAGTAACAAAAACTTCAATAGTTATCATTGTTTAAACTTACATATCTGACTTTTCTCAGAGGTTTTTTGACTACTGATACAGTATGGGCTTCACATGTATCCAAGCAGCTGTACAGTAAAGCTGATCAGCTGCCTTCTGAAATCAGTGGAAGGCCTCGGAATTGTTTTGATAATCACCAGTTTGATAAACACAAGTTTTCTGAAAGAACAGTGTACCTCCTAGAACAAAGTTAAGACTTTAGGTGTTTATTAGAAAGAGATGAAAATTTCTATTAGAAATAAAAGGGAATTTTCTGTTTGTATCTTCAGTATTAACAAGTTTAGATAAGGTACAATATGCAAGATAGGCTCAGTGATATGGTCCTGAATGTACCTCCACATCTATGTCTTTGTCTTCTTCCACAGCCTTAAACATCTAAGAAAGTCTTCCTTGATCTTTTAGATACCTTGTTCTAAGACACTTCTCCTGCAGTGCCTATAGAAGCTTGTGAGTTTACACTTGTATCAATGCTTAAATAAATTTTCACATGTGATATTGCTATAACTCATTTACCCTTATCATGTTCTCTCCTTGCTGTTTATTAGCTCCATTTGTTATGTCGCATTTAAAATTAGATTGGGAGATATGTGGGGAAGGAATCATTAGCAGGTTGCAATCAGAACTCTAATTATGTTGCTACTGGAGGGTGCTGAGGAAGCCATAGCTGAGTGAACACATGTAGTCATTTTTAATAGGGGAAGTCATGTCATAGTAAATTACTGCTCTGTTTTCTAGAATATGGGCCAGTTGAAGGACTTGCAGGTAAAAAGTGGTAACAGAACTGAAATTGAAAAGGCATGACATATCTGACATACTAAGTGCAGACACTCTATGCTGCTGTGCAGACACTGCACACTGCTGCAGAATGCAAATAGACCCAAGACTTCTTCCACTGGTTACCAGCAAAGCAGCAGAAAGGCAGAGTTTCTGGAAAAGATAAACAAGGTGCTGACTGGAAAAGGTACAAGAGAAAGGAAGGTTTTATTGCCTGGCAGTGTTAAAGAATCACAATAGCTTTTTCTGGGGGCAAGATAATTTACCATCAGAGGCACAAATGGCCTAAAAAGCCAAATTTCTGCTTCCTAGAAGAAATAGTCTGCTCTGACTGAGTGGAAGAATGACAGAAAAGATATAGAAGCTAATTAAGAGCTTACTAAGCTAAGCAGGAAGCTTACGATGACAAAAGCACCTAGGTCTGTAGGCCCTGAATAAATACATACAACTTCATCCTGTCTGGACTAAATCCCCACATAAAGCAATGGAAAAAAATGAACAGTCCAAGCTGCAGACAGACACTGCATATCCGAATTCACTAGATGCATGCACACTGATGGAGATGAAACTGAAGATAAATATGGGAGAGCACAGCAGCTGGATCAGACAACTCTAGCTCAGTATCCTGTGTCTCACAGCAGCCAAAGAAGATGCACAGGACAGAGTAGAAAAGCAGGGCAAGTATAGAGTGATAATTTCCCTGGACATTTTCCCAGCCTCCAACAATTGTGTTCTAGGGGGTCTCTGAGCCAGATGTCGCTTCCACAGTTAGTAAACACTTCAGATTTTTCTTCGGTGAGTTTACGTGGCCTCCTCCCTGCACTCATGTGAACTTTTAGCCTCCACAGTATCCTGTGGCAAGGACTTCCACAGTGTAACTACGCCCTGAGCAAAGAACCACATTCTTCTCCTTGTTTTGAATCTGTCAAGTGCTACTTTGAGTTCCTGCCCCTTAGTTCCCACAAGCAGCACAAGCAATCAGTCTCCTGTGCTCAAGGTTTTCCAGGAGGCAGTCAGCATGACTGCTCAGTGAGTACTGAAGCTAGGACCAGGGAGTTATGCACTACTCATGCTTCTTTATATTGGTAAGTGAGAAAGACCAAAGAGTGCATGTACCACTGGTCATCCATGCTACCCAAGACTAAACATGTTCCTTGGCACAATTTCGGCCCGTTCTAACTAATACTTTCTAAGCCAATGCCAGGGCATGCTCTGGACAACAGCACGGGCTAGGGATTGTTCCTAACAGGCAGCATGGAAAATACTGCACCACATCTGGCTTCCTCCACTTTACCTGGTCCTCCAGCACTACCCTAGCAGGCCCTTCATCCTCCAATACATGTCATATGCACTCACGTCATACCCCAGGATATGTCATATGTATGTTCAGTGTCGTGCTACGAAAACTTTACTCTGGTGGGATGCAACTCAGCCTCAGCCTTCACATTATGTCAGACACTCGATACAGAAAAAAAGCACATAAAAATAATTAAATAATAAATAATATTATACAAAATAAATAATATTATATGAATAATAAAGGCTAGACACACCAAAGTCTGTGCCATTTAGCTTCAGGCCCACAGAATGGTCCCTAAGCCTAGTTTGATTCAGTAGCACACATACAGCCTTACTTTACATCTCTACTGATAAACCAGACAGGGCCTGGGCCCATATCATGAAACTGTTTACATGATCCTTGGCATGATTTTGGCTTGGGCCAATGAATACTCACTCAAAGAGAAGCTGGGGTGCTGCCTGGGGAATAGCAGAGGTCAGGGGCTATTCTCAGTAGGCCCCAGGGATGGGAACAAACATTTTGGTGTCTTCTGTAACATTTGGTGACAGCTGTTCTCATTAACAGAGAATGGTCACTCTCTGGTTTTATTTACTAGTACAGGTGTTTGTTGTGATTAGCAAGTAAAGGACACTTGCACAAATGGAACAGTAGAAGTTTATCTAGCCTTCCTGGCACGATCTGCAATGTAGTATGTCTAGAGCACTCAAGTGGAACCCATAGGTCAGGTCCAAAAAGATGTGCTGGCATCCAAAGAGGCAAGATACGCTGATCTTGCTCTTTACCTCCTTCCTATCAAGCTTGTTAGCTTATCTTTTAGGTACAAAGAATTCATCTTAGTTCTGACCTCTGATACAGACTTCTAATTAGCCATCACACAAGGATATTACAAATTGCTAAAAGGAAAGATGCCTAAGTGCAGAGAATGTAGTAGAAAAACAACAGGTTCCAGAAAGGAAAATTTTGTGGGAGGCAGCAAAAGTGACAGTCTGTGCACATGTACTTTGAACGCTACTCATAGCCACAGGATCACTGTAAACAGTTGCCTTAACGATGAGCTGTTTAAAAACAAGGAAGTCCCTCCTCATCCAGATCAGAAGCCATGAAATAAAGGCCATTTACAAAACTATTAAGAGTGGTCTTAGGTCTCTATATGAAGATAAAATAAAGTTAAGGGCAGGGCAGCAAAAACCGCCCTAATGCATCATTCTGACAATGTGGCTCCACAAGATTTTCAATTGATTGAAGTTGGCACAAGCAAGGTCTTGCCAATCCCTTACACCCAGCTGACTCTACAGCAGGAATTCCAGGGATCTAGACTGGTAAAAAATGATTACCTTCATTGCCCATTTAGCTCACTAAACCAGCTTTTCATGGAATTAGACAAGCACAGTAACAGAAAAGGGTAAAGGGTAGAAAGTTGGGGGGCAGGGGAGAGAGAGAAGCATGGCAGCCGCAACTTAGATAATTTTAAAAAGTTATAAAGTCCTAGCCCATGTACCTTATTTCTCAATCACAAAACAGTGCTGTCACATACCTGCAGCTAGAAAATAATCTATAAATTTTAACAACTGCATATCTGAAGGATGAACTTAATGGTTCTTCAAGGCTTGCATACCCTGATGGTTTAAGCTGATTCTTCCAGATGATAAGACACCTGAGGCAAAATGAAACAAGAGAACGGCTTTGCCATAAATACAGCAAATTATTCATATGAACTCAGTCCTACTTGCACTAAAATTTAAAAAGAGGCTCTTCACACAGTTGAAGGTGAGTTCTTCTCTTCACTGTAAGGAAATGTAAATTCAGACAGATACCTGAAGATGTGGAAGGCCAAAATAGATGAAGAGAACTAATGCAAAATATTTACTTAAACTATTACATCTTTTTTTCCTTAAATTGCACAGCATAGCAGTCTGCTCCTTAAGGTATGTTTAACATTTAATGGTGGGTTCTGCATTGCCTACTTTAACAAAACCCACTAATTTTTAAATGACTTTGCCTAAGAAAGATAAGAACCACAGAAATGACCAGAGGACCTTATGACACAGTTTTCCTTTTTGTCCAACAATAAGAAAGGCAGCAGTTTTGTCACTATAGAGTTGTAATATTGGAGAACAGGAAGTCAATCATCTCAGCTGGTAAAGCTTTCCAGCACAAGGAGCTCTGGGAGTGTGGTTCATTCCAATTCACATCAATAGCAATACAGCTGTATGAAGATGTATCAATATTGACAGCTTTTCATAATAGGTATTGCTCTGTGATAATTTTCCAAGACCACAGTTGTGTAATAGCGTTATGTGCACAAGTCTACTATTACTAAAGACAGATAAATCTGTGGTAAACATTTTCCAAACTAAATTTCTGTTTCAGATTCCTTTTGTCACTGTGTATTGGACATTTTAATGTATAAAACCAGGAAGTGTAGCATGATGTAGGATGTTTTGTTGTTATAGATATGTTTATAACAGAAACACACTTACATTGAGGATATGAGAATACACTGCTTTTAACTGAAAAGAGTGAGTATAAATTGTTGTTGGTCATACACCCTGTGTTACTCTTCATCCAGATTACACAGAACTGCTCCCATCTCAGTAAGCAGATTCCACCTACTTATATATGAACAGGGCTGGCCTCAGATTAGCTAGTAAATCTGAGCAAACCTCCAATGAGTTTACTGACTAACTAAAACATCAGAACATGAAAGATTAGCAAACTTTACTGAAACTGACACTGAACTTAAGCTGGAAGCTCTTCTGAAAATGAAGAGTCTCAGGAGAAAACTAGGAAATTCAAAAGCTTCAGTATGCCCATTGATTCAACAAAGATATAATTACAAGGGAAAAGACAAATTGAGAGACATGAACAAGACTGCTGTGGTCTGAATAAAAGAGATCCTGCAAACATAATCTGATGATTTTATAGGAGGTGAAATTATGGTAGTCAAGCTCTGAAGTATTAGTGGGCTCATAGTACATGCTGTAGAACCTTTGAGTTTCAGTAAATGTATGAAAACCATGATTAGGGACAAACAATGTGTTCTGCCAATGGCACAGCATAGATACAGGTCTGGGTAACATCAGGTTCTACTTTCTTCACAGGAATGCAATGAAAATCTGATTTTTACGTTCCACATTTATTGCCATCTGTGCAAATACACCAAGATGTGTTCAGAGGTGTCTGAATTTCATTTATTAATATTCTACGAATTCAAAAGAGCTGGGCTATTTATTATCTCGAGGAAAAGTTGAAAGAGTTATCAGATGGTAGAAATCTAGAAGACACCTATTATCTTAGCCACATTAGTTAGAATATTATAGGAAGAACTAGCTAAGAATTTTTTGATGTAACTTCTTTCCTGTACATTCATCTGACTTTTTGCAAAAATGCATTATTTTTTCATGAATTTTTCATTGTAAAAGTAGCTTAAGTCAATAAAAAAATTTCTAGTTCACATCCTGGTGAGAATGGAAGCAAAGACCCCCAGATTTCAAAATAATCCATAGTCCTTCATCAGCGACATCTATCCTTGCCCAGAAAGAGACAAAAAATGTCATATGTCAACATCTTCACAAAATTAATTCCTAATTACAGGTCAAGCACCAATATTTGTTTGTACATTTAAATATCTGACAGCATGTCATTCTTTAAAGAGCTTCATGATTAGTTTCCATAAGGAACTTGTGTGTCTTTAGAATACATCCAGAAAAGAATGTTGAATATTTTTTAACTTCCTGAGTCGGTTTCAGAATACCTTTAAATTCAAGTCTGCAATCCTAAGTGGACAAGAGCTTCCTTTGTTCCAATTCTTTTGTTATTGCTAAATGCAGGCTGATGGAAAGTGAAGAACGTGGCTGTGTCTTTTAGTTATTGACCTTGTAAATCTCAGGGGAAAGACCTAAATTACAAATTAAAATAGCCTATGGTTTTTATCAAAACCTTCAGTAGAAAATGGGCATGTATTCAACATAGCTGTAGTTCATCTGAAGAATGGATCTGTAACTCTACATGTCCCCAGATGGATGTCTGAATTTAAGTTCAGAATATTTAAAAAATTTCAACTGTCTCCCTATGTTTTTCTATCATGATTAACTGTGCTGCTGTAAATCTTGCTTAAGTGTGTAGTTGGACAATTATTAATGGTAGAAATAAAAGGTCTTAGGTTTGCACAGCTATGCACAACTGAGGCCACAGAGCACTAAGAACAGCAAAACATATCTTATCTCCTTTTCTTCTAATTCTCCAGGCGCACTAGAGACTAGGGAAGCTGAGCAGTGTCTGGCCCTTAGCAGCAGGAGTTGGAACATGAAGAAGTACTGATTAAATTAGAACATTTTATAACACTGCCAAATGTCCTGAGTGCATGAAAATGTGATGCTTTTGCCTTTTCTTTTTTTTTTTGTAATACACCTAATTTCTTTTCATCTTTCCGCTTCTTTAGCGAAGGACTTTGCTTAATCTTTTCCAGGTGACCAAATGTACAAAAGCTTTTGCAGTAATGACCGATGGACAGGATGTATCCTCCAATTAAATGTTCTCTCTGTAGCCTTTTCCACTATACACACCTTCAGTGGTTGCGAAAACATATCTTCTTATGCCTTTTTAGTTTGCCTCATCCTTGCTTGGAAAACTTCTATGATGTTTTTGTTACTTTAATTTTCCAGACTCAATAAAAGATTTTAAGATAAACCATTAGACTGCTGAAGAACTAGGATTTGGTGGTTTTACATCTCTTACAAAGAAGGAGCTTCTTCAGTGCTGCCAATCTATATTTATTTATATAGATATTTATTTATTTTAGATTTTGATTTGGCTATCGCCGTTAATGTTGTTCTTTCCACTGTCACATTCAATCTGCATGACATCAGCATGTCACCAATAGAAAAGATGTCACTTTATTATGGTCTTTTTTTTTTTTTTTTCATTGTAATTAGTGATCTGGTCTTTCTTGACATGCTACAATTTACTTGCAGCAATACAGGCGCTCTGATGGGGATAGGGTGATATAACCTAGAGTGACAGCCAACAGAGCAGCAATAATCTACTAAAATATTTGAAATTGAAAAGAAAAATCTATCTTGCTCAGCTAAGCAGCCTGAAGGATCAAAGGATGCCAGTCTTCTGTCTGAAAAACACAAGTTGTTGTACAGCAAAATGGTGCTTGGACTTGTTAATGGCTACTTGGATTGCTAGCAGCAATCATGCTGTAAAGATTTTTAGGAGGTCAGTATAATAACACTCTGATTTGTTTTAACACTGTTTCAATAATTGGTTTAAAACTGGTTAAAAACTATATATATATATACATATATATATATATTTAAACACTGGACCCAGGTCTTACGGTTTTACTTCAATTTGGTTATAAGATGGAGTTTCTCTTATAGTGCCTGACATTGTGTCACTTTCTAGTAACACGGCTGCTGGTAGTAAGAGGCTCAAAATGCCATTTGTAGTTAAAATCTCTATTTTCAGATACATTGTCTAGTTTATTCATGCAGAGAAGTCATTTTACCTTTTGACCTTTCTGCTGGACTGAGCAAAATGAGTGGAAACGTATTTCAACAGTCCTTACATTTGAGTGAATTGTGACTGCAGCTGAAATTGCCACAGTCTCCTGTATTATTTGCATTAATTTATTTATAATACACTTGGCCAAACCATTCCATTTTAGATATTTACTTCTTTTTGTTTAGATTTATAGTGAAGTTTAAAAATTAATGAAGTAGAAAATCAAAGCATTCTAGAGCATTTTAATCAGATATAAAGTAGCAAAACTGCAATGCTTCATACAAGCACAGGTTTTAAAATGTGATTTTTACTTAAACTAATTTTGTTCATCTGCTTAAGTACTTTTTATGGCAAGGAATAATTTAACTGAAAGCTTAAGTGTAAGTCCATGCTTAAATGCGTTGCTGAGGCAGGGCAGAATTCCCAACATCTCCTTGGGATAACAAGAAATCCTATGGAAGTTTAATGACCTAATAAAAAGAGCTTAGCGCCCTTTCAGAAATGCTACATGTCTTCACTCCTCCTTGATCTCTTCAGGAGCTGAAAGTATCTAAAAGCCTACTGGACTGAGTCCTACTTAAGTCCTGCTTAAGTCTGACCTCATCCAAAAAGGATTTGTTTTCACTGGTACTTTCGAAAGCCTGGAGAATCTGTCAGAGCACTTGCTGGAAGCTGGCATGCGTTAGTAAAAACAGTATCTCTGGGGGCTGGAAAAACTGAGTAGGTTATAAGGAGCTATCACTGAAGTTGCAATTAAGTTAAGCATGACATTGATAGACACAAAAAGAGTAGCACATCACTCAGAAATTATTAAAAAATCAGGCAAATGAGCAAAGGATCTGAAAAAGCTTAAAAAGGCTAGTCATAAATATAGCTAACCAAAGAGAATACCAAAGGAAGTAATGGTCAAATTCGGAGATTACTCTGAAGAACAGCAGGTGCTGAGTGGAGAGAACAGCCACACATGAGTAACTGTAGACCCACAAAATGTAAATTTAGAAAATGGCAGAGGAACAGGTCACTTTGTGGTGCTGAGCAGAACAAAGGGACCCGACGGATAAGCGCCGGGCAGGATATCGCTGCAGCAGCTTTCACAGACTCAATCGTGTACAAGGGCAGCGCTGACAAAGCAGTACAAGGTGATTTTGCTAATTCGTGGCAATCTGCAAATAAAACTGATTCATGAGTGTCTATGAGAGTAATGTAACTATTTTGTATAAACACGTAACATGGTACTAACTGATATGCTCTCTTTGCCCCCACTAGGTTTATGTGATCTTTGTAACCTGAACATCTAGGTTAACGAAGCTATTGCCTGCATGATGATTTTGAGTATGTGAAAAAATGTGAACACAGAGCCAATAAAACAGGAACAGGCACATGAACTTTTCATCTAATCGCATCATTCCCACAGAAATCATGCAAGCAAAAAAATTAGCCTGACACACGCCAGACTACTCATGTGCATACCCGTGTTTTACTACTTCAAGAAATTCTACTTTCAGATAGTATCATTTGTGCATGAGGCTTCATTTGTCAGGGCTACTACGCGAACCAGAGTTTCTCTATTATATACGTGTTCCGTACGTTCATAAAGCCACACAGACAGACGGACCTGGCGCATTCCCAGCGTTGATACACAGATTACGGGCGACCCATCGATTTATAATGAGGCTGCCAGGCCGGCGGGACCCCAGGACCGTACGTTCCCCTGACACCGACGACCAGCCTCTTTCTGCCGGCCATCTGCAGGGGTCAAGAGGCCGAAGGCAGACCCGTGAACCTTTCCACAGGCAGGGCGGGCAGGCCGTGCCTGCCTGAAGGGATTTTTTCCTGTCAGCCCCTCGCCGCCTCCGTCCCTGCCCGCTCGCCCTCGCCGGCTGCCCGGGCGTTGGGCCATCCCTGAGAGAGATCACCTCAGGTCCCAGTTCTCTGAGCTAAGGTGCCTTCTGCCCGCTCCGCCGCGGCAGCTCAGCCTGAGGAATCTGCCTGCGATTCGCTAAAAATAACGAGTTTGCCACAGGAGCGAGAGATCTGCGCGGGAGGGCGGGGCAGCAGCGCGTTTCCGCTCCCTCCGCTGAAGTTTGTCCCTGCGGCGGCCGCCGTATCGGCCCGGCCCCCCCCCCCTACCGGGCCGGGGCTGTGGCGGGCGGAGCGCGCTTTTCAACCGCCATGAGCCTGTGGGTGGACAAGTACCGGCCCGGTTCCCTCGGCAGGCTGGATTACCACCGCGAGCAAGCGGCGCAGCTCCGTAACCTGGTGAGGGGTTGCCCGGGCACCGCCGTCCGCCGATCCGCGGCCTCCCTGGCGGGCTTTGCCCGCCGCGGCCTCCAGCCGCCTGAGGCGAGCCCGTCACCGGGTCCTCTCCTCTCCCCTCCCCTCAGCGAGGATCTGCCAGGAGTCGGGATTCCGCGGCCCCGCAAGGCCCTTGCGTCCAAGGAAAAGGCTGCGAGGAAATGAGCGGCTTGGGTTTTTTTTTTTCGGGAGTGTTGTGGGTCTGTTTTTGGGCGGGTTTAGCTAAGAATGGTCAGTGTCCCTAAGAATAGGGCTTACCTTGTTTTACTTAAAGAGTTAGCCGAAGTTTTTTTTAGGTGAGCAGCTGGGAATGAAAGTCAGGACTCTGTAATTGTTTGGATGTTACAGGACTGCTTCCTCTGCCAGGTGTGCTGACTCCTCTCTTCTCTGGGCCGCTGGATTGATTCACTCCCTCAGTGTTTCTCTATGACTGTTACATCTAACTAATGTAAATTCTGGCTGTGGGTTTTGGTCAGGTGTTCCCCAGGTCATGCTTTTTGGCTTTCCAAGGAGCCAACTCCGAACTTCATTTAAATGCAGGCTACCTACTACTCGTTTGCACATATTCAAGGCTTGCTAATGAAACAACAGTGTAATTATGTATATGCGTATATATCATAATTATATGAGTGTGTTACTGCTTTAAACTTTCCTTTAATCCTTTTTACTGTGTGTTTGTGGCAGCTGTCACTCTAAAAATGGTGGCTAGCGCGTAAATGCTAGGGTGGTTTTCTGTTGTTTTTTGGGTTTGTTTTGTTGTTTGGTTTTAGGGGTGAGGTGTTTGGAGTTTAAAAGAGTTACGTATGGTCTTCAGAAAAATATGATGTTCTATAGGAAATACAGCTGCAGGAAAGGAATTCAGCAGTTCTAATTCTAGGTATTGTGTTGTGACTGAGCTGGAAAAGTAATTTCATGTAAACTTGAGTGAGAACGGAAGGATGAATATTCTCTTATAAGGCAAATATTGTTGTAGCTAACTAATCTTGTCACTTTGCGTTCAGGTTCAGTGTGGTGACTTCCCTCATCTGTTGGTGTATGGACCATCAGGAGCTGGAAAAAAGACAAGAATAATGTGTTTGTTAAGGGAATTATATGGTGCAGGAGTGGAAAAACTGAGGATTGAGCATCAGAGTATAACGGTAAAAAGAATAAGTCTCCCATCTGCTGCAAAGTAATGTGGATATTTATATACTGATGTATTTCTCTTGTGAGGCCTTCATATTTATTTGAGCTTTAAAAAGAAATTTTTTTGCACTCAGTATCTTCAAGCTCTTTTATGTAATTAATCACACTGGTTTGGTTACATGAACAAATACTTTTGCCAGATGTTCTTGTTCCTTAGGTCTTCATGGGTGGGAGGATGTGGGGTTTTTTTGTTGCTTTCTGTGGCTGGCTGGTTGTTTTTGTGGGTTGTTTTTGGTTTTAGTTGTTTGTGGTTTTTCTTTTTTAAGCAGGTTGATTTGGACAATAGCATGGGTTGTGATAGACTAGTTTTCAATTAAATGTATAGAATTTCATTTGTCTGTAAAAATAACCCTTATTTTAAAAATTATTATCACTGCTTTTTGTGTATATATAAGTTTTAACTTGTCTCATTCTTATAGTGACAATTTGAGCATTAGCAAAAAAAAATCAGTTTACATTGTATCTGCCTTGGTCTTATGCATTTAATTTTTTTTTATTGAAAGGTTATATTATCCATTCAAAATCTTTGTTATGGAAGGCTTAACCAGCAAGGGGTGATCAAGCTTTATTGATAAGTGGGTTATTCAGTGCTTGCTTTTTAATTCTCAGTAGTGGAACAAATATAATACTTGGACTGGATGATAGAAATATAGGATATATTTAACTGTTCAGACCCCAAATCAGTGGTGATATAAATAGTAGTGTTTTCTTTAAACAAAGTATAGACTTGAAAACTTTTGCCAAGAGAAGTAAACAGCCTCTTCAGGCTTGTCCAGAGGTTTTCCCTCAAACTTTTCTTTGGAGGGACAAAGTATCATTTATTTTGGATGGCTGATTCCAATAATGAGATTTCTTGTTACAAAACTCAGTAACTGGAGTATACGGTAACATGTACTACGTGTTGCTATAGTAACATTACCGTTATTATTCTATAGGCTGGATGATGTGCCAGTACTCCTTTTCTCCTTTGGGGATGGGGTTGGGGGGTAGGAGACGTGTAAGTCTAGTGTCTCAGCAGTTCTTTGATCTCTGAGGCTTTGGTTTGCCTGTGATCCAGCCAGTTGTAATTTGTAAGATAAATTTTTGCATCAGATTTTTGGAACACTCTTTCTGAAATTTAATATGCTTACTTTCTACATAGGCACCTTCTAAAAAGAAAATTGAAATTAGCACCATTGCAAGTAATTATCACCTTGAAGTTAACCCAAGGTAAGTAAGTGTACGGTAAAAGTGTCCCACTTCAAATGTAAGCCGCTGGTCATACTGCACGTGGTTTCGATCTGGGTATACAAGGGCCTGATTGTCCAATTTATTGCCCGAGCAAGTTAGATAATGGTTTATGGGTTTGGACTGCAAATGGGAGCAGGGAGAGGATTTTTAATTGAACAGCTCTAAAGCAACAAAAATTTGGATTGCTGTATACTAAAGACAGTAATGTTCTGCTTAACTAGCCACGTAAGCATGCTGATGTTGAGGACTGGGTAACAGAAACAATTCTGGATTCATAGATTTAACCATTTAAGTTGAAATAGTGAACTTTTATTGGAACCAACACCCCCATATTTTTAGTTCTCTCACAAATACAAAACCAAAGTGATTTGAAAGTAAGCAAGGTTTACCCAGTAACTCTTTTATTTGAGCACGGGAAAGAATACCACCACAAAATACTGGGAATCCTGTCATAAGTGAGGTCAGATGTTGATTTAAATGACAGAAGCTATAATGGTGTACTGTATGTCGTCTTTGACAGTTGTGAAATTGCTGGTGATAGTTCACTGACCCAAAGTAAATACTTATTTTTACCTGAAACCTTTAATGTTGCTTTAAATCACATGAGAGTAAATGTCATTGTGCACTGGGAGACTTTGGTTATGTTGGCTTTGTTGTCTGGGTTGCAATTACAAGACAATGTGTATCCTGAAGTAACTTTTAGCTTTGTGCTTATTGCTAACCCTTTTTCTCATGTTGCTCTGTGTTTTAGAAGCTCTTCTCATGTACCATGTCTCCTTTCAAAGCTTGTTCTGCAGCTAATCTCTGTGTATTGGTTAGTGAATATCTGCTGGTATTCTAATACAGACCCAAATAATTAAAGCTGAGACTTTTATTGGTAATTAACTATTTGAATCTGTCATTTTGGTGATTATAAAATGTGTGAGCATTCAATCTTCTGCTCTGATAACCTAATACTACTAATATGTCTTCTGTTACTTTCCGTAGAGTACTTTTAGCTTGAAACATATAAAATAATTGTATTTTACTTCAAATATAAAAATCCTGAAAGTGTAGAACTGCTATATTGGTTATTGTAAATAATAGTAGTGCTGAGTTTTGATTAAGAATTAATATATTGATTCATAGGCTTTAAGTGATCAACCAATTGTCATGTTTATGTCTGACCAGACAGTGAACCTGCATGTGCTGTGTTATAGTTGGTGAAGTTTGATTGAATTATAATACTTTGAAAGCATGTTGTGCATCTTGAGTAACATGGAACATGAGAAATGGCTAACGGGGAAAGGAAATTAACTTCTGGGCAGGACTCTGCAGACATTGAATTTATTATGGAACTTTCTTAGATAGAACTGTTCTTTTTCCTCCAAAAGGAGGATATTGTCTGAATTCCAAAGCGTTGTCTGCTGGTCACTTGGCTAGCTTGGGTAGATGCTTTAAAATGGGCTCTCCTGAGTAACTGGGTAATAAAAGAATAAGGAACAATAAAAATTAAACATTTGTGTGGCAACTGCCTTTGTTCATTGTTTTCCTGGAATGTTTGGTGTGGTCACATAATACCAAGGATAATCTTTCAGCATGAAATTATAACTCTGGGTTTGCTGTTACTGCAGAGAATAATTTATGTTTTAAATATTAGGAAACTATTTTAATCACTTTGTTTCCAAAAACTGGGCTAGCTCTGAAGTAGAACTGGCTTGTTTCATTTTGCTTTCTGTTTTTTGCGCTGTAATCAAAGGTCTGCTCCCTTGCAGAAGGACAGATCTTCGCAGACAAAGTCAGCGTAGCCTATTCAACAGATTGTGAACTGTTGAGCTAATATGCTTCTGTCTGTTCTGCTGCGTTCTCCTTGGCAAGAATGGGGAAGGTCTGGTTGAGTGGTGACTAGAACAGGACAGACAAATGCTTTTTCATTTGCTTGCCAGTGAAATACTGCAGAGCTACTGCTGCCTCTGTGAAGGCAATAGTCTGGGGATGCTAAAGAGTGTGAGGTTTTTTCTTGTTTTTCTTTGCTTTTTCAGTAATCTAACTTGCAAGTCAATCCCCAGTGGTTGTCAAATCTGAGTCTAACTAGCAGAGCTACTAAGCTGGGGACTAAGAAAGCTGTGCAGTGCTACTGTAGGGGATAGTAAGGAGAAGAGGCAGGAGGAGATCTAGTATTTCCCCATGTTTTCCTGCCTTCTAAGAGGAAAAAAGCTAACCGTCTATGCTGTAATAGTATCTCAATATCAATCTTTTACTAGTAACTCTTTGTAACCTCAGTGTGTCTGGCATTCAGTTTTACATTAAGCGTATAGGTTGTTCATACCATAACATCTAGTTTTCAGGGGAAAAAAACCCTATGCATTTACATCAGTCCTTTGAGTCAGGCATCCTATTATGTGGTTAGACTTAATTTTTCTGCCCATAATGGGTAAAAATGTTCACATTGTGTCTTTGCCCAAATCGTAGGGAGCGAAAGTTTAGATGTCTCGTACCAGAAAAATAAGTTCTATTTTAATGAGTTCATAAAACATTTGACAATGGTTTCACTACCTCCCAATACAGTGCTACTAACCCAGCTGTGTCTGCATAAGCTTTGGGTTGTTTTTATTATTGGGAAGGTAACGTTCAACAAAGTATGTGTGTTGAGTGTAATTCCACCTCAACAGCTTCTGAATTCTTTTGGCATTCTTGTTCAGTCAGTTGACCAAGGGGCTGCTTAGGAGGATGTATTTTATATGCAGTGTAAAGTTGTTTTAAAAAAAGTTTTATTCAAACTCCTGGTACAGTGATGCAGGAAACAATGACCGCGTAGTAATTCAGGAACTCTTGAAGACAGTAGCACAATCCCAACAGCTTGAAACAAGTACTCAACGAGATTTTAAAGGTGAGTAAAAACAGTTAAAACCAACCAAAGTACTTTTTGAGCTTGTTTTTCAGAGATTTCCGCTGACTGTTTTGTTTGTACCCGTGTATTGCATGAGGGCACACACGAACCTTTCCCAGATTAAACAACCTCCCATTTTTCTTCCACTGTGGAAACATCTTGAGTGGTTAAATACTCAGTATGAGGTTATCTTTTGTGTTGGTTTCTTAGGAGAACAGGGTGTAGTTGAATGACTGTGGCTGGACAGAGGGAGCTTGGATTCCTGCTGTCTTTTCCCAAGTCTACCACTGAAATGCACTATAACTTAGTCTAGTGTTCTACGGTAGTAGTTAAGTTATGAGCTACTGAGGCTTAGTATTGAGTTGAGGGGCAGGATAGGCTTATGGCAAACAGTAGGTGTTAGCCACTTATTTGTAGCACTTGGGGGGGATGAGCTATCTTAGGCAGAAAGTTCAGAAGCATTTTATCCACAGTGTATGGAAGGATGCTGGGTAAGAAAATGAAGGTGGCTTTCATTGAATTTTCCAAGGCACATGTTGCCACAACTGGCTTATTTTTCCTCCCCATGACTAAAATGAAAGCAAAATCAGAACTATGTAACAAGAGATTGAAGGACAGAGGAAATCTTGACAGATAGATTAGAGCAGAAATTAGTTGAAAATGGTCATGGATTTAGTTCTTTGTCTCGTTTTCCTCACTGTTCTCAGGAAAAGCTATATTTCACCTAAGCTGCTGGACACTGATTGGCTCTACCAGTTATTGATGTATATACCCTTAGAGCTCTTAAGTATCTGGTAAGCTGGCTGGTCGTCTTAGGCAGCATATATGACCAGAAGAGAAATGGGAAAAGAGTAATGGGCTGACTCGTTCTCCAGGCTGTTCTCAGCTGGACCATTCGGAGTCCTGAAACGAGCCATCTATGAGTTGCCTATGGAGGAACCTGCAGAAGGTAGCTGGTTAGGTTAGCTGCTTCATATTAGGTGTCTCCTGATTGTTCTGAAGCATTTTTTGAAATAAGTTTTTCTTTTTCTTTGAAAGACAATGGAAAGGCGCTGCAGCTACAATAACAAGGCAGCTTTCTACTACTCCTTTGTTAAGCTAAGATACTGGTTTTTAAATATAAAATGGAATGAGGGGGGTCTTCAAGAAATTTTTGCTTTTTGAGATGTCCTTATGCCATAAATTCTTTCACATTTCTTACTTAAAAATGCCTTTAAAAAGTTACTATACTAATTATCAAAGTGAAAGCTTCTACACCTGCCTGGATTATTTCTTGGCATTGAGGTGTTGCAGGCCCTGCTCTGAAGAAACTGACGTTCCAGAACATGAATATTGGGTGTGAAGGAGCAGAAGATTATACGGTCAAAAAGGCATGCAGGTTGTCTTAATCTTTATTTGTCCTGCTTGTGGAACCATGCTGCCTTTTTCTGCTTGTATCATTTATTTTGGTATTATCACTTGTATGTCAAAGTACTCATTTTCTTAGAAAGATTTGATATTAATTAAAAAACCCCACTCTTTTTAATCCTTTTTCAGTGGTGCTGTTAACAGAAGTCGACAAACTCACTAAAGATGCTCAGCATGCTTTGCGAAGAACAATGGAGAAGTACATGGCGACCTGCAGGTTGATCCTGTGCTGCAACTCCATGTCAAAAGTTATAGGACCTATTCAAAGCAGGTGCCTGGCCGTACGAGTGCCTGCTCCCAGCATTGAAGATGTATGTTGAAACAGAAGCAAGCATAAGTTATTTAAAACTTCTTACTGGAGAAGTTCTTGTTGTGGACTTACGAAATATTTTACTTCCACGAAGTGATCTAGTTTTTCTTTGTGGTGGGTGACTTGTCAAGCAAGTCGTATGAAAGACTGGTCCATCTCTGGTCCAGAAATGTTACAAGCAGGAGAATCTGTAGGTGCTAAACTGTTTGCTAAGTGTTGCACTCCCTGCTGTTTTCCATCTAGATCTGCCATGTCTTGTCCAGTGTGTGTAAGAAAGAAGGCCTGACTCTTCCTCAGGAACTGGCTCAAAGGCTTGCAGAGAAATCTGGCAGGAATCTTCGGAAAGCACTACTTATGTGTGAGTCCTGCAGAGTACAACAGTAAGTTGCTGCTAAAAATTAATGTAAATTATACTCTCAGACACATAAGTGAACTTACTTCTGAGGCCTTGTTAGAATAGGTGAATGTTTGCTTTGATTTTAATTTTTTAAAAATATTATTATGTAGGTATCCATTTACTGCTGATCAAGACATTCCTGAGATGGACTGGGAAGTTTATTTGAGAGAAACTGCAAATGCTATTGTCAGTCAACAGACACCACAAAGGTAGGTAAATACACTTGCTTGCAGCTATAGATTAAGTTTTTGGTGTATTCTCAAACCTAAAAAAATGTTGTATTTAAAAATGTGGCATCTTTACTCTAACTATGTGTAATTTTCTGGCATTTCTGCTGGAGCTGGTGCTTTGCAGCCAGAGGAAGTGAGCTTTAAAATTACCAGAGGAGGCTGAATGAGCTTCAGGAACTTAAACTTGTTGGTTTTCACTGTTGAAGCTTTGTAATCAGAAGTGAGCATAAGCTTAGTTGCATGTTGTGCTCTCTGTCTCTTTTTATTTTGGGGGTGGTGGTGGTGTGTGTTGGGGTGGGGTTTTTTTGTTTATTTAAGGCTTCTGTTTCAGCATCTTTAGCATAACATGTCTTTGTAAAAGAACTGGAAATGAGAAATTGTTGCTTTTTTAAAGCACATTAGGAGGTGCCCCCTATATCCATCTTGGTGTCATATACATAGCCTGATCCTTTTAGTGTGTTCCATATATTACATGAGATGTCACTTAAATTCTTGTATTTAATTTAAATGCTTGTAGGCTCTGGCCTCCTGGTATCACAAGTTGAGAAGTGATAACTGTGTCACTTTCTGCCACCTAATCATCTTACCTCCTCTTGTAAACAATGAAGACAGAAAAACAGCATAAACAAATCTTGTGGTTCAACCAATTTTGTAGCATCTTCTCGCTAGTCTTAAGCATGAGTAATAATTTAGATATGAAGAGGAATTAAAGGGAGACAAGCATGAGACAAATTCTAATAGCCTTGTCGCTTCTAGATTAACTGAGACCATTATAACTAGAGTATATGTAACTTACCTTACTGTTTTGTATAAAAGGTGATATGTAGCATTTGAAATTAAACTGACTTGTGCAATGCTTTTGGGTTTAAAATAACACACAAACCCAAAACCGGGAAAAAACCTTTGCCTGGATTGACTTTCTTTTTTTCCTGCAGCATATTTCACAAATAGTGAAAATGCTTTAGTATGCTTTGGGGACATACTTCTGATAATTTTGTGGTGTCTTTCCACCAGGCTTTTAGAGGTCCGTGGACGGCTTTATGAACTCCTGACACACTGCATTCCTCCTGAGATTATAATGAAGGTAATTCAGCTATCTAGCTCCTAATTTGTTATAAGTATTAACGCTATGACAGTCTCAATTTGAGGTTTTTTTTTTTTAAAAAAAACAACAAACCACCACACCAAAATATCACAAATTATCTAAATATTGATGAAAAGCTGTTTCCTTTCCAAACAGACCTGAGTGACCAAAAGATACTTTTCTTTCGTGTTTCTTTCTACCGGAGTAACCAAAATAGTCCAGGTTATCACTCTGAAGCAGTAATTAAAGACCTTGTTCCTGCAAACACTGATACATAGCATTCACTTCTCATGATTCTCAGTCAGTATACTAGACTGTTTAGTTAAGTTCATGTCTGAATATATTTGGGCATGATGGTTTTGGGTTGTGTAGATTTTGGGGGCAGGAAGATTCTGTTCTCTAATTTGGAAAATGTAAATGTCTAGTTTATTTTTGTTGCAGGCTTCCTTGTCCACACCTCTGTTGAATTGTTTACTAAAACCTGTTCTGTGATCACAGAACAGCAGCATCATAGCTGAGTAAAAACAAAGGAGGACGTGCTTTGTCCCCCTGAAGACTTCTCAGGCCAGTTTCTGTGTTGAAGTATAGACATACTTTATGGGCTAATTTTGATACAGTTTGTTTTCTTTTGTAAAAGTTTTGTTGTTATAAGTTCAATATTTGCTATGTCCTGGTGAAGAAGTTTGCTGAAGGATGCTAGAGCAGCAGGCCTATTCAAGGATAGAAGTCATCTTGGGAGGAAGAAAAGCAAATGGGATGTGCATGTTTTTATTTCAGGCAGGATGAAAGGATGCTGAAGACAACTAGAGCAGAAGAAAGATTAAAGCTAATGTTTGCGACTTATGCTAGGTGGACTCTCCCATCAGACACAATTACAAGATAATAAATTTCTTTTCACGTTAACTGATATCTGCTTTCTGACAGTTTTGGTAGTGAGATGTTTCTTTAACCTTCCTTTCTTATGGTAGGCTAGCGGATCCTGCATTGCCCTGTTTGAGGACTGTTGTTGTCAAGCCAAAGGTGGATGTTCTTTACCCACTCCCTCTTCACAAACTTGAAATGGTGTAGAGATACTTCTCACTTAATCCTGACTGTTTTAATAGAGATGGATTTGCAATGATTTTATTGCTGTCTCAGATCTAAAATAATGCAATTTTGGTTTTACATGGCTGAAGTATTGTTGTAAAGTATTTTGTGTGTGTCTGCACATACATATGTACATTAATATAAACAGATAAGTTTTAAATAAACCCTTTCCTTGTTTCTTATTAATGTTGTTTCTCTTTGTGCTTGATGCAGTCAAGACAGGAAGTAAATGATTTTAATACACTTGCTATCTTGGCAAAAATTCTCCCCAGGGTCATGTGCCTGCACGCAGTAGAGGTTATAGTATTTAGAGATGAGGTTAATTTATTTTCTTTATTAAGGCATAGGTAGTTTCAGTATATGATTTTTTCCCATCTAAGAACACCATAGGTAACATCTATTTTGACATGAGGAATTTATCTTGAAAGTAAGTTCTGAAGAGACATGGTTCCATGAATCTAGTTCTGTCAAATAGGTGGTGTAATGATTCCTCAATGTCTTTTCTGTTGGATCATGAATGAACTATTGGCCATAGCTTGGCTATTTTTGGAGAAACGAGGTTATTCTCTTAACAAAAAATACATAATTTTTCAAATACCGTCCTGTTTGGTTTTTCCCCTTTTAGGGCCTCCTGACAGAACTTCTAAATAACTGTGATGGACAACTGAAAGGAGAAGTTGCACAGATGGCGGCCTTCTATGAACACCGCCTGCAACTGGGCAGCAAAGCCATTTATCATCTGGAAGCATTTGTTGCAAAGTTTATGGCAATTTACAAGAAGTTTATGGAGGATGGACTAGATGACATGATGTTCTAACTCTGATGCCCAAAGTCGTACACAGAATGTTGTGTCATGATGCCAGTAATGTTGCAAATGTTGTCTGCTTGTCCATGCTTGGTTGCATGTGGGTCTAGTTCAAAGTCAAATATTTTATTTTGCTATTAATATAAAACACAGTGAACTAAAGAACAATGTTCAGTTTTAGAAAGCAGATGGATGTTTGACAGCCACAAATCCATCTTTAGATCCATACAAAATACAGAGCCTTTCAGAAGGACAAGTTGCCTTGGAAGACATACAAGATGATTGCCACTTTGCAGTATTTGTAAGCTGACATTAAGAGGAGAGAACATGGTTGCTCCATGCTTGCTTTTTCATTGTTCATGGGCAAGGCTGTAAGCAAAAGGTGGTTTTTCCATGTTGTGGTAAGTTCCAGTTTCAGCATGTATGTTCTGCCTACTGATTTATATATCCCGCTGTTTGTCTGGCTTTTATTTTAGCCACTGTGTTTTACGTGGTGTGCTGACACAGAATGTTTTCTGACTCTTGTTTGTAAGCAGTATAAAGCAAATCCACTTGTCTACACTTTTGGGTTCACCTCAACATACATAATACTGTTCAGGTAAAGATTGGTCCTTTTGACTGTGGTTTAACCAAGGGTAAGGTTTCAACTTTTAACAAATATTCTTTCACCTCTTAAATTTATATGTGACTTTTTAAAAATGGCAAAATAAATTCTAAAAATATGAACAACAGATGAAATGCTGAAATAGTGTTTTATACTGTCTGTGACTACCTAGGTATGTGCATTCATTTGCTTTGATGAATTTGCTAGATTGTCTTTCAGAAAGGTGGGATATACCCCCGGCCATTGTAAGACTAAAGAGAGCCACTGAAGTTTAAAACAAAAAAAGAAAAAGCCAACCCCCTGAAATAATAAAAAACCCAACCACCACCAGCTATGCTACTTCATGTGGCAAGTCTTTCACACGTGTGTTATGGTACCCTAAAAATGACTAAATTCATGCCTTTTGTAACTGTACTCTGCTAACTTAGGCTATTACTAGGTAGTATTTAAAGTGAATTAAATACTGTTTCCCACCCCCACCCTTTTGTTTTTAGCAGGGAAGGGTATAATATTTGGGGATTTTTTTTGTCAGAGCTAGTTATGCATAATGGCAGTTTTTTGGAAGCTAGGGTCCTCTCTCTAGTAACTGATAAAGAGGGAATCTCACTAGTTAGTAATAACTCTGTCATCCCCTTTAAAATGTACAGAAGGGGACATTAATCCTTAAAGAGGTAGTGTCACTGCCGTTCTCGGGAACTTGACCATCCTGTGCGTGGGGTTAATGCGCAGCTTCCCTTCAGATACAGTCTTGGTAAGGCACTGCTGGCCTGCTTTGTGCTCAAGTGCTCTCCTTGAAACTGAAGAAGTCTAGAAGATGGATTTTTCTCTTCCATCTGCTCTTGTCACCGAAATCCACAGCACTGGTAGCTTGTAGTGTGAGTGTCTTGACTGTCAGAGATTGTAGAAAACTGTTAAATTGTCAGTGATAGTGGAAGTAAGTACTTAAATCCATTACAAGGAAGAGCACAAGAATGGTAGAGGGGGCATAATTACTGCGTGTACAAATGGCCTGCCCTTTCAGGAGCCTAGTCTGTCTACTCATTTTTAAAAGCCAAACTACCATTTGCCTACTCTAAGTATAGCATGTGATGAAGCAAAAGCATTAATTCTGTCCCCCCCTGCCCCCCCCCC
>NW_010972787.1:7431565-7514561 GCF_000737465.1 Haliaeetus leucocephalus
CCCCCCCCCAAAAAAAAAAGGAAAGAGAAGAGCTAATGTAGGAGAAGAGGAATTTATGTAGGGATTTGTGGAATACCGTTGAAATGCATAGGGACAGTATTGATGGGACAGGCAGGAGCTGGATTGTAGGTTTGTCAGTTGGAGGAGGCAGAGGAGCAGCTTGCCGTTTCAAAAGATCTCAGCAGCTTTGTCTAGGAGACTGAAACCCCACCATAAATCTCTCTCTGCAGGTGTTCTTGCTGCCTCTTCTTGAAGTTTCATTTTTATCATGTTCTACCTTAGATAAATCAAGAAGTCAAGGATGGAAAAATGGGATAATGATCAGGGATTGCTGACAGAGGAAATGGCTATCATTGTTCCCAAAAGCCAGCATTTCCCCCTCCTGCTCCTGCATCTATGTCTTCCACAGCCTAGAACACAGAAATTTAAACACACAGGCACAGTACCGCATAAGCCTCTGCACGCATTCTTCTTTCCTGCCATAATTTTTAAGGCAACTCTTGCCTTAAATGATCAGTAAGTTGCGCTTTTGGGGAATATCTTAGAGGCTGATAGCCACCTTGGATGCTGCTTCCCCTCCCTTTTGGGTAGGTGTAGCGCTTGCTTAGAGGGAATGTGGGGCAGAACCGAGTTCCTGGGCTGTTTGGAGGAAGCAGGGACCAGTAACCTCCATCCCTTGTGCTGTGCACTGGCAAAGGGAGCTGATGGGAATGTATGAGCAAGTGGCAGTCAGAGACAAAAAAAAGGGCGTTTTCTGCCATTTTTTCCTGTCGTGAGGCTACCATGGAGCCCTTTTTCCAGAAAAGCAGAACCTTAGCCTGGTAAGCGAGGGTGTCCTGGGGTGGGCATGGCTGCCTCCGCAGCCTGCGTGCAGACAGCCCTGTGCTGCAGCTACGCTGAGCGCTGCGCTCCTCCCTCACAGATCAAGAGGGAGAGGCGGTCCAGGCAGACTTTTAAGCACTGAATAGCACAGGACCAACCTCCAGATGATCCATTTCTTCAGCTGATTGCATCTTTTGAGACCTGCTTAGAATTGCTTCTGAACTGCGTGCTGAGAGGACTACCCTTGCTTTCATCCTGTGTCACCTCCTGCTAGTTCCAAATGAAAACTCCAACCTGCTCCCACCCAGGTGGAACTTAAGCACTGAACAAGTCGAAGAGGTTGCAGAGGAGTCAGCTTCATGCTAGCACAGAAAGCCAGAGGTGAAACTGATTTTTAAAAAAAAAAGATCAAGAAACTAAAGGCAGCTACTACTTTCGTTAAAACTCTGCTCTCTGTGAACATCAGCTGTGCAAAGGGCGAGTCGTGCGTTCAGACTTTATTCCCCGTTTCTGAACTCCAAGTGTTAACTCCTGTGAGAAACGTTGTTTTTAAAATCACACTATTTTTAGACATCCATGGTAAACAACTCTACTTGACCATTAATCATAATAAACATATTGTCTGATTGGCAGATGATTTTTAGAACGTATTTTATTAAATAAATTCGTATGAACAAAGCTGACATGAGGAATGTTGCATTCTCTACCAAAGAACTACCCTGATTATCGCAGGCTAGAAGGTAAGGTAGATAAGAGAAGAGTTCATTATCACAAATTTTCCTTCCAGTGCAGGGACTTCAAGATTATTACAGTTCATTGATATAAAATAATAGCTGTAATTTGTCTTGTTGGAAGGAGTTCTGCTATGCCTGAGCTGCCTTTAATCCTTCTTGCTTAACATTTTTTGCCTGTGCTACCAATTAGTGCTGTACGAATTTGTTGCATTGGATTTCAATCAATGACCCAAACCAAAACCCAGAGTTGTAGTCTGCTAAACAAAAGTTGTCTTAACATGACAGTGACATGTGCTTCTAGTTCTTGAAGGCCAAAACACTTCTCTTGATCTTTATATTTCATAAGGAGGGAAGAAATGTAGATACAGAAGCATGCAAAAGAAGTTAACCTCTATTGTCGAATGTGCCCTGCAGGCTAATCAATAGTACGTCAGGGAAGTTGCATGTCAGGAATTAGTTGCGCATCAGAAAATGACCAAGATTAAAAGAGTTTGCCATTAACTTCAATACGTTGGGGAATTGACTCAGAATGTTCTCTGTCATCAAAATCGAAATTATTTTCTGTCCAAATTAATGAGAACAACTGGGGCCTAACCCAGTTTTGTTTTTTAAACAAAAAAACTGGATGCTTTGCTTGTCTGAAAAATGAGTCTGTTTGTGGTTAAACATTCCCATAACAGATTTTCTTCTATAGTTGCATACAGTGTGTGTGCTGAACTTCTGGAAGAAATTGTGTACTCTGTTTCAGCAATCCTGGAGGTCGTAAATATTGTCCCAATCATTTGAGCACTAGGTGGTATTTCAGTGGGGATGGGTTTGGCATCTCTTAAATAGGAGTGAGATGTAAGATAATAGAAGCAGAAGGAGCCTGAAGCACATAACTTCACCGCTGATCTACCTGCGTTTCTCCTAGCAGAGGTGCTGGGGCACTCCTCACCACTGCTGTCCTGGCACCTTCTTGGAGCTGATCTTCAGCCCCATCCCAAGACATGGCGTAGGTGTCGGTCTTTCACTAGGGAGCCTGTCTTAGGAACAAGACGCTGTGAGATGTCGTCTAAAATGCTGCACAACGGCTAAGGTTGCTGTCCTCCGCTTCCCTGCGGTAACGCAGCGCTGGGAGCGTCCTCGCTGCCACGCTGGAGCGCTCCACCAAAATCAGTCGAGGTCCAGTAGCAACGCGTGTCGGGGGCTCGGCAAGACAGGAGTATCTGCCGCTTGGAGGAATGTCTGGTTTGCTGCGTCAAGGAAAACCTCTGCCTTTGATACGATGAGGTACTTTATCGGGAACGTGTCCCTGATAGTCTTTTAAGTGACATTCAGGTCTTAAGCAAAATTACAACTTTGTAGTCCCGTGGAAATCCTGCAGTTACTTTTAACTCTTTCTCAGGACCACCTCACAGAAGTTAGTCCATCAATATTATATTTCTCTACACAGACTTCTCAGCGTTATTCCCAAAGTAGTTTCGTGCTATGGTAACTGCTGGAGTACGGGTTCCTGGCTCCACCTTATCCGTGCTGCCTTCTCCCCAGGTTCCCTTCAAACCATGTCTGCACTGCCTTGGGATTTCTTCTCCTCTTTAAACACTTGAAGGACAACTGCAAGGGAGATGTCTCTCTGCCTGGGACCCATCTACCTAGGCAGGGATCTACAAATAGTCCTCCTAGGAGGTGAGCAAGGCTTATGTTTTTCCGAAGGGTGCTCTGTGGTGCAAAGCTGGAACGCTCAGCCAGAAGTGGGAGACCTGGATTCTGTGCTTGCTCCATCTAAAGAGATTTAAACTAGGGTGATTCATTTTGTTTCCAATTAATTGGTTTATTGTAATATTACTTATTAATGCATTTTACTGTTACTTAGCAGCGCATTTAGGAGGAAAGTTAGAGGTTAAAAATAGCTGTTAAAATTCTGCCTCCTCCATGATGGAAATAATTTCTACTCTGTATCTGTGGCTGAGCTGTTTGATGGTGTCCCTGCCTTTCCCCTCCAACCTTTCATCTGAAGCCCCTGGGAGATTTGCAGAATCAGTGGTCTGCACAGCTGCATTTGAGGGAAATGGGAACACTGGAATCTCTTAAAGTAGGAGTAAATAGGCAAATTGACAGTAATTTCTGAAAATGATGGTCAGCGAACTAATTACTGCCTAATATTTGTAATTCAAATCCAGCTCGCTCACCTGCCTTCCCCTTCAGCCCACGGGGTTGGCAGGGCTCAGGAGGGGGCCACTCCACCCACGTTGATGGTTCATGGGCTAGAAGGAGAGCAAGCGAAAGAGCCTGGTTTGGTGCATGAGAAGGCACTTGAGAGAGGAGGAGTCCTGGGACATGTCCATGGCTACCGTATGCCCAAGAACAGAAGAAGAAAAGGCAGTTTCTGCATGTTTCCCTGCCCTGAAACACGGCATCTTCAGGTAGCCCCAGTACTTCTCTACCTCCCTGAAGCTCCAGGCTGCTGTGTCCGCCGACCTGCCCTGCTTTACAGCCCCCAGTGTCCAGGTCCTCCTGCCTGGCACAGTCAATGCTTCCCAACCTAGACCTGCTGTCTTCTACTCCCTAGTGTCCCAGAACTCCTTTTTCATGAGGACACCCCAAATTCCATAGCTGTAATCCTCCAACCAGTCTTAAATCTCCCCACTCTTAAACTTCCTTACACCTCCTTTTCTGCCGGTCTGGCAGTAGAGGTGCCTCTTTTTGCCCCCAGCATGTACCTGTTCTCACCCCAGTCTCTCTGGCTGTGGCCAGCAAGCCTTGCCCAGGACAGTGGTTCTTCAGTAACCTTTTCTGTCAGAGACAAGGTCTGTCTCCTGCCTCCGCTGAGAGTCCACCACCCCGCTGCCCTCACAGGGAAAATATTTCCCTAGTTTTCTAATTTCTAAGAATTTCCAGTTGGAACCTTCCTTTACCCATTTAAGCCTCATCAGGAGATCCCCACTCAGTTGTGTTGGCCTTCTGCCACGTCCGCTCAACTTTCCGTACATGAAACGGAGCGTTCCTGTGCTCGGAAGAGGTTGTGCTCCAACACGTAGTAGATCAGCAGGCTGCAGTATAAGACATCTTTCAATTTTAATTTACAAACCTGCGTAGAGATTCCTTCACCCCCGTATTCAGGTAAAGTCTGGTGGAAAAAAAGCTGTTGGGCTTTATCAGTAGGAAGCTTGCATTTTACTAGCCAGACTGGTTTTGTGGAAGGTACCTTTTCTGTTCATGTTTGCATAAAGGCTCTATGGCAACTCTGGCATGGCTTACTGTTAAAATATCTTTCGTGGGTATTTTAAACCTCTTTTCAAGCCTCTGTATACAGTTATAAAGAGCAGAGTTTGGGTATGGGGCAACTGAAGACCGAGAGATGGACACCTACTGTCATGCTCCCTCTCTTGGCTGACCCAATGTTTCCCCCCAAATTTTTTTCTTGTTTTTGCCTAGGATAATTTACTTCGCTGTGTTAAATATGATGCTGTTAGTTGGAAATCTGTGACAGCCAGCGAATGGCACAGTTTCCCTATAGCTAAATGTTGCCAATGTGGGCTTTCACTGCAAGCAAGCTGGTGTTCTTTTTTAAAGTTGCAATAGTACATTCATGTCAAATGATTTGTTGTGCCAAATTATGAAGGTGACACTGAGCACAGTCCTGGTCATAATGAGATCTGAAAGGCATGCTAATAAAGCACATATTTTGAGAAATCCATGGAATATATTTTGTGCTTTTTACCACTTGGAATCCTTCTGCAAAAAGTTGGTTTCCGTCTTGAGTGAGAAGGAAGGAAAGGAAATCAGGAGCCCCATCAAAAAGAAGAAAGAATGAAAGAAGTCAGAATGACAAAGCAGACAAGGACAGATCCTGCGGGAAGACAGGTATACTCATTAAGTATATTTACATTTCAAAGACAAGTTAACTGCGGTGCTCTCAATCATACCCTACACTTGGGTTCCCTGCCACACACCATGAATAATAAATGCACTTTGGAGGATAGAATAAGTGACCCAACAGGCTTCTTCCACTTTTAATTTCATGGGCGATCTTAATTTGAGAGGTCAGTGCAAATGCCTATGGTAAGTGACAATTTTAGGCCAGTAATTACTAATTAAGAAGAAGGCAAGATGTTGGCTAAGGCACTTTCAAATAGATCACAGATAACCTTGCAGGAGCTGATTAACTCAAACGGAACACCTCCTTAGGTGATAGGTACCAAATGATACTTGGAACAATTTTTAAAACTAAAAAGGATGAGGGAAAAGGATTTATGAAACTCTTGGCTGAGTTTTCTCTGGAGAAAGAATTTTCATAAGTGGGATTAGCTGTTTGCCAATTAACAGACAATTAGAAGAAAGACATTTACCCAGTGGGCAAAAATCTTTTATGATAGACGCACTCTCCTCAAACCTGTTTATGCCAAAGGAGGATAAACAGTTCTGTGTTCACAGTGTCTTAGGTCTATGTGAGCAGCCCTGGCTGCTGCTGCCGCGCCAACTTCACGTGGGCTGCGTGGGAGTCGACGTGTCAGTGCTCACCATGGAAAGCCCAGAACGGAGGATCCCAAACCATGCTTGTGGATCCTGGGATGGCTGTGGAAAATTTCCTAGGGGTCCACAAAAGAAATTAGGAACAGGACAGCAACTGTCTGTGGAGAAAATTGAGAAGTCTCTGACACTGGGGAATTTTTAGGGACCTGCAAATCAGAAAAAGTGAGAAAGCATTGGCTTTATTAATACTGGTATCTGTAAAAGTGACCATCATTGGTAGATCAGAGATAGTGTCAGACACTAGAAGGTTTTCTGAAAGTGTCCCTTGGACAGGTGAGGCCTCAAATGACCATAAATTCAGTGGCAGATACTGTAGACAGCTGAGCTAGGCTGCTGCTTTTTGTCTTTTTTTTTTTTTTTTTCCCCCAGCTTAACAATGAATTTTTCCGCAAGGTTCCTACAAAGTAGGGATATGTAGGCAGCACTGCTTGGCCAGAAGGCGGAGCGGTGGATGCATCTGTCTGATTTTACTGTTGTTCGTGCTCCTTTTTTCCATCCTCAGAACTTAAAAGATTCCTAGGTAGGATCCATCTCTCCTAACTGAAGCATCCAAGAATCAGCGTTTAAGGCTCAGCTCCTCTCTAAGCTCCTTCCACATGCGATGGAAAGAGAAGAGCAGGTGCGGAACATGAGCTCTCTAATCCCAACAGCTCCTCAAGGTGTGTGTTCATCCTCTAAAGGGGTTATTTCTTGCCATTAACTCCACAGGCAATATAGAGCACAAAGATAGACTTACATACATAGATCTACAGTCTAGATGCCTAAATGAGTTCAGAAAATTTAAACCTTTCTATTCTAAAATCCAGACCAGAACAGCAAAGAGCACAAGAGGAAAACAAATTAGGACCAAGCACTGCTCAGGAGTGCAGAGCATTTCCGTGCTACATTTCTCGGAGCAAGGTAGCGCCTACCCTGAGGACTACAAATGCAGACTGTGATGTAGAAATGAAGGAATGAACTCCGTCCTGGTTTTGCTACTGGCATCCTGATCAAAACGAGAATTTCAAATAGAGCTTTGTAACGTTTGTGACACGCATAAATTTGAGGAAGTATTACTACGTGATCCTTCCAACCAAACCCATGTTTTTACTTTCTTCCCCTGCATAGTCAGGGCAGGCAGCTTCGTTTGCAAGAGACTGAATTTACTCTGATCCCAGGAAGTACTCGGCACCCTCCAGAGGCAACCGTCATGAGTGGAAGCCATCCCGTGTGGAAGCAGACCTAACCCATACCTTCGGCCTTTGCAGTTTACTTCATTCAAAACAAGGACATTAACTCCTTGTTGAAGGGGAGGGTTGCTTTTAGAGCTGCTGACAGTTGTCCAGAGATTAAAATTCCTTCCAGTTAGGCTAGTACTGTCCCTGTGACATGGACCTTGTTTGGGAACCCCTGACCCGGAGCAGGCAGACGGGGGGCATCAGCATTAGGAGAAATCTCATCGCACCCCAGGGAAGACCTGGAGATGATGGAGCTTTTTGTTCAGGGAACGCTGGAGCAGGCTAAAACCTTCCAAGAGGACCGGTCAGATTCAGATAAAATACCTGTGTTCATTTCCAGGAAAACTAAACGTGGGGTGTGCTTGAGGGCAAGGACTGGCAGCTACGATCAAAGGCATTTTTCTGGTCCGTCCTGTGGGTGAAGAGTCTGCTGAACCGTAGGAGCGGACGTGGTGGAGAGGCTCGGAGCTGCGGCTCCTGCTGCTTGGTGCCACCTGAAGCTGCACTGAAAAATAGGGAGAAGCTGTCAGGACATCCCGGCAGTGGAACAACCCTATGAAACGATGGGAATGGTGTCGTCAGAGCCGAACGGCAGCAACATTTCATGACTGAAAATTCTTTTCTTCACTCGCATAATGATACTAACGTTTAGGGGGAAAAGAGGAGCGCTGCAGAGGCAGTCATTACAGATGGAGGAGACTGATTAGCCTCTCCAGCTCTTCCACCTAAACATACAAGATGTACCGATACCACCGACATGAACTCCATCGGAGGAAATAAAGGAAATGTGATTACAGGTATTATATCCAAATTGAATTAAAGCTGCATTAAAATACTCAGATTACTGTATGGTTCCATGCTACGCTGGAAAACATGATACGCATCTGCTACTGACAGACATGCAAAGAACATGCAGGGGCTTATTTCTCAGGAAACAAGTTTGATCTCTGACCTGCTGATTCACAAATCCACAGAAAGAAAGGCAGGAAGTACAATTACAGACAGACCTCCCCAGCACATAAATAATCATCAGCAAAGCAGCTGTGTTGCTTGAGATTTTTGTTTGGTTATCTTCCAAATATTTACTCTCCATTGCAACCTTAAGCAAAATTACTTACCTCAGTTTCTTTACCTATACAAATTGTGTAATGAATCCAATCTTCTTTGCAAAAGGCAGATCTGTAGATAAAAGCATTAGCATTGCATGCTGATGTTAATAAATATTTTCTCAGTTGACTAGCTGTCGCTGGAGCACTTTTCTCTGCTATGCTCATTCACTGTACAGGTTTAAATGAGTTATTAAATCCTTCTGACTTTTTCTAGTTTTGCTGATAGGGAGAAAGACTTAAGCATACACGTGAAGCTCGCTTTTAAAACTATTTTTTGGGGGGGTCATGTAGTGGCATATATGGAGGGAAATATCTCTTCGCTTTCCTGGCTGTGACTGCCACCAGGCAATGAAAAAGATCTCTAGACTATGACAGTGTCATGAATTACTGCCTCTGCCATGAAGGCTCTATATACCTAGTAATTCTCATAAAAGACTGTCTGTCTAGTATGACTAGAACTATCATATAGGCTGACAAAGTGAACTGTAATAAAATAGTGCATCTTTCAATTACTTCCTGTGTTATGTTACATCAAGTGGCAGAGTACGATAAATTTTAAAATAAAAAGTTGACACGAATGATTATATAGTTATAAATGAATAAAAAAGCTTTTTAATGCACATGTAAAAAATAATCCAGCAATCGCCTTCCAACTGTATTTTACTTATTTTCAAGCAGCAAAACACAGCTGGCAGCTGTTTACGGAAAGGGGTCAGTGTGCTAAAATGCGCTCAGTCTGAAATAATAACTCTAGAAAAAAATAATCAATAGAGATGTATTTTAAGAACAAAATCAAAGAAAACAAAGTCACAGAACCTGAGAGTTTCAAAGCAGTCTCCTCCTCATATGTCCCCCTCTCCCCTAAAACAAACTTGAGGCTATAAAAAGCTTCAGGAAAGATTTTCAAAGGTGCTGAGCTTTCAAAAGGAAGAAAGCCCCGAAGTATTCTTGGTGCATTTCAATAAGGAAATTTCCCCTAGATCTTCCACACTTCAGTCTTTTCTGCAGTCACACACCAATTGGTGTGGTTGAAGTATGATTGAGTAATATATAGCTCAGGAATATGACAGTCTATCAGCTCAGCCAAATCCCCTTCTTTAAAAGCGTGGTAGTACCTCAGCCAGGGCTGCTGCCGGCTCTGGGTGGTCGGGGTGGACTCATTGACTGCTCTCTGTGGAGAAGAGCCTGGTCTCCTTTTGTTCTGAGGGTGGCAGAAAGCTCCTTGTTTTGGGTGATGGTCTGTTTTAAGTCGTTGTCTGACAGCTAATTCTTTCTGATGTGAAAGCAGGTCAGGTAAACACACTCTGCTGCAATTGTGAAGAGTATCTGCAGGCATAGGGAGCTGGGTAGTTGCTTGCCCTAATTCTGAATAGCGACTTCTGAAAGCCTTCAAGCAGCGTGACATGGGCAGCACAGGTTTAACAGCCACTTCAAAAGCTGTTGTATTTTCAAAACTCGGTTTGCAATGTACAAAAAAAATCAGAAGCGTGTTTCAGAAAGCTACGGTCTCTGCTTTTGTCAACTTTTTTCCCTCTAATTCATTCAGCTGAACATCGTAATTGCAGTATCTAATGAGCTCTTCTTGGCGCCGCTGATCACCCGCACCTAATACCGAGTCAAGTCATCTTGAGAACAGAGACCATCTCAGAGATTTCTCTAATGCCGTGCACAGCGCTTTTTTCTCCCCTCCACAGGATGAGCTCCTTGCTGTCCTGTGTACCTCTGAAGTCCCGTCCAACTTACGACAGGGCTGGTTCAAAGCCAGCTCTTTGTCCTTGTGAAGGATTGATTTTTGTACTCCACGTGGGCAAGGCTCACCCGAGGAGCAGGAAGGAGGTGAAGGATTCCAAGGAACAAAGACGTCTTGCTTTTCAAATCTTCTCCGGTTTTGCTCCATTGCCCACACATATATCATTATCTGGCCTCCTACTCTTAAGATACGAGCCGTCTCTTTTATTGCCTGCATGCACCTCTCTTCCGTTGAAAAATGGTGAATCACTAGAACAGAACAGATAAGGTGAATAAGTATCCCTCGAGGCACTAATGAATACAGAGTATAAGGACAGGGACTGGCTCTGACATGCTGGCAGCCTGTGGTTTGCACCACAGGAATACATCATTTATCTTCCATTGTGCTACGTGTTATTGTACTACCTCTAACATCTCCAACATTGCGCTATCTCTAACTCTAAAGAGTTCATAACACGCTGACTTATTTTAAAAACAGCAGAATTTAGAAACATTGAAACAAATGACATCTTTCGGATCAGCAATGAACAGCACAACAGACTCGTTTTCTCGGTGAAAGGCTACCACTCGGTCAGTGGCAAAGCAACCCGGCCCTTTTTTACCCTCACCCAATGCTCATCTGCAGCCTGAAGGAAGCACTTCTGAAAGACCGAGGCCATACGTGGTCCTTGCAACAGCCGTGCTAGTGATCCTGCTGATGATAACCCATTAAAAAGGACTAGGTTAAAACCGCCTGCCCATTTCTTCTCCTTTATTGTCAGACCTCAGTAACAGCAGAAAAAATGAACAGTCGCTATCAGCCTGGGATATATTTAAATCATCAACATACGGGTGAAAGACACTTAGTCAACTAGCATTTGTCTACTTCTGCCATTAACAAACATATATCATGAAAAAAAAAAATTAGATAGTCCCAGTCGTGCTTGATAACCCCCCACACCACACAAACATGCATGACGTGGAGAACGCCTCACCATTACGACGGTGAAACTCAAGCAGCACAGCTTTGCTTGAGTCAGAACTGAGTTTAAATTCGACTCCCATTTCAGTAAAAATTTTTGCCCCGAAAAAGGCCATTGGCCTTAGGCTTTGGCAGGCGTTTGCCGAACGGCAGCTCTGCAGGTCGGCTCCTGCTCTCAGACCGAGCAGCTCTAGAGCAATTCGCGACAGATGTCGAGGCTGATTAGGTCTTGGTGCACAGCAGGGACCTCAGCAAAGTTTCAACTACATCAAATGAATGTTACATGAGAAATAAGAACAGGAAAAAATTCGGGAATAATGCTGGAAAGGAAAGGACACATATTAAAGACGCTGAAAACAAAAAGCAATAGTATTAGTGATATTTTTCCAACCATATATCTTCCTCAGTGAAAATGCCTGTACTGGTTTGGGCAGATACTTCTATACATACCACTTCAGGTTACAATGATAAACCATTTTTTGGTTAAGCTGTTGAGGTGTTGGTTTCCACAGAAGAATAACAGATCTCTCAAGGGAAAAAAAAGGTGCAAGCTTTCGATTCTTTCGAGAATTGTAAGTATAGAAAATGCTAGCAGAAGCTCTGTATGTGCAGCCTCTCTGTGTCTGTCAGGGCAGCCATTCACCATCAGATCCATTTTGCCTCAGAAAAAAAAGACACTTTGCAATTAAAAGAATAACAGCATGCAATCCAGCTGAGATAGGAAAACACTTTCCCTGCAATGAATGATGCGTTCAGAGCCTTGGCGGCAATGTGAGGATCAAAAGGCGAGCTTTGAAGAAATAGGGTCTTTTAACATGTAGTTATTCAGCTGCTCTGCCTGTAGGTCTCACTTGTTTGAGATGAACAGAAATCAATTCCAAAAGCTCAGGTCTTCTAGCACTAGTTGAGACGTTGACATTGAAACATTATGGCTATTTTAATTAAAAAGGGATCAAGTATCATTTAAGAAATTACAGCATATTAATAAAATCTCACACTGAGCAAAACTTTAGTGTTGTCAAGATAAATTTGTCAGATAATTTTAAAAGCTATGGGTGATGTATTCAATTTAAAAATGCATAATGCAAGGAAATAGAGCATCTGCATGGGGCAACATCACACTATCCTGAAATCACAGATTATCACGTGAATTATTGCACACGATTGTTTTTAATCAAAGCCAAACCTGTCAGGCTCCAAGATCACCAGGCAGCCATATTCACCTAAGGCAGGTGGCTTATAAAAAAATCATTTCTTTCTTTTCCTTGACATTAAATTCCTTGTATGCTGAAGCTGTGTTTAAACGGAACGATCTGTACTGTGCAGTAGAGGTGCCGTTTCAGAGATGGAGCGGCTCGCGTTAGCTGGCGGTGAGGCACAAACACTCACTGAGGGCCTGATGGCAGCCCGGCAGGGACGTGAGCCTGCGTCCCTCTGCTCCGGTGGGAATGGTTCAGGTCTGCTTCTCCTGCAATTCCTCTCATACTGATGAGCAGATGGCACTGGGGAGGTATTTTATAGACTCATAGAATGGTTTGGGTTGGAAGGGACCTTAAAGACCATCTAGTCCCACCCCCTGCCATGGGCAGGGACACCTTCCACTAGACCAGGTTGCTCCAAGCCCCATCCAAGCTGGCCTTGCACACCTCCAATGATGGCACATCCACAACTTCTCTGGGCAACCTGTGCCAGCGCCTCACCACCCTCACAGCAAAGAATTTCTTCCTTTACACCTAACCTAAATCTACCCTCTTTCAGTTTAAAACTTGCCCCTGTCCTGTCACTACAGGCCCTGGTAAAAAATTTTCCATCCTTCTTCCAAGCATTTTAGCATTGAAAGACCGCAATAACGTCTCCCTGGAGTCCTGCAGTACTACACCCCTAGAACAATCTTTCACCAGCTGTTCAACGTATTTTAAGGCGATTTCCCAGCATCCAAACACTGTAAAACAAGGGTCCAGATGCTTCAAACTGCACTTGTCGTAACGACTGGTACTTGAAATGAAAATTAGTTTTGTCCTAAATTACAATAAATACAGAAGCCTGCAGGTGGTGAAAACAACATCAGGGCAGAGGAAACTCAGCCTGGGCTGGAGCTTGTGTCTTATAGCCAGTGATGGGTCTGTCCTCCATGGATACTTTCTTGGACTCACTTCTACTTCTGATTACACAAATTCACATATCAAAGGAATCTGCACTTTAATTATATATTTTTTAGAAAAATGGTTCCTTCCATTTTAAATCTTTCCCCGCGGTTCTCCTGTTGTAAGAAACCGCAGAAATTTACTCCCTATTCACTAATTTAATATCATTTCTGGGCTTCAGAATGCTATCTCCCTCTCCCCTAGGAGCAGTATGATGTATACACTTCTTTTATGGTACTTTTAAGATGATACTCTTCTTTCTTAGGTGAAAAGCCCTAGCCCATTAATCTATCCTCATACATAAACAGTTGGCACCTTTGATCATTATAAGGACCTTCCAGAGATGGAGGAAACCTGAATTTCATGCAGTATTCAAGATATGGATGCACCAGGTATTTATCTTCTACCATTCTTCTGGATTTTCATTCTTGTTCCTAATAATTCAATAGTTTTTTGACCAGGTTTGAACACTGAGCTAATGAAAATGAGTCTAATGACTTCATTATCTCTTTCCTGAACAAGGATAGAGGGTACCACTGTGCCTGTATGCTTAGTTATTTTTTTCTAGGCACATCACCTAGCATTTATCCACAAGTACTTTTCTGCAATTTTGCACCCAGTCATTAGTTTCACAAGACTTTTTTTGCAACTTTGTGGTCAGTAATCCTGAATATCTCTATGTCACCATAAAGCAAACTTTATCACTAGCCTATTCATTTGATTTGTAACTATAAATTACATAGGAATCTGTCGAACAGCAGCCTTTTTATAGGTGCCATACACCTACACTAAGCATTCAACATTGAGTCTTTCAGCACTTTCCACACGCGTCTGCTAACATTTTACCATTCTGGCTTTCCCATTCAGTTTTCCTTAAGAGTTTCTTCCTTTTTGGTAGTAAACTTTTATGCAGTGGATTTTTTAAAGCATTTTTGTTCCTAGCAAGAGGTTTGGTTACAGTCACATTAAATTCAGTGGGAGAATGTGGTTCTTGCACAATTACTTATTGATGTGGGCCTGATGCACTGGTCCAGACTAATAAGAGTTGCTTCCCTTTTGTGGGTTCTCAGATTAATTTTTCCAGGAGGTTTCATGCCCCTGTGTATCATTTACACAACCTACATATGGATAATTGCAGTGTCTCAATATTGTGTTTTCTGCCCTCATAGCCCTCACAATCTCTCTTAATAATCTGTGGTCATTTTCCCAAGTTTATCAGAGAGTTAGTGACACATCCTTATTATTACACTGCTCTCCTCTGTAGCTGTCTACCTACTATCGTTTCTTCCAAAAGTTTATCCTCATGCTTTTTTCCACAGAAGAATATGCAACCCTTGTAATGAAAGCTAGAAAAACCTCTTAAGTTCACTACAAAAAGGGCTTTAATGAACATTATATCATTATCATACTAACCAACACCATGCCATGGTGATGAGGACAAGTAGGACCACATTCAATTTTTTAAACATCGAAATAAAACATTGCAAAAAGGAAATCTAAGCACAAAATATTTGTTTGGGGTGAGCACAGGTGCTTGTCCAAAACCCCTGACAGCTCTTTGCAGCAGCAAGGTCTTGCTTCATGGATTAACAGTTGTTATAAATCAAGCATTCCTTTTCATTTTGGCCATACATTCCCCTAGTGTACCTAAAAGTCAATCCAAATTAATTTTGTGCCATGTACTGCTCATTCCTACCACTTTTGTTTAAATTGAAGACTGAAAGATTTTCCATAACTGAAAAATCCATAATGCAATTTTAGATTTCAAAGGGAGGGGGTAAGGAAGAAAGGAGAACATTTCAAAGATTCTTCTCTTCTTCATTTCATAAGAATATAATTAATTGCTCCCTCTCTTAATTTAATACTGTGACTAATCCTACTAAAAGGGATTATTTAGAACAAGCAGACAATGCATGATACATTTTTGTGTCATTCATCTGTCTTCAGAGAACAAACCTGAAAGCATCAACAACTTTGTCTGAATTTCTTTTTTAGAAGCCATTTTCAAAATTAGTATTTCAGGTCAGTGATTTAATTTAAACCTTGTTAAATGGCAAAAAGAAATCTGTGTAATCAGAAATTGCTTTTCTCTGTCAAACTTTGCTGAAGTTAAATCCCTTCAGAGACATTTGGAAAGTATTTAAGGATCACAGAATCCTTATCTTTGAGACTCTTTTGTATATACTGTACATACACTTCAGATGTCACTTTATCTCTGTCAGCTCTAATAATAGGAACAATTGCCACATATAGAGAAGGCATGATTCTAAGTTAAATATGATTTTATTCTCTTCATTATGGTGGTATCAAAAATAGAGGGGAGGAAAAATACTAATATACCAAAGAATTATTTAAAAGAATTACTGAGTAAACTTCAAACAGTGTTTCCATTAAAAACTTTTTCCTATTAAAAACATAACTCATTAATTACTTACGTCGGAAAACTCGCTCCTTCTTTTATTTTCGCACATTTATGGTTAGCATTAACAAATGAGGATGCTGCCTTTATAAAAATCATTATAATTATGAAATTTAATTAACTTATTAAAGCCTTGATTCAGGAATATAATTATATGCTTAATTTTAAGCATCTGGGTAGCTACACTGGTTTCAGCAGGATTAATTCTGCATTTATATTAAAGATAATTCTGAAATGCTTTTCACAGCAGTGGGGACACCTGTAGCTAAAAATCAGCAGAAGAGGAGAATAAAACAAGGTCAGGTGGAGCAGTTCTCTTCACGCTGTTCCCCTCCTTTGCTTTGTGCCACCCTCGAGGTGCCCGCTGCCTTTCCTTCCCTCCTGGGTGTGCTCCTACGTGCCGGGCTACAGGATTAGGCTCCCTTGGGTTTTTTGGCTGCCGGTTCCAAGGGATGGTGGTGCTGAGTGCTGGAGGACTAGGGCACATCCCCGAGTATTGGAAGTGTGGGTTTGAGGAAGGGAAGAGGGGGAATCGAGCCTTTCTGCTTTCGGGGCGAGTGCCCTGAGGACTCGGCTGAAGTGGAAAGAGGAAAAAAAGCGAAATCTCTGCAATGCTCTACTAGTCACCGACCTCCAAAGAGGCCTTGGCACTACGGGTCTTTGTTTAGTGAAAAAGATTTAATTGTGCGCCCAGCTCAGGTGCCTGAACGCCGTTCTGGATCCCTTCTGGATCTCAATGTCTTACTCAGCAGGAGAATAAGCTTTTGGTAGTACGGAGTGAAATCCCCGTACTCGGAAGCCTGCTCTCAGGTAGCAGCACAAACCTGCCAAAACCATCTCGTGGAAGCAGCTCGGCCATCCCTCCTTCCAAAACCACAGCCGCGTTGCTCTGCAGCCCGAGCGAGCAGAGGACAACATCCGTGCACGAGCAAGTTGTGCAGCCGGCGAGAAGCTGTTGTCACCTCTTGTAATGACACCCAGCAGCTGGTCAAGACCTTGCGGCCAGGTAACGTGTTGTCAAGAACATGTAGGTGAGATTTAAAACAGATATACTGTCAACATGACGACAGCGGTAAGACTACAGATAGCTAACTGTGGTCTAAAATAAATGATTGCATTTAAGAATGCTGAGCAGGCTGCTGGCTGCTACTGTGAAAATTAAGCTAAATATAAGGGTGTATTTGGAGCTTGCACCAGTTCTGCACTCCAGTGACTTGGAGAAATAGAGGGGACTGTAAGGGGCAGAGCTCGTTCTGTTGTGATGCACGTTTTTCTAAGGAAAAAAAAAAAAAAAAAAAAAAAAAAGTCAAGTTTTCTGACCAGACCCCATCCTGAGATAACTATGTATCATCCACTGGAAATAAACAGGATATTTTTGATAAATCAATTATAACTTGCATGAAAATATCACTGCAAGGAACACAAAGCTCCTGATTTAATGAAGTGAGATAGAAATCAGGCTCCTCGCTGTTGGTAAGAATTGCACCGATAGACAACGCTGCCAGCCGACAAGCCCAGTGGCAGCGACTGCGTGAATGACGGATAAAGCCTGCGGGTGTCAACCACAGGCTCTGACTGTCCTACGGAGCTTCTCCGCATCCCTAAGAATTCGCAACTAGTAGCTTAGAAATAACTGTATTATTCACTTTAAATAAAACACTAAGAGTGATGAGACCAAAGCTGAAATCAGGGCTTGCAGATGTCTCAGAAGAAGCGGAGGTACTCTGTGGGTCACACTATGGGTGGCACTTCTCCTCTGCCTCCGAGACCTCTTACGATATTCAGATTTTGTTAGTATTTTGCGCCTCTGACTTCCATCAGGGAGGAGAGTTTGCTGCTGTGAGAGGAGCTGTATTAACATTAGGCAGCAACTGGATACAGGAGAGTCAAAGGATTTTTTTCTCAGAAAGGCCAGGTGGCCTTTACATTAAAATAGATGCAGAAAAATAGAGGTCATTCATCTTCCATCTCCAAGGCAGGATTAAACGCTTGGCCCAAATGTGACCCAAATTGCTCTACCCTGCTCTTAAAAGCCTTTTCATATCTGAGGTAAATAACCTTTGCCGCAGAGTAAGATGATTTTTTTTTTCTTCCCATGTCAAATAAAGAACAGCTTTCTGTAAAAATCATTTATGTATTTGAAGACTGTTATGTTTCCTTCAGTCCTTCATTTCTTTCCTTTCTTGACTAACCAAACCCAGTTCCTTCAGCTTCCCCTAATAATTCAGATTTTTCTGAACATCAGTTATTTAAAATGTCTCCATATTGACTGCAAACATTGTAAGGCATTGTTCCCAAAAGCAGCAAAGATATTCCACCTAGGATCTCAAAAGTACTAAGTGCAGGAGGGTGACTCATTCTTTTGCCTTCCATGAAACTGCTCTGTCACCATACTCCACACAGGTATTTGGCTGGTTTTGTAACAGCAGGACACTACTCACACGTATTTGGCCTGTGGTCCATCTTGCCTGGCCATTATTTCTCATTGAATGTTTCCTTCCTGAGCATGGTACGTCCCCTCTTGATGGGTTCTGTATCTCAAATACAGAAAGCAGATTGGCTTGCTCCTGACAAATACATGTTGGCTGTTTCCCATTACATTAGTATTCTGTAGGTTTAAATAATTTATTCTATTTAAATTAGATTATTTAAATTATTTATTCTAGTATCCTTGTATAAATCTAAATTAGGCTGGCTTCCTCTTGATGTCCTTTCTCTTTTGGAAACAAGTATTATGTTTGCTTTTCTTCACTTGCTGGAGATCTTAAGCATAATCTGCTAGTTCTTAGTAGTTTGAGATTAATTTCATGATTTCCTAACAATTTGTGTAACCTAATTTATCTAAATATTCTTTAAGACATAATTTCTGTTTTATAGTCTAAACTCCTGTCCTCTGGTTAAAACTCTACCTTGCTGATGACTACTATTAACTTTTTGTAAAGACCAAAGAAAAATGCAGCTTCCCTTGTCATCTGTTATTTGCTCTTCTTTCCTTTTTGTTTTCCTCTTGCTTTGTATACATTTACAAAACCTTATCCTAGTTCTAATTGATGTTATGCTGTAGTCATCCTGACTTTGGTTCTTCACACCATCTCTTGTAATTATTGATAGTGATTTTTTTGATGATTTCTTTTCAATTTCTGTGGCATTAAAGAGTTCCTGATGCTGTCATACCAGACGTTGTTATACTCTGCTTTCCACTAGGACAAATTGCTTCTTGTGCCTTTAACTTTGCTTCTTTTAGAAAATGTAATTTTCTGACCACAGTGCCTTTTTGTTGGAAAAAGTTAAAAAACTGTTAGAATGTAATCCTGACTGCTCCTTAGGAAAAACAGAATTTAGGAGACCTGTCAAGTAGTGATGATATACCTATATGACAAAACTCAGCGTTATGCAGAAATAACCAATGGTGCACAGAAATATGAGGTTTCTTTATGGGCTAAAGAAACTATGTCACAACAGCATTGCAATATTGTACCCACATTAATTGGCACAACAGTGCAATGTAACTACACTGATATGATCTGATACTAACACTTGGTTTCTTCTTGCTCAGCGTCTCATGGAATTCTACCATAAAGACAGAACCTTATATAGTAAGGAAACGCTCCTGGACCTTTTATTTGGACTCCTTTTTTCCCCAAGAGACTCTTCCACCTTGTAAACTTTAAGAATTATACTTTTTGCAATTAACGCAGACCATTTTCTCAGGCAGTGTAAATTAGAGGACTAGACATGTTTATGTCCCTTAGGTTCCCCTTACTTTCTCTGTTAAATTACTACATGACTAAAAGATCACAGATTAAAGCAAAGTTAATTTTCACATATTGGTATTAACACCAAGGAAAGCCATTTGATGCTCTTCACTTCAGAAACCCTTTTTTCCCACTGGGATGAAGAGTCTGATCAGATATTTCATTAATATAAAATAACTTTATGGACTTGAGCGTCTGACTCCTAACAGGAGAGGAAAATGTGATGTTTTCACCTTTGCATTTGGAGGAAAGAAATTACTTCTCTAAATGAGTAGAAAAAGCTTCTTCTTATCCTTTGCCCAATTCAGAGTCCAAGAGCTCAGCATATACAAGATTTTATTAACACAGAACGTGACCTTTCCATATAAAGGAGAAAGCCACCTTGACAGAGGTAAAGCCATGCTAAAAAATCAGTCCTGCATTACGATTTGCAACAATTCCTTAGGTAAAATGGAAACACGAGTGCCAGTCCTCTTTTCATTACCGCAAGTGGCAGAAATCCTGCTTATTTCAATAATACAGGAATGGCTTCATCACGCTAACAATAACAAAGCCATCAGTAAATGGCAATGGGATGATTTCTGTTGTTCGATGGTATTAAATCTCAAATAAAATTATGCTATGAATACACTGGGAAAGTGATTTCTTTCTTAAGGCAGTGAAAATGTTGTGGAATGACTTGTATACTCACAGGGCAAATTTGTCTCCTTGAACAGAAAGTTAAGCATTTGAAAGCAGCACATTTTAAACTTTTGCTGATATATCATGTCTAGATTTGTTTCTTGTCAGTATTGGTGATTCCATTCATGGAACTAGCAAAAATACTTCATTATATATGCATATGCAATAGGTGCTGAGTACAAGGAAAAATCATCAAGTTAGGCTTGACGCTCCTCTTCTGCCAATATTTCCTACTACAGACCTGACTTTAGAACACCTACAGAAATTTCTTGCCTCCTTTGACAATCCTCTGAAAATTAAAAAAGCACACGCTTACCCAAACTATAGTATATATGTACTATACTAGTATTATACTATATACTAGTATATATAATAATTCAACGTATTATTTGAAGCTTTATGATGCATCTGAATCATATTTTTCAGCAATAATAAGGAAACGCGATCATTACTATGGTTCATGCATGACATGTGTTGGTAAAGGCTGTAACAAAAATAACTTTGCAATTTGCAGCCATATTATAGTGATGAAAGTGCCACTGTCCATAACGATGCAGTTCTACCTGTTGCCCAAGTGTCCTTCTGGATTTGTCACCGATTCCAGCTTCTGGCACAGCAGCCCTGCAAACAAGGTTTTCAGCTTGCTGTGGATAGGAAGGTAGTTCTGCATCTCCAGCCCAGCTACTCTGCTTTTCTGTAGGCTGTTGTAAGTACTCCTGGGGCACAGATTCTTCTGAGTCAGGCAACTTCTGAACATTGCTACATACCCTTTTCAACAAATCTGGCTTGTCCTTCACTTCCTTACCCTGGATTTCCAGAGAATGCCAAATCACCTCTGGGCACACGAAGGTTGTTACTCCATCTGGGCAAAGGATGTGAAAATCTAATAATAAGGACTGTTAGCTATTGGTCATGTTTCTTAAATCACAACTGAAAGATTTTCAGATGGTGTAGCTGAGCATGGTTCACAGCCCCACACAATGATGTACCACTGACAATAATGCAATCTCAAATTTCCATCAAATGTCAAATGGACCTGGGCTTGAAAAGTAAAGTCCTTCAGGGCTTCGGGAAAGGTCACCTGAGACCTGGAGAAAAGGCTGTGTCAGGCTACTCACTAACTTCAAGAGATGTGAGGTATTAACATTTCACTTTGATTTAACAAGGCTTGGAGACCTTCACACTTCTTTGGTTAAGAAAAGGAAAATCAAGTTTGCTGAGCACTGTAATTTGTTTTATTTACAGTATTGCCCAAATTTTAATCAGTATAAGCTTAATAACTAACTTTTAAAAGGTGGTCGAATAATTTCAAGACTTCCAAAACAAAAGAACCCTCAAAATTTAGAAGAGAAAAAAGCAAAGGCTAAAGCTACCATTCAGTGTCTGCTTTAAAAGTGGCAAAGATGGGTAGTTCCTCCATCATTAAGGTATTTTGAAAAGGGCAACTAAACAAAAAGGGAAAATCTTACATTTTAAGGCGGCAGTGCCACTGAAATAAGCACTTCTGCTCGATTTGTCATCAGCTCCTTGTTCTTTCTCTGCATTATCCCCTGCTTTTGCTGAAACAGGTCTCTCTGCAGTGAAGCAATGGGTAACTGATTCAGCTAAAAGCAACCTTTCTTTTTGCTGGGTTACTTTCCAGCTGGATCAGTGTCATGGTCATCCTTCTTCATAAGCACAAAAATGATTGCGTTGGCTGACAAAACATGGAGCATGGGAGGAAAAAACCCAGTGTTTGGAAAGGTGCAGAAGGATTTAATACTGTGCTTTGAATATGCTCAGTGTTCCTAAGCAAGTTTTGTTATATCTTCTTCCTGACAGAGCCAACATTTCAAATTTCTGCCATGTGGTCAGGCACAAACAGGGCACTCTCTCTTTGATAAGGCAGACACAAGCTATGGCATACCGTTACTTCATGGCCTTCATTTCGTGCTGATTCCACTGACGGGAAACAGTAGTTGCAACCCAGTTTATAGACTTGAGAGCTGATGTGAAGGTATTTGCCATTTCCACAGCCTGAAGTAATAATGAGGAGGAGAAAGAAAGGCGGACATTTGGTGTCTGTACAAAAGAAAATGTATACCTGACATAAGCCATGATGTACACCCTTGACTGGCCTAATAGCTTGAAATTCTCCACCCATTTTAAAGGAGATGATACAATTGCAGTGGAATTCAGGTTATTTTTTACAATCACAGTACAATGAGCACAGACTGCTCCTTTCCGTCTAGCAGGCTCTCTGCTGCGTGACAGGAGGTGTTCAAGTGGGATTGCTAGAGAGCATTTACCTTGGCCTTCCCACCACATACAGAATCAAAAATATTTATGGTAATGATGCTACTGCAATTCTGCTTGTAATAGACTCAAAATGCTAACTGAAAGCATCATGTAGCGGGAGCACTGCACTGAATTATTCCTGTGTATTGAAATGCTGATAGACAAACTAGACTGCTAAGCAATTAAGTCACTATTAGACCAAACCATTAAATCCATTGTTTGCTGTTTTAACTGCTGCTAATTGCTGTCACCATGACAACAGTGGAGTTTCTTTTTCTGGTATCTCCACGCAGTTTCCTTTTCATAATGGAGCCTGTGACATGGAAATTTACATCTTCCCAAATTGAAATACTTGTTGTGTTGAAATAAAGGCAGACATCTTTAGATAAGAAGGATTTTAATGTCAGCAGTAAAATGGATCTTATCTAAATTTTTGATAATCTGTTTGCAGAATTATCTGGATCTTAACACAAAGTGCATTTTAAAGTAGACTGTTAATTTTAAAAACTTGCCTTCCCACTTGCATCATAAATATCATCGTTCAGATTAAGATCAGGGAGGTAAGTGCATCTGGCTACCAGTAATACCCTGTACCTTGTGCAGACCTTAGTTCACATCCTGTTTATGGTTATGCTTACATCAAACATTGAGCTTGGGGCAGAGCCCAGATTTTATCTCTAATTAATTAAAAAAAAAAGTTATCGTTATTTTGGAGCCTTCCAAATATTTAAGTCCCTATATTTAGGTTACAGCCACCCCATAGCACCTATTCTGCAACGCTGCGTGGGTCCCTGTGTTCAGTAAGGAGCGTCCCAGCCCATCAATCTGTTATGCCATTTGAACCGGAGATGAATCATTGCTGAGCTGCAGATAGAAGTCTGCTCCGAACCGCCTGTCTAATATTAGCTGCTGATCCCACCTCCCAGGAATGAAGGAAAGCTGTCCGGAGAAAAGCTGGGGCTCTCTCAGTCCTTCCCATGCCTGACTTCAGCACCAGCTGAGAAGAGGTGCTGTGAACTGGTGCCAGCACTTGGCTAACATTAGACTTGGTTTTCCAAGGAGAAAGAGCAGAAAGAGGTCTACCCTGGAGCTCTGACTGGAAAAGAACTCCAGGACTTTTTCAGGTTTTCAGTTTTGGAGGGGAAGGCTCCAGTAGAAGCCAAACAACAGCTACTAAATACGTTTCCTCTAATCCGACACCAGAGGCTGCTTCCCAGGGATGGAGGGGCAGAGGAGAGCCCTGAAGGTAGGCTCCTTTCCAGCACCGTGCCACCACTCTTGGCAATTGTGTTTCACACAAAACTCGTCTCTGGCCACGGACACCACAACAGCGTGCCAGCAGCCTCGGCAGGCCAAAGCCCAGGAGCCAAGCCTGAGCTTAAATTACAGCACTAACAAAGCCCAACGTCTGTGACATCAGTAAAAATTCAGTGTGCTGGTTCTTCGTACGTTTTATTTGTTCACATTGAAAACACTGCAAAATCTGCCAAGATCTGGTAGGAATATAGTTCCCAGCATTTACACTGTGATAAACTGGGAAAAGTATATGGTAGTGTTTGAAAGACGCCCAAAAAGTTAGTGTGATTACTCCAACCCTCAGTAATTTTTCTCCTTCACAAACATTCCCATGCTGTAGTGGGGAGACTACACATATGTGCTGTTGGAAAGGATTACAGGTCCAAAGAGCTATTTAGAAGTCTAGCCTAAACATGTAGAACTGATGAGTTAATGCCCAGACCTCATTTGGGCACCCAGCATGTATCCACTTCTTGTGCAGGTGCTGAAACCAGTACAGAGAATTCCCTCGTACAATTTAGACATTCTCAAACCTTCAGGGAGTTAAAACCTGTCACATATTGTTCCCTAAAGCACTCAGGACAGTGTCACGATACTTGCTTCAGATTGGCCACACCACTACATGTCGTAAGAGCTAAACAAGATTTCAAATTCCAGAATTATCATACCAATACACAACATAAGCATCCACTAACGACACCTTAATAAATTTAGCTTCAGTTTAGTTGACCTACTGGATACTGGGAAAAGTAAAATTGTCTTCATATACCTATGAATGGTGGAGCAAAGCAGGAGGCAAATTTTGATAGTGAGTCTGGCCATTTTGATTCCCCGGTTTGATTCACAAGCTCCAAACTCTTCTGCCACAAATATTGCTTGATAGAAAGAGAGGACGTACTGATACTGTCATTAGCAATGTGATAAACAACCCCACTCACCAACATCAGCAATCAGGCTGCCCGGTTCCTGCTCTGAAATGAACTGCTGCACCTTTGGCCATGCCTTGTAGCACGCGTCATTGAAGCAAGGAGCAATTTTCTCACATACACTGTGAATATGGTCCCTCTCGAGCTGGTTTGCCTCCTTGTCCATCACAGCCAAGGCTAGGCTAACTCACTGAAGGCAGTGCGGCTGTCCTAGAGAAAGGGAAGGGAGAAAAACAAGTGCTGAAACTCTTGTCACCAAAGTACATTTCCTTAAGTTAAGCAGTATGACATTGTTTATTTAGGAAATAGTATTTCCAAATACTATGTTGCCATTAAAGAGAAACTGCTGAGGCTTTTAAAGGAAGAAAGGCAATTTGTTCTATGATTTTATACAATGTATTGTTTTCTTATATAGAACTGAAAGGAATTTTATGACCTACCACTCAATGTTTATTAACGTGCTTATATTGTTATACTCTGGAAGCTGTTAGCTTTTGCTTCATAAAGTCTCCCACCCTTTTCCAGTCTACCCTTGAAAAAGTAATTTCTAAGAAGCCCTTTGTTTACAGACACATCTTAAAAACCAGTGACTGAAAGTGATGATGAATACCTAGAGATGTTCAGAAACTGAAACAAAAGCTCCGAGAGGTGTCGTTTCTCCTCCAGTTCATTCAGCACCCAGAAAGATCCATGCTTACAGACTTCCCATCGCACAATTCATTGACACCCTGTGTTACTGTGAACAAAAATCTTTCCAGCTTTCTGAGCATCCTTTTTTTCAGCTGTTCTGGATTGGCCTGGTGCACTGGTATTAGCAATGCTGCCAGGAAAACCCTGTGATATTGCAAATAGCCTATGGCATCCCAAGTGATTGTTCAGTTCACCATGAAACTTTGTACAGAAAGCCTGTAAGAACTGTGAACTTCACTGAACATACCTGGCCATGCTAGGATTTCCACTGATTTATTGAAGATTTGGGCCACCAAGACAGGCTGCTCCGGCTCCACTCACATGCTGCAAACAACTCTAGGCAGAATAACTTCTCCTCTGAGGCAAAGGTATCGATGACAGCACCTCACCCAAGATCTCTGTGCTGCAGGCTGGCCATTAATCTGACTCCTGATACAGTCCTTATCTGGTCCTTATTTTCAAACCCATAAGCATTTAAAATCCTATCACCTCAAAAGACTAGAGTTCTGTGATTTCCTAGGCAATTACATCAAAGAGAAACACTGGAGCAGACTAAGCCCAAATTTGATCCTGCAGTAACAGCAAGAAAATAACTCTGGAGGCGTTGTTATGTCATTTATTAATCCAAAAAACTGTGCAAGGATTAAATCCTGTAGCCCTTGGTGTCTTCTGTCATATCAGATACTCACTCAGCATCACTGGGAAATTGCCCAGACCGCAAGTTTCCTGAATATCCTGCTTAGATCAAAGCGATGACAAGTATTGGAGTGGGGTGAAGAAATTCTTTGGAAGATCATCGTGTTCTCTTCATTATATGTGTTGCTAAATAACAGCCACTTTAGAAACACAGATAATAACAAAACAAAAAGACAACGAAAGTGAGTTGCATTGGTTTAGTGTCTCCTGCACTGCAATGCATATCTTTTTAGTTTCCAGTGAGATTTAAAGCCATCACCTTGCAAGCACTTACACAGGTGCTTAACTCTGTGTGTGCAAACAATAGGACTGACTGAATCCAGTGGGGATGTTCCAGGCACAGAGTTCACCACATGCATTAGTGCGCACAAGACTGGCTCTCCAAGGCAGAGGGATTTTTTTCTTATTGTTCTTCATTATAACCAAACTCCGCTGTAGGAACTAGTTTTTAAAAAATACCTTCAGAAAAACCCTGGCTGAAATAGCTGAAGTGCTCTACTGGGTATCATTTCAAGAGGAAGCTGATGTACTATCAAATATACAGGGAAAGGCAGAAGGAGGCGAGAGGAGAGGGAAATTGTTCTTTGGAAAAGCTGCAACATCATTTCAAAGCTTTGCTATTGCTTCATTTGACAAGAGGAAATAATAACTGGTGAATTGATGTGAGATCACAGGAGTGAGGAGAACAGAGCTGTTTCTGTTTAATTCCAGGCTTACAGTCAGGATAGCTCACTTAGAGGCAGAGGGACAGCCTGGAAGTTGCTACCAGCTTGAGACACTTAATTACCAGGAAAAAAAGGTGCATATGAAAGCACCCAGAAGACGAACCACATAGTAAGACACCCTTTCAAAGTAAGGCAAAAAAAATGCTTAAACACAAAAAACCCACCACAAGTTGTGTGTAAAACAGTGCCTCCTCTGGAACAGGAGCAAAAAAGATGTAATAGGCTATGATTAAATCCCACTTAGAATTAACAAAGACACAGCATCTTTTGTTTTAAAATGGTAGCTCTGAGAGTGGTCTGACTCTTTGAAATTTAGAAGTCCAACACTGCAAGGCACTATTAAAATAAATTTTCTATATGGTTCTTAGAAGAAAGTACCACTTCGTGGGGGAGGCTGGAGGATGAGACCAGTCAGGTTGGTCCCCAGCAGCCACCAGCAGCCATGCTATGGACATTTCTGCCTAGAGGAGTCCAGTGAATGCCCATCTCCTACATTTACCAAGCCATAAACCACAAAATGCTTGTCGACACTCCATTTAATGCTTTTAGTACAACAGACTGAAACCCATAAAAAATAAAGTGCACCAGAGGAAGAGAGCAGAGAGGCGTTTGAGGGCACAGCCACCACGTTTACTAAGTAAAATTGTTCAGTCAATCTTAGGAAGCTGGTTACGACCCACATTGCAGAAACAAGAAAAAAACCAAAATCAAAAAGCAAACAGGGATGACCACCAATCTAGCCTGGGGGAAAAAAAATTCTGGGGGATTGACTCAGGTTCAAACATATGATTTATACATGCCAATTTGAACCTCAGACATTCCAGTTTCTCTATCATCCCCAAGATCCTTTCTCTAGTCACAGGGAAAGCCAGAAAACGACTTGGAAATTAAGCTATGCATCAGGAAAAAGAAACATTTTCTGCCCAACACAAAATTGGATATTTAGTGCTGCAAATGTCACACAATGGCATTTTACATTGGTGGTGTTTGCTTACTTGCATAACAAAGGCTTTGGGGAATGCAGATATTTTCTTTTGAGTGCACTCACCCCTACCTTTATGCAAATTTAAAAAAAGTAAATCTGTTCACCCAGGGCTGGCAGGAAAGCAAAATGAAGAGGTACAGAGCAGCAGTTCAGCCTGACTGCCTGTCACCTAATCTTAAGCTAAATTTGACACAACTTGATTGAAAATGAAATTAAATTTGAGTGTAAAAGCCATTACAAACTTCTGAGTTCACGAGTGATTATCAACTTCCCGAACACTGTGAAGCCTCCGACTGTTTGTGCAGGACACGAGCCTTGTGCAGGCTGTGCCCCGTGTTTTGGGGAGCCCTGGGACCCCGCAGCATCGTTCCCCTGGGGGTACCCCAGGCAGCTGCTGGAGGGGGCTCTGGCTCCCAAATCCAGGGCAGGAGTGGCAGCCTCTGCTGTGTTAAGGGTGCCTTAAATTTATCTTTGAATTTACAAAGAAATCGTTTGGGAGGAGAATAGCCTTTCTAGTTCTAAATAATTTCATTCTTTGGGTAATACCCAATGATGTCAGTTTAACTCAGCTGCTCTGTGGTTCAACCTAATAGGAGAGAATACACTGATTTGGTAATAAGCTTGCTTTTGACAGGGAGAGTCTTCTAGAAGGACGTGGCATCCGAGAGCTCCCAGATGTAATGAGTAATTCCCAATTTAAAAAAAAAAAAAGCCAGTTCTTTCCCTCTGCCCCCATAGCACTTGCAGCTGAGGAGGCAATTGCAGGAGGGGGCTGCCCAGGGCTGTGCAGCGGCTCTCGCCAAGCTCGGTGAGTGGAGGGCAGCTCTGCCGGGGTCCCTCCAGCCCCTCTGTACGTGGGCCAGGCCATGGGAGAGCTGGTGGGAGCACTGGAGAAACGGGGCTGGCTCGGAGATGCGTCCTGATGCCATCGAGCCCTCCCTGCCGCCGGCCGGAGAGGTAAAACTGGAGCTGCCGAGCTGAGCTGGGTTTCTTCAGAAACGAAATTAGCTTAAGTCTTGCAGAAATCAGTGCCACCAAATGACAGAACGGCTGGTCCGACATAGCTGAAAATCCAAACCGACAACTCCAGGAACACACTGTTTCTAATACCTATGAAAGCAATGGAGGTGCTTTCCTCCCCTAGGTTAAGTGAGTATTTTTGTGACGATACATTTGGAAAGCCTGCTTAATTCTTCTCCCTCTCTGCATCCCCTGCACCATCACCATTCCCACCTTACGCACAAACATGACATTGTGGCTGCATTGAAATAGCTTCTCTGTGAAGTGCCTAATCTGTGAGTGAAACACTGCAAATATTCAGCCAGACCTTGGCAGGGTCCCTTTGGGGACCTCCAGCAAATTTGTTCTTCCACCAGCAGCACCAGCCACAGCAGGAGCACTCTGCCAGTCAGACTAACAGTCCTTACCCCTGTGAAGCAGAAAATAAAAGAAGAGAGGAGAAACTGTAATATCGGCCTTAAAGCCCTTGAATGATGGTTCCCATGAGGTGTCAGGATCTGGGGAAGGACTGATTAACAGAAGGAGAAATGCAATATGGGGTACAAAGGGGCTAGGAGAAAAGGAGAAACGAAAGAAGCTAGATGGGAAGCAAATGATAAAAGGGAATTTTATAAATAATAAAGCGGGAAAATGAAGGGCAGGGAAGGAAATGAAAAGCAGGAGAAAAAAACTGAGAAAAAGAAGAAAGGATAAAAAAGCAGACATGTAGAGAAACTCCAGGTTAGTATTTTAATTAGTTGGTCTTGCTGCATTTTTCCCAGATACCATCATGCATGGGCACAGCATCAGAATTTGACATTTAATCAGCCATTTGGGGATTCCTCATAATGCTGTATTAATATTACCGTAGCGCGGTGAAACCTTCCCACAGCCTCCCAGTTCCCGCAGTGCATCCTCCTGGCCTTATCCTCACCCTTTTACAGGGCTGAGAGGCAGCAGAGCTGCATCTTTTCCACCTTCCTAAAGCCACCGGCGACCACAGCGTAAGCTCGGTATGTGCCCGTCTGAATTCCCCCATGTCGCAGGTGCTGCCAGGGAGGTGGTTACATGCCGAAGAGAAGCAGAAAGGGAAAACTAGAAGGAAGGATGGGATTTGTGAGACTGAGCCAGCGTTCACTCAGAAAAAGCCACAGCTTTTGGAAAACCTGACACGGGGACATGTTCACCTAATCCAGGAAATTAACCCTGAAGGGCAGCATCACTAATTGCCAATAACCAATACTACTCCCAGCGTTGCAGGAGCGGGCAGGGAGAGAAGCCTGCCTTAAAAGACCCAGTCTATTTTGAAGGGAAAATGAGGGTAGAGCTTTGGAGGGGAGATGGTGGTGCTTCCTGGCAATCCCCATAGAAAGCTGGAGTGTGGAGCCTCATCCATAGTCCTGGAATCTGGAGTGCAACCCAGCAGCAAGGATGGTTGCAAAGGGAGAACTTTATGGCCCTACAGGCTAGAGAAGGTGCTGAACCTTTGAGACCTGAGCTACCCACTGATACCCCCCATGACTTTCAAGATTTGAACTTTGGTCCTCATATAAAAAATAATTTTACCAGTACTTCTGTAATGGAGGCAAAACATATTTAGGGAATTTGGGACACTGAGTGTTAAAATAAATATTAACCCACTTTGCCTTAAGTATAGCACGAGGTTCTTGGACTGCTCTTTTTTTTCCACGGTGGCTGCACCACCCTGACCTACTCAGGCATAACCAGTCATAAGATTTTCCTCTACCTGTTCTTGTTGCCTTCACAGATGGACAGAAGATCTCTTCCTGCTCACTAGCTCAGACTGCCACGATACAGTCTGCTGACCCCAGCCCTTTGGAGGTGTAGCACTACAACACATCTTTTCCTGGGGACCCCTCGCAAGTCTTTAAGTAAACACAATATATGGAAGGAACGATGTCCGTCTCACGGCAAAGGAGGAAAGGAACAAATTTAGAGCCTGAAAAATAACAAAAGCAGCCCTCTTCCCCTAGTTCTGATGTGGAGAGAAAATGAACTTCACAGCATTTGAAAAACTACTGGTGGAGTGGAGACGTCACCTCGAGAAGCTGTGCTGCTGTGCCGGTTACAGCTTACCCTCCTCAGCTGCAGTTGTGACATGAAGTTCACGTCTTGCCCAATTCATCTGACATCCGAGGAGAATTTTTACAAACACATGTTGGCAACAGCTACGAGTAATAAACCAAGCTTACATCACCATCACAGCTCGCTCTTCCTGACATGGACCTGTCACTGGAAGGGCAGTTTAAGTAATAAAACTTCCTTTGGAGATGGATCTGCGCATCCCTGGGAACGTTGATGCTGCTCAGGGGGTATCACCCTAAGTGGGGGCAGAGGAAAATTCCCCCCAAAGAAGAAGACCAACCCTGCAAACTCTGGTTTGAGTCACTGGCAAACTTGCTTGTAAGTGCACCCTTTTCATAGTTTATGAAATAACCTTTTAAAACTATTATCTCCTTCCATGTTACAGCACTGGGACAGCCTCTTAATAACAGCTACATGGGAAAACAAAGGCAAATATCATGACATAGCTTACTTACGGTACGAAGTGTACATGCAAATCCATAAAGTAATCACACTTGGTGATTTTTCTCCTATCTAAGAATAAGACATGCCCGAGAGAGTGAAATAGTAATTGGATTATGCTGGATTGAATGTTTTAGCGCTGCTTTATGCCATTATAAAATTGACATGATTATACAAATGGAAAGCATAAAATCGGAAGTATTAAACTGAAGTTCTTGTAAATTTAGTACTTCCCTCTCCCTGCTCCAGAGATCTTAAAAAAATATATATTTCTCTAAGTTGCATTATAGCCAAATCCTCCCCCCCTCCAAGCCTGAGGTACTAAGAAGAGACGGTACCTGGGCACAAAGAAGAGGAAACATTTCCAGCACTGTGCTTAAGGTTTTATGCATACAATTTCCATTAATCGAGCTAATATTTACACTCAGAATTTCAACCTTGAAGAAGTGAATTATATTCAGAAAGATAACAGTTTATAAAAAAAAGTCAATAACCAATGAACCGCATTTTCATTTTCAATGTTTTATTTGAAGAGTTATTTAAGGGGAAGAAAATAATAAGATAAGCCTCTGGCCACTGAAGACTGAATCATTTTATAGATGTAGATGCAGTTAGTCAGCTGAACAAAACAGTACATGACACCATTTTACAGTTCAGGGACTGATGGGAACAGAGACATCATGTAAAATAATTTTCAATTTATAACTTCCTCTTTAATAACAAAGAAACAAACCAAAAAAGCAAACTATGAACAAAGGCAAGTAACCAGATAGTCAGGAAAGCACACATTGACCACAGCCCAGTGAGCTTACTGTTGCAAGGAGAATTCCTAAAAAAATTTCAATAATCTATGGTATTTTCAGAGAAAAGCGTGGTTTCAACACTTCCTTTTTGCAAAAACTCAGATAATTTCCTGATTGCAAACCAGTACTGGGATTTATGATTTGTAGCATGCAAACAAAAGAGATGCAACCACCTGAACATGCAGCTGTAACCCTTGCACTGGAATTAACCGGTCACCAGGTATTTTTTGTAGCAGAGCAGCAGGCACGCCATCTTGATATAAGCAAGTCAGAATAAATTGCTTACACATTGTTAAGTCTGAAAAGTCCAGTAGTCTGTTCAAAGTAGCCCTTATGTGCTTGGAAATATGTGTGTTTGTACTACCGTAATCACCACACTTTTCAGTTTGGGTTAATAGACACGGAAAGTTCTTACTCTGTGTTTTTCCATCCTCACAGACTCTACAGTTACAGTAAGGATCCTGAGTAAAGATAGATTTTATAAAAAGGTCTGAAGAGGGTATAAACAGGCTTGCTTAGGTTTTATTTAATAGAGAATCCAACATGGGTACATGTCCCATGGGGAATTTTTTTCCAAGGCATCACTGAAGTATCACATCTCAATACTTTTGCCTGTTGCTCTGGAGTAAAGGAGACGATGTTGTGGAAGAATGGGACTGGCAGCCTGTCTAGCTCTTAGAAATCTCTGTGAAACACATTGGCCTTCATGTAGACCCTGGCACACAAGATGATGGTAGAGTGTGGGCAATGCAGATGGACTTGTGAGATTCCCTACCGACATGATGTTACACTCCGTTATTCCTCTTTCTCCTCCCCAGCTTGGGCTCAAGGCAGCAAAAAAAGATGGGTTAAAATGTTAGTTCACATGGGAACAGCTCAAGCATCTTCATTAATGTAGCTGACAATGAACTAGGCAGGAAAATATTGCCAGTTGCTCGTATCAGTGACTTTCTCTCCTGCATCTCCAAGTGATGGGTTTCACTTCCCTCATGTACAAAATCAGACCCTTCACTTGTTAATAGTATTACATCCTTGTTCTATTGCTATAAATGAGCACTGCCATCTGTGCCTGGTAATCCTTCCTTGCATGTGTCCAGCATCCCCTTACAAATCTGTGTTTTTCAGATAGAAGCAATCTATAGTAGCACTGGTCATCCGCACTCTAACGCATGTCATCTGATCCTTGTTTATTTAATAAAGAATTTGTATTTGGAAACCACTGGCAGTAACTCAACAGTGAAGGACTATGGATTTAAGTATTATGGATTTACGTAAGTAGAAAGAAAACCAGTCTGGTTCATGCTTAAGTGATTATGTTGAGTCCTGCCAATTCAGCCGGGGGGGAAAGCTCTCCACTTCGTAACTCCCCTGCTTGGCCTGTGGGACATTTGCCACAGAGGGGAAATGGGAGCTCCTTGCTTCATATTCCCTCCTGAGGACAAAAGAGCAGAAGAGATGGAACTAAAATAAAGTTGTTTTCATTAAAACTTCAGCATTGTAAACAAGGCATCTGAATAATACACAGGATTAAGTTGCACAATTTGAGCCAAATGGAATGGCGTACCTAATTTTGTTACTGACAGCTGCAGTTTTGGCATTGTAAGAGTTAATTTCTTAGCTTTTGATTTAAGATCATTTTAACATCTACTACTACTTTCTTTTAACTGCAGAGCCTGAAAAAAACCACAGAAAAAAATGAATCATAGAAGCAGGTATGGAAAGCTCATCAGGTCCTGAAACAGAAGTCAATAACCTGATTTCACATTAGTTTAGACCATCATTAAAACATCACATCCATTTAGAAATGACACAGCTGCGGAGCTCGGAGGAGCCATTCTAAACTGCCAGAAGCATCTGTCCCTACCCTTGTTTCTTCTGCACTACTGCACGTACTTACACAGTGCATGTGGAGAATCCAGTTCAGAAAAGGCAGCCAAAACCCCAAAATGGCAGAATGACTACCTGGCAGCAGGTGAAAGAGTAAGAGAAAGGAAAATTGCATGCATAAATACAACACCAACATCCACGGACAAAGTTCAGGGAGGGATGGGTAATCTAATCTGGGTAAGGGCAGGAAAACCTCCCCAAACAGTTGTCCAAAAATTAGGGCTCCCCTCAAAAAACCCTGGTGCTAAAATTTTGATGCTGTAGAAATCCTGAAGAAGAGAGGGGGTGAGATTGGAGGCGGTGTGGGGAGAGCTGTGCGGCAACCCAGCCATGGGATGTGCAGGAACATGCTACAGCAAGCAGGGCTAGTGAGCTGGCCACAGCCCCTCTGGCTATAGCTCTGCCGTCTTTGCTCATATTCATTAGTACTCTAAAAATAGCCCAAATACAACTAACCAGAAAGTGTAGTGGTATAATCTGGCCTAGCCTAAGGAGATGACTCATTTGAAATGAGATATGGGCAGATAAACCCCATGTAAGTCCCAGTAAACAGCCTCCTTTGTTGGCCTGCTTAATATTTTGGACATAAACATTTGTCATGTCACTGTTCGGTTGGAAACTACCCCAAATTCTGAATCTCAGTCACCCATGGACGCCCAGAAGTGTCTCTCCTGAGGTGGTGGTGGGCACTCTCCCTTACAGGCACAGAATCTCAGCTCTGTTGAGGTTGGAAGGCACCTCTGGAGATCGTCTGGTCCAACCCCCAGCTCAGAGCAGAGTCAGCCAGAGCTGGTTGCCCAGGACCGTGGCCAGGCAGGTTTTGAATATCTCCAAAGATGGAGACTCCACAAGCTCTCTGGGCAACCTCTTCCAGTCTTCAATTACCCTAACAGTAAAAAAGATGATTCTTATGCTCAAGCAGATTTTATGAGAAGAGTCTGGCTCTGTCTTCTTTACACAATCCCATCTCATATTTATATACATTAATAAGATCCCCCCCCTGAACTGAAAAAACACACAGAAGTATCATCACAGCCTGTGTTATAGAAGCATCACCTGGGAATCAGAAAACCGCTAAAGCCACGTGCCATGTAGTGTGGATGTGGCCAACCTGTTCCAAAATCAGCTTAGCCCTGAGCAGCACGGACACAAGCCAGGCTCTGCCACTTGGCCGGTCAGGGACTAGTCCCTTGACCTCTTCTCTTTAGCACGACAGACATAACCTTCAGGTACACCCACACCGTGTAGCTGTTACTCTCCAGCTCTGGGTTTCAGTGCTCTGACTAGTTTTCTCTAAGTCTTGTCTGCTGTAAAGAGGTGGCCCATAACAGAGAGGGTGCAAAACAGTCAGTGTTGGTCTCAGGGCCAGGGATCAGTCCCTCACCTTTTAATTAGCAGAAGAGACACAGCCAAAATTTCAAAAGGCAGTGTTTGCACCCAGGATATCCTATTACCTTGTCACTAGGAGACACTCCAGAGCAGCGAGGCTGAGTAGAGCCATCAACCCTTTGATGACGTGCTCTCAGAAGTGCTGTAATTGCTCTGCTGAAGTTGGGAACTGACTTCTCATATTGTCCTGAAGTCTCCTCAGAAGGATGTTCTGCCGTGTGGATCCCAGGGAGATGAGGACACCTCACATTTCCTTCTGGCTCCCCATCCTTTCCACTCGGACAGCCAAATACTGGATTTAAGCAGAACAGAGGTGGCCGTTGGAGAAGCATATCAAGCAATGCAGTATTAACATGGAAGGAGTCCACAGACTCTGTACAGTCCGTGGAAAGGCAAAGGCACTGAAGTTAGATAGCACGTATCTCCATGTGAAGGTCTACAGGGGAACCCGCTTTTCTCCACTGGCACTAAATTTGCAATTCCGTTGAGTTGCCTGACCCAATCCCCCTCCCTCCTTGCTCTCCCCAGCTCAGAGCAAGCAACACGAAAGTTTGGTTGGTGTAGCAGTGCCCTAGGTAAGCAGGAAGGATTTCATCGTAAACAACTGCAGCCCACTGAAGGACACACATCCAACCCCACGGAGGTTGGCAAGAGCTTCCACAGTGAATTCCACAATAGACTCCCCTAGCTGGTTTTACGGTGCTCGGCTCATCAAATTTACAGGGGTGGTATATACAACCTGTTATATTCTCACAGATGGTTGCGGGATCACAGTGGGGCCTCCAATATTTCTAAATTTAGTTTCACAGATTTAATACTTGAGGGAAGAATGGGACAGAAAAGGTAGAAGACAGTGCAAAATAGCTTCCAGCCTCACAGAAAAGATCATGAAAATTTGAATTACAGTACTAAAATGTCCCAGGCAGGATTTACTAACCTCTGGCTGCAGGACTCTGTTTCCTGCAGCTGCTTTCAATAATGAAGTCTCAATGCCTATTGTTTTGTTCCTTACATGCAAACAGTTCCAAGCGGTTGCTTTAATTATGCTGAATACAAAGCTGGGATGTCTCTGGCCAGAATTACTTCTGACAGCTATAGGAGTTGCAAGGCCCCAGTCTTGCAGGCCTCCAGAATTTAACCTGTCTGCAAACGGTAACTTGCGCAGCCCCCAGGTTCTTCTTGCTGGGATGAAAACAGACAAAATGATGTTCACTTTGCTATATCTTTCAGCTTAAAAAAGATAAAATTTAAAAACCCTTCAGAAATCCAAAGAATGGGAGCTCTTGGCTGCTAGTTCATAAAATAGAAAGAAAAGAATGGCAGCTTGTTTGCTATTTCTTTTTGTTTTCAGAACAAAACAAAATCCTCTAAAACTGACTTCGGACCAAAAAGAAATAAGGGAGGGCTGTAGATAAATCCTGAATTACTTTCTTAAGCTAAACCAAACAAACATGATATAAAGAGAACAGGCGAGACAAAGGGAATCCATAAAAATTTCAAAGCAATATGGAGCCACTTGTGAGCTAAGGTTTGATCTGTGTCATGATAATGTAATGCCAAAGTAACTCCAATGACATCAACAGAATTACTCTGGCTTTATACTACCATGACTGGATTCATAATCTGACACTGAACATATTTTTATTGAAGCCATCACTGCAGTTGCCACACTCCTTAGGTTTATAGATGTTTTAAAACTGTTCAGTGAGCTGTAGTTATTTTTGGGATATGGATATAGTAAAAGATATTAGCCAAAATGCTACAGGCCAAATCTTAAACTGATGTAACTTTGTACCAATTACTGGCTGACATGAGCTGTGCATCTGACCTTCTGTGTGTTGTGCACAGCAGTTAGGACAAGACGGATCTGCAGAGTGTTCTTATCCTTCTGCTAAAGCGCTAAACAACATAATGAGAGCGGTCAAAATTAAACGCGAGGTCACCGAAGACTCAGACTTGGGACTGAAAATATCCCAGCAGAATCCTATCCTCTGGCATGTGAGTGAGGTTAGCCTAAGGTAAAGACCACGTTTTGCTCGCTAAGCTTACGGGATTTTTCAGTAGAAGCCTGGGCTTGACTCAGGGGGTCCCTTCCCTTCGAATGAGGGTGTGGGCCCTGTGTCCCTCAGCCAAGAAGCTGACTGAATTCCAGTCTAGGAAAGCCTTGATGTGTGAGAGATTTGGAAGCCAAGCAAAATTTATAAATTTGCTCTCTGCGGTAAAGGAGTCCTGGCCCCGGCTGCAGTTGCGAAGTGGTGGGGGATGGAACTGGAATGAGGTATCAAGGAGGATGAAATGCAGGATAAAACGGAGGGAGGGAACTGTAGGAAGTCAGAGCTCCGTTTTCTGCATCACAGTTGGAAGAAATAAATCCCTTGTTTGCATTTTTTAAAGCTGCATAGAGGACTTGGCCTCCCAGTAGTAAGTCAGCTTTCAAAATCTCTCAGCAGCCCAGAAAGAGTCAGACTCCTCAGCTATTGCCTGAAGAACGCTCCATGTCTTCATCTCATTTCATCTCATCATTTTTTCCCCCCAAACATTCAAATGACTAAGCTCCATGGCATCATCTGTTAACTCCTCACCCTGTATCTAGTCCAATTTGGTCAAGTTCATCCAGCCATGGTCATGCACTCCCTAAGGTGGACTCACTCAGCTGGCAGCCGCCTTGTTCCCATGGTCCCTATGGCACCTATTTGCCTCCTCGCTTGCTACTGCAGTTAATCCCATAATGTGTTTTCACGTTCTTTTCCTTTTAACATCTTAATTTTTCTCTGACACTGTTTCACCTGACACCTGCTGACTCTGGAAGACTTTTTACCTCTGCTGTGCCGAGCAACTTCAGCTGAGAGCAGGACAGAACAGGGTCGGGTGGCTGATACCCACAGCCAGCAGCGGGTCTGGCACGACACTCCTCTGCCAGAAGACGCCGTCTTTGCACGTGTGTGTGTCCACTAATGCAGAGACACCTTCATACCTACGTGCTGAGTCTTCTCGTTAGGACAGGACAGTATGTTCCTGCCACAGAGAAGGGCCAAAATCTCTCAGCCACATTAACAGATATATGAAGTAGTTTTACATTGGCATAAAACCTAGAAAGTGCTCTCCCTTCCTTTCTATCCAATTCAGTGATGTTGGCAAAAATTAGTCTAAAAGACAAAGAAAGTCTTTTATTTATTAAAAAATTCATAAAGTAGTCCTCATATGTAGACAAATGCAGTGTGGTCTGTAAAAAATATATATCTTGACGTATGAAGATAAAAAGTTACAAGTCATATTGCACTACAGCATCCTGAGCATTAAGTTGTAGAGTCAAATGAACATTCTGAAAGAGTTTTGATATACAAATCACTAAAGAAAACAAGCTTCACAACAAGAAAGAGAAAAACATTAATAGGACTTATTCATAATTTATTTCTCATGAGTGAACTTGCTACCAATTGCCCAGTCATCTTATATAAAACAATATAAAGAGATAAAAAAAATACTACAGTATATCCAATCTGCTGTAGGAAATGCATTCTGGAATAAATATGATTTTAAAAGACAAACTAAAGAAGGTTCTTCTGAAAGCAAAGGAAACTTTCAATGTCCCCAACAGAACTATATCTGATGACAAAGAGTAGTAATTCTCCTGCCTGTGCAATCTGTCCTACTCAGTGTCCTTGGCCTAAGGAATGAGATAGGATGTAGGGTGCCAAAAATTCAGTAACATTATATTCTGAAATTAAAGGAAAAATTGGCAAAAGAAAATCTCTCATCATTTTTCTCCACATTTTTCTCTTCATCGGAATAAGAAAAGACAATAGAGTAACGACCAGCTGGTGAATAAAGTGGCCTATAGCTTCTCATATGGCAAAATAATCAGAGAAGTTCAATGTCAAAGCATCTGCTCCATGCAGGATGACATCAATCCAGGCTTCTAAGGGAAGGGAAAACCTTTGCTGCTTAGACAGATATTAAACCTTTCTGGAATCTGAAATGTATGTCCCCTATTAGAACAGTCGTTGGTGCTCTTCAGAAGAATTGTCTCCTACAGTAGCTCGTAGATGAAACCAGGACAATTGAAAATGTTTATAAAAGATGGATATGTTTGATATCATGACCTATAAGAGCTTGATAAGTCAATAAAACTTTCAGAGCCCACTCAGGAGATTAAAGTCCTGGAGAACTACAGCAAGACATGAAAAAAAAATTTTTGCAATATAGAGGTTTCAGATCTGTAAGTCATCTGAAGGGTTCTCGTTTCTGTTTAAAGGACTCTGGGGAGAACAGAGCTTGGTCTTGTTGGATAAGGGGCTCCTGCAAGCTGTTTGGTCCCGCCCTCATGGCTTGGGCAAATGCAATATACCGACGTCTTTATGTCTCTCACCGCACAAGTGATCTTCCATGGTGAGAATGACCTTGGGGGATCAGGTTGGTCGTGGGGCCACAGACCACACCGCATGAAGTGGCTGCAGAGCCAACTCAGGACAGAGACTGACCAATTTGCAGGAGTGTAGGTCAAAAAGATGGACGAGAGATGCCTTTTTCACCCCTCCCTGCTATCTATATTATAGAAAAACCTCAATTATCTCTTAGCAGTAAAGATTCTGAGACACATGGATGAATGGCTCTGATTCCACTAGCACAGAGCACTAGTATGCATGTAAATTAGAGTTAATTATAAGATGTTCAATCTTTCAGTATAATTCATATCTTGGGAGGCCCCCAAAATTATTTCATAGAAAGTAAAGGTGCCTTTCTTTTAATTACTAACTCTAAGTTATGGATTTGGAAAATTGAAAATTCTTAAAAGCATAGTTATTCTCTACTGACTACCGAATTTTAAAGTATCATTAACTGGAACATATAAAACAAGATTAATTTGGATCACATTATGTCAGTAATGGCTCATAAACATTTCTGCAGGCCGGAGTTTTATCCCAGAAAGGAAGCAAGTGCTGCGCTGGCAGAGCCCAAAGGTAAGTCTGGCTCTGGCTGCAGCACATGCCAGAAACCTTGGGGGAAACCTGTGTGTGACACCATGAGAGTCCCACAGGAGGGAAGGGAAGGATGTCTCCAGTCTCCCGAATTCCTGGGAGTGACAATCTCTATCATCCAACCTAGAATAAACTTCTGACTGCTCCCTCTTCTTTCCTCCAGTTTGAATGAAGCCACAAATAACAAAAAGCAGCTACGTGTTAAATGTCACAGAATATGCTTACTGACATATGTATTAGTATGTATGTATTATATATGCTTTTAAATAAATAAAAAAGGTTTATTTGTTTAAAAATAATGTTACAAGTTTTAGATTAACCTTTTATATTTTTTTTCACACTATATGGTTGTTCCTCTATTTCAAGAATATTTGCCATCTTTCTACAAAAATAGGCTACTTCAGTTCTATTTTATGACATACTTTCTGTTCTTATCTTGTTTCTAGCTGTTCTGTGTGACTTTTGACTGTGTTGCATCCTCTGTATCTTGCTGTTCTATTCTTCCCTGGAATATAAATGCCAGCTTTATTAAATCTGCTGTGACACCAATCCTACACAGAAGTATTTGGGGCTCTAGCTGGATGTCATTGATGCCAATGGGAAAATAACTGTCCTCTAAATTAGTGTTGGCCAGGCAATAGGCTTGTCATGTCAATAAGGAGAAAACTATTGCCCAGCTGTTAAATTTAGACTATTAATACAGAAAGAATTCTAACCATTTGCCAGACAACTTATTCTTCCTCCACTCCCGTCTCCTGCCCTGTGCTCCTGCAGTTTGCTGCTTCCCACCACAAGTGCCTGTGTGATTCTGGAGGGCTAAACCAGGTTGCCTACGCGTGGTCAGATCCAAACCCTTGCAAAACAAACCAACCAGACAAATCCCGCTCTTTTGACAGGTTATAGGAAGACCGGGCATGCACTGACTCAGTCTCAGAGGCCAAAAAAACCCACCGGCCCCTTTACCCATGTGTCCTGCTTTCTGAGGATTTGGCTTATGTACAAGTATAAACTAGAGAAGAGGCAATTCTCCAAACTGCTCAACTATTTAAAAAATAGGTTAAAATCTAATGGAAATGCTTAGTCTGCCTTGTCACCCAATTACTTATCTGACAGGTTACATTTGCTTCTATATATGTCATTAGCATATTTGCCTACCGGCTATTTAACCTGTGAATACTTTTACTGTTGTTTCAGCTCACAGGACAACGCACCATAAGCTCATCTGCCTGCCTGGAATGGACAGTTTAGTACTGCACCCATTGTTTTTCTATGTATTAGTCTCGTTTTAATCCACGACAAGACTTCATCTTTCACTCTGTGGTTTCTACGTTTACTCACAAACTCCTGTAAAAAACTTTTATCAAACCTGTTCAAAGGGATAGAAGAACTATGTCCATTTGTTCTCTCCACACTAGTTTGAAGGTACTTTCAAAGGACAGTAGTATGCTAGAGAAACATGATTTTTAGCAGCTGGCTATATTCTAGTTTTCCTTTTACTACCACCCACTACTCAGCAAAGCTTTTGTGAGCTGTGTTTTCCCCAGACTGAAAGCATATGCTGTGGATTCCAGGCGGGTGATGGTGCAGGAGGACCTGAGAGCATATATCACGATGAGCTTACCTGCTGATCAGAGACTGTGATTTTTCACTGCCTCCCTACACTTAGTAGAATACCTCCATACAATAAAGACCAAATGAGAACTCCCTGGGCTCCAGCTGAGATACTTGTTTATAATCTTTGCAACCCTATATCTTTTTTGTTTGGGGGAAATTTCCCATTTTCCTACCATAGAGCAATTCTTAAGAAACCACGTGGCCGTTGCTATGAAGGAATTCTCTCCGAGCAGAGATAAGCCCATCTTTTTCCACCTCCTGCTCCCTTTGAAGCTTGGCTTGGTCCGGTCTGTGCGAGCAGGCTGATGTACAAAGACACTGAATCAAAAGGAGCAGCAGGGGATTGCAGAGAGCATCAAGTGACTTCCCAGCCTTATCCCTGCCTCCCTAACATGCAGTATGCCAAGTGAAGGCTGGGAAGTGAGTACAGAATCCATCCTGACACCTCAAAATACTAGGCACTGTTTAGGCCACTGTCTGAGACTGCTGCTGACCCAGAATTGTCTCCCCTTCTCCTTTACTACCCTCCCTGCCAGCAGCCCTGTGCTGTTTCTTGAATCACAGCCCAGGCCACCTTTGCAGTAAGACATGAGCACACTGCTCTCTGCTCATGTTTGTTATAAAAAATTCATCCTGATGCAGTTATACAATGGTAATTAATACAATTGTACTGGAAACTAACTGCATTAGCTGAGCTAGTACAGTTTTCCTTCTTTGGGCACAGCACCACGGCAAGGAAAAACCCAGTCCCTGGAGCATGGCCATTCACGTTCGCATGCAAAAGACTATGGAGGTGAATTGTAAGCTCTTTTGTTCGTGACTTAACCACTGCCTTGCACAACAGGGACCCAGTCCATGGCCTGGCACACTAAGCATCCCAAAAGTGCTGCTGTAACTATGCAACAACTACTAACGCTAGCAGGCAAAGTATCATCCATTTCAAGCTCTGATTTTATACAATGTCCTGCTTTGTCCTTTCTTAACGGGATCTAAAAAAATGAAAATCATACCATTCAACCAAAATCACTGAAAAGAGTGCTCAGTTATCTTTGGAATACACAGACAGGAGCCTGTGTAGACAGGGACCAACAAACAAAACCTCTCCTGTTCGAGAACAGAGCACCCTATGCCAAGGATGAACAGCACCAATGCTCCAAAAAGTACTTGCACTTTGCCACTGACATACCGCAGAGCCGCTCGCAGGGTGCACGAACACAGTGAGGTTTTATCTCGACAAAGTGACTGCATGACAGCCTCTTCATGGAAGCCTAAATTTCATCTGAATACTAATGCTGGCATTGTGTTGACTTTACAATGCAGAGTTCTCACACTCCCACTATCAGCTCAACCACCGTACAAATTTCCTTCATTACTGCTGTGGCTTCACATTCCAAAACCCTCCCTTGCAGGAAATTACATGCATTTCAACATTGACAACAAGCAAGATCTGACAAGTAAATATTCTGCTGCAATGGGATTTGAAATCTGGACTTTGAATGCTTTCATCTCCAGATGGTATCGTATCATAGGCTTTTTCACACGAAGCTTTAAAATTGTGTGTCCCCTTTGCAAAGCCACAAAAAGAATCACCGAAGAGTGTGAAATTTCAATTAATATTGGCTCCCAAAAGTTAAGCCAATTAGAGAAAAATATTCAGTATATATACCTTTTCAAAAGGCTGGAGATTGGAAAAGTCTTAAAAAAAAGTATTTTGAAAGAGAAAGAAAAAGTTCCTGTCTTCTCAATTACACGAATGAAAATCAAAGTGTTAGAGTTGCTACTTCAAGTTGTACAGGTAATATGAAAAGAAAATTATGCAGAATCAATACCAACCCTTTCCTCAGTATGCGATGATGAGAATTTATCCCACACAACCAAATCCAAATCCAAATTCTAATTTGAGAAGCAATCCAGTTTGTCGCAGATTATCTTTGTTGGTGCTTTAAGAATACCAAAAGCCCTTCCTTATAGGGGGGAGCTGCCATCTACCAAAGTGGGGGATGAACGCAGCTGGAATGTGCTGTGTTTTGCCAATCCCAGGCTGTGAAAAATTCCCTTTAGGGTCACAGGGCAGGTTTCAGCAGTTTTCAGGCTGTAACATACTGCAAAACTGGTAGAGCCCAGCAGGAGGGAGATGCAGCTTACTCCATCACAGCCTTCTCCTCTGCTGTTTCTGCAATTCAGCACCAATTCTAGCAACAGAATAAAATTCAGCTCTATGATACAAGTAGGCGTGATTTCCATCCTTCCTTTCTGCCATTACTCTGTGCCATTATGCCTATAAAGCCCTGAGATCAGTTCAAGGGGCAGCAAGCTGTGCCTGAACGGTACCACACGCACCAGTTCCGCGCCACGCTTACCTTATGCCCCCCTTTTATGCTTCAACTATTATCTGTGCGTGTGTAACAACCAGCTTTCCACTTTCTATTTCATATGAACCTCATCATTTCAGCGCTCTACGTGTCCCACTGCATCCCACATGCCTACACCCATACCCAAACAGGTGTGAAAGAGCCAATTGTTAGTGCCTGTCAAAATAGTAAAAGGCTCAACTATGACCACTTGTCCCCTGATGGGTCTGGATTTCTTTCCTCTACCCACACACTGCTTCATATGCATGTTGGGACATGGTACCTGTGAGCCTGGTACCTACCTGTCTGCCCTTTTGGTTAAAATCAGACAGCATTTGAAGAAATTACTGGGGAAAGGAGCGATTGGCAGACAAGGCAACATGGTTGCATGAGCTGTGTATCCTTTGGAAACCACGAAATAAGTAATTGGATTCTGTAATAACTGACTTTGTCTAAGTGGGTCTGAATAAATCCAAAGGACTAATATTTGTGAAAAGAATGAATGAAAAACTCATGATCCCATTTATTTTTCCTCCCCAACTATCTGCTGCCAGCACAGGTTAGTGTTTCTCCTCTCTTTGTTTACTGCATGCAGTTCATTTTATCTTCAGGCAGGCATATATTTTAATCCGAGCTATTCCAGGAAATTCTGTAGATGTTGTGGAGTTGCTGCAGATTTTCACCAAGGTAACTAAACTCAGAAGATATATAAATATATATATTTTCTTTTTATTTTGCTTGTTTTTCAGTTCTGTGCCCAGCCTTTCAGTTCTTTACATCTGCATTGCTGCATCAATTCTCCACTTCAGAGGAATATTCCCCGAAGTCTCTGTTCCTTGAAACACAGTATTTTCTTTAAAAGGCAGAAATGACTTTGTGGTCTGACACTGGAATACCTGAGGGATTTCTACTGAACTTACCGTGTGAATGTTGACAGAATCAGCAGGAGACAAATAGAAGCTTTACTCTTCTAAACAGGGTTGTGGAAATGCCACTGTATTTACAATGGAATGTATAAATCCCCAGATCCCTCTGTTCATTGTTCTGCAAGAACTTGCTTAAACTAAACTAAACAAAAAACACTTGTGCAGCAATTCTGTTATATTACACTAACAACAGAGGAATAAATGAATATGCTAGTCACAGTCTATAGCAATCTCTTTCCAAAATTCCTTGTTTTCCACTGTACTGATTTATGCCTAATGCAGAAGATGACTTATCATGCACAGGTGTATTATTAATGTTATGTTAGAGGTAATATACAGCAAGGCCTGCAATAATAAAACAGTCACTGGACTTTGGTTGACAAAATAGGAAAAGTCACTACCTGTGAATACTTCCTATGTTTGACTTCTCATAGGCAGAGATCCCACCAGTGGGAATACTGCTGGGAGACAATGCTCCACTTGCTACTAAAATACTCTAGTCTCATCTTCATTCGGAGTGCATGTGGAGACAAGAGCCACATCCAACTCTATTAATTCTTAAGTAATTAAAAAAACCAGTGTCAATCAGAACCTGAAAGACTCCAGAACACTACACAGTAAGGGTGGACAGAGAGTGAGAGGACAGGACTAAGTGAGTAAACAACTAAGATTAGATTAGGATAGATTTATACCTCATTCTGACCCACTTTTTACAAAATGGGGTGAATTATTTCAGGCATGTTTTAAGTTATATGCCAACACTCTCTGTCATGCTGCACGCTTTCCTCAATCATTTTTCTTCTTAGAAAGAAAAAAGACACAAAAATTGAGAAGGAATGTATGCTACTCCCTTCTTTCTCAGAAAAAGGCCATGGGACATAGTGAGGTATGCAAGACCCTCACCATTTATTCTAAACTGGTAACATGACTAAATTTGCATTTGACATCTATAAGCACAACAAAACCCAGGGCACAGAGGGCACAGAGGGAAAAAATTCAGCTGCACACACAAAAAAACAGGGAGAATATGCAGAAGTCAAGAGTCATACAGTTCTGAAGACCGCATTAAGGAAGGGTAACACGACATGTCTCTCCCATCTCTTTCTGGGTTGCATGTATAAAAATACCTCTAGCCCATTTCTGTTCCTTTGATGCAAAGAAGTTTGCATCAGTGTAACTGAGGGTATGTCAGCACAGCATTCAAGGCATAGTTTTGGATTGTGTGGATATACCCAACTTTTAAAATACCTAGTTCATGTACTCAAAGCACTGTAGCTGTGGATGGAGTGCAACACATGTTTTCTGACAATGTTTCCAGAAAACATGAACTACTGAAATTTTGTCCAGACTGGGCCCCATTATAGAACCCATTCAACTCCATTCTTTCCAAACCCAGGATAAACCAGCCACAGACATTTAAAAAAAAAAAAAAAAAGGATACAACTCTTTATTTGGGTTATTATGACCATAATACTGTGACACCACGTCTAGTGGCATTAGTATTGCAGCCAACAGCTGTAAATGAAATGCGCTTGGGACCATGCTGGCACTGAGGCCAACTGGGACACAAAAGCCAGTGGAGACAGAACAGCCACGCATGGCTGCACCCATCCTGCCCACTGAGAGAGTCCCTGGCCCATGCCTACTCCTGATCCCTGGCCAGGATTTGTGCATGAGTACAAGCACGGTCCAAATTGTGCCAGCACGGTGTTGAAGTGAGCCAGAGACCAAGCTAAAGGATCGGATCTCTGCTCACCCACGTTGCTTAACTCTTGGAGCACGTTTTGGGCTACCCTGGGTCTTTCCAAGACACGCAGGGACGGCTTGGGGGAGAGCTCGCTCCAGGGACTGTCTCCAACAGGCAGCAGAGGTATAACTGCACCAGGAGGGGCTTAAAACAATCCCAGCTTCAGGCCACCAAACTCTTCCCTATATCCTCTGGCCCCATCTCAGGGTACACCAACGCACCTTGTTTCACACCATGCAAACAAGGCTGCAGAGACCTGCAACGTAGGTATCACGCTATTTCAGGTAATTCAAGCGGAAAAGGAAAAGAGCCATGAAATAATATTTACCTCTTTGGGCCTCAAAAGCATCACTTGAGACCCGCAGCCAAGGACCATATAGCTTGGAAGAAGTTGGTGTGCTAGATGAAGAGCTTGCCCTGAGTAATCTGGATGTGAGCCAGCTTGCCCCAAATTGCTCTGCAGCACCCTCCTATTAAGCAGTACAGAAATAGCTTATGAGGTATTGCAGAGATGTAGAATGACCAGCTGATTCTTCCATTCCCCTTTCTTACATCCATTACATCTAGAGCCTTCCCTTTCTCACCCCAAAATGTCCTCTCTGCAATTTTCATAGCATGGACAATATGAACTTCAGTTTAGTGGTCCCTGCAAACCCCTTACAGACCCTCTCGTGCACTGGGTATTTACAGAAGGGATGTGATGCCCCTTGAACTGTCTGGTACTTTGGGTCAATTTTAAAGTGGCCCTCAAATCCAGGTCTGCAGGTCTATCTATACCATAAACCTCTGTATTTGCCCTAAAGCAGTCCAGTTTGAAGCTACCATGCTTCCAACTCACCCTAATTCACCCCTTGGCTGCCTCTTCCTCCAGTTTGTTCAGCTTAGGCTGAAGGTCTGGGAATGGGAGGTCAGTCAGTGACTGTCCCGCAAACTCCCTCATACTCCTCACTTCTGACCCCCAGTTCTCTGGTTCCTCTCTCTGCTGTCCAGATGAAGAGACCAGCTGGAAAAAGAACCAGGAAATTCACACACCGCTTCCGAGGCGGCCTCTATTTTGCAGCTAAGAAGCACAAAATGTGGGCTGCTCTGCTGCGCATTATGAAGAGAGGTACAGATGGTGTAAGACAGCTCACGTGGTTCAGAATAATTGAGAGGGAACCTCAGGATAGACCTTACATATCAATGTAGACATATTATACTTCCTTTGCAGATGGTGCACACCACAGCATATAGATGTACCAGAAGCTCTTCACCCCACAAAGAAAAAGCTGCATGCCTTCTAAATAAAAAAAATAACACCACCACCCAGCTAAAATGAAGCAATCAATAATCTTGCCACCAGGTCTATTTCTTGAGTTCGACAAGGTGCCTGACTGATCAAAAATAAAAAAAAACATTGTCTCTTTCTTAAATTATGGACACAAAGCGATTTCAGGTTTGCGGGTGTACGCGCAGGAGAGAGAGAGGAAGAAGAGAGACCATTCTCTCCCTCCTTTTTGAATGACACTGGGGATTTTTTTTTAATCAGTTAAAGTCTGATGCTGCTACACTGCAATCAGAATAAGAAGTTCTGACTATATTATACTTTTTCCCCTTTCCTAAGCTGTTTCTACTTTCTCGCTGCAAAATGCTTCTAGCTGTAAATTATTTCTGCATTTCAGATTTATACAGAAATATGTATAAACCAAATGAAGAAAAACGAAAATATATTCATGCAGCTGTTTCTGCCTATCACCTTTAATCTTTCATGCACTTTAAAATATGTGCTTCCCACAAAGGGAGAGAGATCTATTTTTGCTTTATGTGAATATAAAAGTAATTTGTTGCCATAGCAATATTTTTCCATCCAAATGCTCTGAACACCACAGTTGCTTCAGGTTTTGGGCAAACTGTAACTATCCCAAAAAACATGTAAAGCGTTATGCTTCAATAACCTCTTCAGTTCCATTATAATCACATCTTTCTGCTAGACATTATTAACAAAAAATAATTCAATACAGATGTTTATGTCTATGCAAGCTTACTCCCAGAGACCACTTCCATATCTGTTTGCTTGCATCTTGTTTAATTCAATTTGCATTAAACTTCTGTAGAATGGACTGCCCCCCCCCCCCGTCTCTATCAGTGGGCCAAATTCTGAAGTCCACAGGAACGGAGCACAAATCGAAAGATGTTAATGCCCTGCACGCTCTACTTTCTTAAATCCCTCCCCCCTTGCATAGTGCTCTTTGGTGGGGTTCTTAGAGATGTTAGCCCTGTTCATTTCCATAGCAACCCTCTCCGCGGAGTGGAACAATTTGTTAAAATTGTTGGGGTTCAGCCTTTGAAAACAGCAACACCACAAACACTGGTACGAAAAGCCTCCCAGGGCTTGGGCTAGGAATCACAAAAGCACCATTTTTTTCACCTTAATTTTGACCCTGTCCTGGGAACAGCAACTTCGATGGCTCTGGGAGGACGTTTCATGCAAGTTGGAACTATGGATTATGGCACGCAAAACACAGCGCCTGGTTGAAGCTTACCATGTATTCTTATTGCAGTATTACATAGTGTTTAAATACAAATAAAACAGAAACCTAATGAAACTTACAATCCTCAAGATCTTAATAAAAAAAACCCCCAAAACCAGAACACACAGATGTTGGCAGCTTTCCACTCTCTTCCCCCTACACCTCAAGAGCGATTTCACAACACAGGGGATTTGTGTAAATCGAGGTCAACCGCCCCAGCCCACTCACAGCGCTCCCAGGCGTGATGCCACATTAAACTTCATCAAAACCTCCACACTGGCCACCTGGTGCTCATACACCCGGTGAAGTTCTCCAGATGTGACCAAAGCTGAATCGCTGTGCGGTTCATTTGGAAAGAAGGCACTGTATGTGTGCACGTCGGGTTTTTTTACTGTTTCTCACTGGATAGGATTTGTGCACATGTAAGTGTCCCTGTTACCTTGCACACATTTTCACCACCCCTGACTGCTTGTTTGGCTGTTTTGCTGCACGCTCTTGAGCCTGCTTGGCCTTGCTACAAGAGCCTGTAAACCCTTTAGGGATATTTATTATATATCCCACAGGGCCCCAGCCTGGTAAGCTTTTCTGTAAGACTACAATATAAACACTAAATAAACATGCTTGTTATAGGCCAGACATGCTAACACAGTATCTTGTTTCTTAAAAAAATCTATCATATGCTTTCTTAATCCAGATGTAAATCATGATTTACTGTCGTATTTAAATTGTCACCATCTGTTTAAAGTGGACATGAAATGCAAAATGGCCTTTTTTCCCACTCTCTCACAGCCAACCTGAAATGAAACATGCATTTTATACTTCTGAATACAACTGACTCCGCTGCAGATGGCCCTTCTTTTGTGCAATCATCTGCACCGGTAGTGCCTGCATGTGGCTTTTATATAGCAACACAGAGAGGGAAAGGAGACAGCACGGAACAGCAATGTAATTGCAGGTCCATGAAGAGTGATCAGGGAGTCTTCAACACATAGATATTTGCAGTATATAAACTGCTATAACATACTCGCCTTAAGGGGAAGTTTCATAGTCAGCTTACAACAAACTAAATCCACATGCTATTGCAAAACCATGAGAGTTCTTGCCTTCCCTTTTGCCCCAGTCTGCAAATTTCTGTCCACTCCCTTCTGCCAGCATTAAAGCAAGCCTGGGAAATCGATCTAGCCAAAAGCCTTTTTCTGTTTTTGAGATTTGCCGTGTTAGTTTTCAGATCTGGCTGATCACGCAACCAGCCACGTAAACCCCAGTGCAGAGTGAAATTACCCCTTTCAAGGGCATCACAGACATTGCAAATGGAAGTCAGTTAATCCCTGTTGTGAAAGAACACTCTTAACTGACTAGATTTCATATTGATAGTGTTCTCTACGGGGTTATACACAAAATAACTATCAATCAGTATCTCAGGCAGCTTACTGCCAGAGGAAACAACTTACTGTAAACAATGTTTCTGCAAGACAGGTGCATATTTAGATCACTATTTTACAGACAAGGAAAGAAACTGAACCACATTAAGTTTTATCCCTAAGGTCAAAGAGAAAATGCATAAAGCAGGATAGGAGAGTTCTTCTGCCTCTGAAGTCCTGTACCTTAACTACAAGGCTACCTTTCTTTGCACATTCACCTCTCTTTCATGTGTGAGTGCCTGTACACATATCCACAGAAAGATTAATGTTTCATAGAGAAATATGTCTAACACCATGAAAAAACAATTTTTTGTGGTCAAAACCAAAGTAAAAACTAATTTTATAAGCTCTACTAAATTATAGGAGCAATAGAGAAAATTAACAAGCAGAATGTGCACAAAAGAATGTTGTACAGCATCATACACTGACTTCATTCTTAGGAGCAAAATTGTTAACTGGTTTTTACACCTTAGAATAACTAATAAAGATCCATTCCATATTTTACACTGCTGACCTCTAAATGTGATTTGAAATGCTTTTTTTTTTAAATGTGAAATTCAAATATTTTTGGTTTACCAAGAATCAACAGGTGTTAACAATATCATTCCATCAAGGCATAGTGCTTATTACTATTATTTTATTGTTCAGTCCAACTAAATACCACTCAATAGGTACGGAACGTAATCTATTTTAAACACAGTGGCAGATGAGCTCTGTTTTTTCTTGTATCAACATCACAGTTTTAGAAATGCCAGCTAACAATGAGCGTTATTGTACCAAATGAGATAGGTGATCAGGCGCTGAACCGTTTTCCTTCTGGCTGCCTACTTTCTCTCCACAGTCAGGCAGTTCCACAACTGGCAATGCTCCAAAAGGCATGGAGATTCATAAATGCAAATATATGTATTAAATATGCAAACATTATGGAGCAGTGTGCCCTGAAATATGCATGTTCTTAAAACATAGCAACATAGTTTCCTGATAATACCTAATGACATCTGACAGCTCATATTCTAAACAGATTTCATCCTGGAAGAAGAATTAGCGGGGAATACAAACAGAGGGATACAAGAAAGTAAAATAAGTACGTTTACGGGAAGAAAGAAATGCAAGGGCGAATATAAAACTCCCCAACATCGATCACCCTACAGAAACTCCTGACCATATTGCAGTGCGCGGTGCAAAAGGTCTGTTCCCCCAAATCGCGTGGCAGAGGGCTTGGGAGAGTCCGGGAAAGGAGGGACGTGAACTTGGGAGCAGAGGTACGCCGATGAATCTGCAAACACGCGGGCTTCCCAGCCGAACTCCTCTGGAAAGAAGGAAGAAGCAACTGTAAAGGTACTCGGGGGGGGCAGATGCGCAACCCTCGCAGAGCTCGCCGATCCTCCGCTCGTTTATCATGCGTTAGGTCAGGGCTTCACCCTTCGCGAGGTCAGGGATTTGTTCCTCCTTTCAGACGCTGAAGCATCCATCAAAGTTGTGCAGTATCCAGCCTCACCAGCTGGAAATAACGTGCCAGAGGACGGTTTTATTTAAATAGGAAGAATAGCGGGAGGGCCGTTCTCACAGTTGCCTAAACGCCCTTTAATGCCACGCTGACAGCCGAAGGCAGCCACGCGGCGTTGAGATCCCACCCGGAGAAGGCAGCTTGGTGTCTAGCAAGCATAAACTTGGACTAGCATAACTCTGACCGCGTATTTCAAAAGGGGGAGAAAAATCTGTACGGTTCTCCGGCTTGTTCCGAACAACGTGAAGAAGGATGCGGGTCACCCGGGTGGGTATAAAAGAAAAGGATCCGGGGGCATGGGGAATACTGCCATAAGGCAAAAAGCGTAGCCCTCAGACCTGACGCAACTCATGAGCTAAAAGAAATGGAGAATTGCGTATAGCTCTGGCCAGCTCTGGCCTCTAGTCACCGTTTCCCCACTGACTTGCCGCTCAAAGTTGCTCTGAATCATTGTGTTTCTGCTTAGGTTTTGTTCCTTTCCGAATAGAGATAATGCATTTTGCCTTCCTGTGAGGTGCTTTGGCTTCCATGGAAGAAAAGAGGTATATGTGAGTCGTTTTGTTACTTAACATGTGAAATCTGCCAGGCAAAGTCCATCATTTTGGTTTGTATTTGTGCAGCAACTGGTGCAATGTGGGTCCTTCTTTTTTACTAAGGCTTGCAGGCACTTGCAGGCAAGCAGAAGGACATAGAGTTAATTATACCCATGCATGAATGCATGAAGAAAAATATTTTTTAGAAATAAAAGTAAAAAAAAAATTAATTCTGGAAGACTGTCTCCTGAGGCAGCCTCTTCGCATCAAACCCCTTCAGAACTAACTGAAAGAAAAGGCAGAGCAAAGCCAGTATCTGAATGAAAAAAATAAACTGTCCTAACAAATACAGTGTCTGTATGAACTGTTCAAATCTTGATCTTCCTTACAGAACTAAACAAACATACTAAAGACACATTATCTTTTAATTTCAGCATTTGTTCAATTAATTATTTGATATCATGCAAAACCCCCCAAGAGATAGCCAGTTAAGGTCCCAATACTATAAATACGTGCATGCGAGGGTTTTCTGATTTAGCAAGTTCAGGTGATCCATCTGTATGTGAAGAAGTTAGGGATAAAACCTGAGTTCCTGATCACGCTGATTCTGCAAATCCTTGCTTAGATGAGTAGTCCTCACTCATCTGAAATGAGGCTTCTGTCTGTGGGTTTTTTTTCCTTCCTTCTTTCCTTGTTTCCTTCCTTCTTTCCTTTACCTCTTTTTCTTTCATTCTTTTCACTCATTCTGTTTGTTGTTTTTGCCAGAACTTTTTTTCTTTGATTTCTGCTCTTTGAGGAGCCATCAGCATTTACTCTTGGCAGTAGTTTCGTTTACACAGACAGAGAAGGCTTACCCACATAAAAAGAACAGGCTTACATGCCAGATTTCAGTGGAACTGGACTTGTGTTCCTGATCTGCTGGTGTTTGTGAGCAATAAAAAAAATTACACTGATCTTGCTCGTGGGAGAGGTCAGTGGGAACCAGTGTTTGTCATCACCAGTCCACTGTGACTAACATTTAAGAGTGGCAATCTAGTCCTAAGCATCCCAGTTCTTTTTCTAGTCAACTGCACCTCGGAGAGCCTCCAAAGGTGTCCCAACCCAGCTAAGTTAGCTAAGAGCAGGAGTTATGTCCTTCTGGATCTGGCCAGTCCTTTTAAAGTTTTAAATCTTTGCTTTAAAGGCTGACAATTTTTTACTCTTACACTGCTGCTTTCCACTGTGCTCTTTTTTCATCTTCTCGCCAGTAAATAAACTTCTCTGTCAGTACAGCAGCTTGAATATGGATTTGCAAAAGCAGAACTTTGTTTTATTCAGTCTCCAAAGGTCTTTAAGAAGCGGCTGCTCATTTATACATCAACCCCGCTTAAAGCATGAGGGCAAATCCTCTGGGTATATGAGCAGAGCTCATTAAATTCGGTGGAACCATGGCTCCAAGTCACCCAGAAGTCTGCTGTACACAGCTGTCCAACCCAGGAATTCACAAATAAAACAATCTGGTAAAAAATTATTTGGTAAAAAAATCTTCAAGGATGTGTCATCACATATCTTGCAAATACTCTGCATTTCCTTTGTATACATTATTTGACTTTAAAGGTTGCAGGAGGGGAAAGTCCTACAGCATTAGAATATGAAATTAAACAAAGAATCCTGTCATTTCTCTACTGACATGCAGTCTTTTATTTTTCATCATGAACACTGTCTAGCCCCTGATTATGCTGACCCTTTACTTCCTCTGGCTGTGCACTTCTGCCTTTATTGTACAAGGCACCCAATTTACCATAAATTGTATATTAAGCAAATAAATTATTAATATATTTGTAACCTGGAACACAGTTAAAATGCAGTTCTAGTATGCAACTTGGATGGCTGGAAAAACTGTTTTCAGTGGTGTATTTGCATCTTACAGCAGTGACTGAAAAAATTATAAAGGAGTAGAATATATTTGCCTGACATTTTTTACTAATCTGGGACTTGGTTTTGCTGAAGAAAGAGAAAGAGGACATCAGGAATTTGGGAAAAATGGTTGCAAGAGTTTTTTTACTGGTTAGGATCTGAACCCAAAGCCCATTTCAGTGAGTCAGGCAACTCCCATTAACTTATGATTTTTTGCTCAGAACTTCATGTAAAATATTACTACAGATGTGTAGTACACTTACAAAGCATAAGTGACAGTACACAATTATCACTGTTGATGCTAAAAGCTAAAAGAAATTGAATAAAGTAACTGGAGATGCTGAGTTTGGGAATCAAATGGCTCACACGACATATCTCGACATATGTTACAAACTGGTGTTATACACGGATGTTTCATGCTATTTTGGCACGTTAGCATTTGCAGCATTTAAGGCATTATTTAACAAATAACAATAGATGTGTCATTGTATTCCAGTTAATGGGCTTGTGTTATGTTTTATCCAAAAGCCTCCACAATGAGTGAAGAAACTAAAGTTACTAGTGAATTTTCCAACCTCTCTTAATTTGAGAGGTGAAGGAAATGGCTAGCAGACAGCTATGAAACCTCATCTATCACATAAATAAGGTAGTAAGACTTTCTCAAGTCATGTTTTCAATAACAAGAGGAAATCTGATGTTTGTTACGTAACAATAATTTGTTTCAATAAACACCATTGATCTAGAATATGTCAGTGATTTAGTATTCTAGTGATTTTAGTGATTGTCAGGGTTTTGGAAAGTCACAACGCTAGTAATGTGCATGATAAACAAAATAACAGCAAATTCTGGGTTCTAAAATGGCATAAAGGATTTTATCTCTGATTTCAAAGACATTGCGGCATGTCAGAAAAGCAGAAAATTTTACTCATTACTATACTTTCTAACAGATATTTGGTTAGTTATTCCCATAAATACATTTATATTATCTTGGCCCTAGTAACTGATACTATCATTACATTATATGCTAAAAGATTAGTGGGCTATAAAATTAGCTGATACTGTGATTGGTGATATGTTGATAGGGTAAATTAAAGGTGACATATATGCTAACTTTTGCTAAAATGCTATGCTAAAATTAATTATTTAGCCAGGTAAAGGATGATGTTCTGTTGTTTATGAACATATTCAAAGTTTTACTTTTTCAGCCGAAATCTGATATACTTATTCTCAAATATGAGATAGTATTCTTAAGGAAAAACTTGTTAAATTATTTTCTAGATGGAAATAAGTGTGTGAGAAGGTGAGAAAGCCCTTTTATTCTGTCATCATCTGAACAGTGCTCACATTGCAATGAAAACTGAAAAATTGAAATTTGTCAGAGACATAGTTCTGGAATGTAGATATGCCTTTCATTGGTCTGCTGAAAAATCAGATTTAAGATTATAGTGCTTTAATAACATACTTTATACACAGATAGTAAATGATATTAAATGGATAAAAGCAAAAATCTTCCATTTTTTTATGGCACTCTACTTCTGTGAATATATTAAATAAGTGAATATTGATTAGATAATGTCTCAGGATTCCATTAGCTATGAAGATGCAAGCACAAAAAGGTGGATAGAATTTAATACTTATTTGTGGATTGCAAATAAGATCTGTGAAAGGGCGTATGAATGAAGTCTGTGCCCCAGAAAATACTTCTTCTTCTTGCATGATACAGAAATATCCAGAGGTTTCTGTCATGGTGATGAATATGTAGCATGTAGTGTGGTGCATTAATTCGGTGACTATCTATGAAATAGCAAGATGTGACATTTTTTTTTCTTTTTTCTTAGACTTAGTAGATAGCAAAAATGGCAAAAATCCCACATTTTGCAATAAAACACTCAGAAATTAGGATGCTTTGAGGTAAATGTTGCCTCTCTGGGCTAAACCTTCCACTGTCTGTGTCCTTCTACAGGGGCTTGGGATGAAGAGGCCCATCCCACTCTGGCTTCCATTGTAGAAAACCACCTGCATGGGCACGGAGCAAGACGGGAGCCGTGGGGATGGTGCAGGTACTTCAGTGATTGACTCGATACAGTCAGCCTGGGACCACAGGGCACACCAGAAAACACTTCGTCAAAGGGTTAGGTGTGTAGGAGAACCCTGTTCCATGGTGGCTGGGCTGGGTTTTCAAGGAAAAAAACTGTGACATCTGTTTGCAGTGTGGGTGCAGGACTTCCAGGAGGATAAATCACTGCACAGAGCTCTCTACACTGTGATGACTTCTGAGTCACTGAGTTGACGCTTGCAAAAAACACAAGGCCAACACGTGTCCCCAGATGCCCTCAGTTAAACTGTTGGAGCAATTCCTGGTGCTGTTTTGGCATTCAGGATTTAGCTAGCTCCTGGGTCAGAGACCTTGCCCAAGAGACAGGTTGGATGTAGCTATCCTGCCTTGGAATTAAAAAGAGATAAATGGAATGGCCATGGCTAGAGCATGCCAGTTTGTCTTCAAGTCAAAGAACAGACCCTGGCATCATGTAGCTAGCAGAACATTCAAAATCTGGGCTTCTAGGGCCCTTTGCTGACTTCTGAAGTTTCCTCTTTCAAAGGCAAGCACTTAGGTAGCCCAGTATAAACATACCTACTCCTGGCCATGTGGTGTAGCCCGCTAGCTATCTCTGGTTTAAAAGCCTGTTGGTCCTTCCTTCCTTGTGTAGATGTAAAATACTTTTCTTCTACTATTACTCCCCAGATTAGATAAGCCCCCTTCCCCACACCATCACAGTTGCCTCATACTGAGTCAGTTCTTCACTGTGATCTCTAAATCCTTCTTGAAGCTAATGATTTTCAGGGTACATCCCTCAGTTCTGTGCTACGGCTTGCTTCCTTGTGCCTAGCTGTTGGAGCTTGAACTTGGCTTTCTTAAAATGTATTTTTAATGGTCCACCTTATAGATGTCTCCCATGGATTCCCTATGCTTGTTACTGGTTTTTCACAATGTCGAATAATCTGCTATTTTCTAATACTAATATCTGAGAGGTGTCTTTAGAAATACTGTTACTTGCTTATGATTTCTTACTGATCACTGCTCTCTGAGATCTGTCAGACAGAGAGTTTCCAACCCAGGTAAGAACTGTTGTTTGTTAGGATTTTACAGTGCTCATGGTACTCTTATTCCCACGGAAGCAAGGTGCCTGGTTTTGCCCTCAGCCTCCCAATATTTTTTGAGGCTGTTTGTCATTTTCAAGCACATTTGCAGAGAGATAAATATCCTAAAGATAAATATATTTCATGAAAGTAGACAGTTGTAGGGAAATACTACTAGAGTTCAAATATCACTCTCAATAATTTCTGAATCCATTGGGTAGTTTCTATAGTTAAAGATGACAGCACGTTTGTCATTTTGAAATACCCTGCAGCAAGAAATAATAGCCCTGTGTTGATATATGCAGAGTAAACAGAAAATCTAAGTGTAGTACTATTGAACAGTCAATTAACGAAGGGAGACACAATTCCCTAGAAAGTCAGGTTTTGTTAGCTCTCAGAACTACTTGTTTAATCAGCTTGTCATGTGATACCAAGGTAAATACCTTACAAACCTTTGCCACACATCCTTTATCAAACAAATTTGTAGTACAAAAAATGAGATTGGTTTGACCAGACTGATTTAATATCTTGAAATTCTATTCCTATCTCTTTCTATAAATTCAATCTTTTGCCCATTTTTTCTGTTATTTGGTCCAGTCTGACTCCATGCTGAAAGACTTATCAGCCAATGCACTAACCTTTTTTGAACATTGACATAACATTAGCACTGTTTTTGTCTTTTCAAATTTCCTTAGTAATCTGAGATTTATTAAAAATTAACCTAACCCATTTGTTCTCTAATGTCCACACCTCAGAGGCATTCAGTTTAACATCCTTTTTCTTTGCTAGGCATGGGCTAGGAAGTACTTCTTTGACTTCTTATAAAATTAGATATTTATTGAGTTCTTCTGCCTTTTCTACATCATTATTTAAACATCTCCTTGATTATATGTCTTATTAATGAGACTGGTGTCAAAGTGCTTCCTGAATTATTCATGGTAGTTTGTGGTGATGAAACCATGGAACATAGCAGAAGATGAATGGTTTTGTGGTTAAGATATTCTCTTAGACATTAAGAGATCTAGATTTTAGTCCTACAGACTTCCAATGTGACATTATAAAATTAAACACTTTTTGTCTCATATGACTACCTCTTTCTGGAGCTGCTAGTGAAGAATTTAAAACCTTGCCTGTTTTCCCAAGTCTATTCTCTCTGCTTCCTTCATGGCACTTTTAATTCACGAAGGCTTTCTATTCTCTAGATCCACTGTCCTCTCATATCAAAAGGCAATGAATGATAGTCTCGGACATGCCCCAAGATCTCATGCATCTTTGATCTTACTGCTTCTCCTTGCTTCTCTTCATGTCTCAGTCTATCAAACGAGTGGTGTAGAGCCATTATACTGAATTACCATTTATCAGCTTTCATGTATGCAGGCCTGACCTCCCTCCACTGTACCTTCTCCACTCTTCCCTGTGCTGAAACTTCTCTTACATGGGCCTCTGTGATCTTTTTCTTGTGCTGTGGACGTTTCCTACATCACAACATTGTATTTTCCTTAGCTACCATGGCTATCTAACATTGGAAATGCCTGTGTCTTCATTTTTCAACTTCTTGGGTTTCAGCCTTTACCTGTAGCTTCTCTTGTTGATATTTTTTTGCAAATAATTTGTTAGCTAAACAAATTGGGGGCTTTCAAGAGCTTAACCACATCAATTGCTATTTTATTTTGTTTCCCTGATAATCTCAGTTGGACTCCTTTTACCTGGAAATATTTGTATCTTTCTTGCATTGCAAATAATCTTGATGATCATTAAACTTTCTATTACAGCTTAATGCAAGAAATAAAAAGGTTCACTGATAATCCAGTAGGTCAGATTTAATGATAATTGGAGCTAGTGAGGATATCTTTCCAAGCAAGATTGGGCCCATCAGTAGCAGTGCTATATAATCATTGAGCATTGTTTCTGGATGAGTGTTTTTGGATGACAGCAAAATGGGCTATCTCTATGTTCAGGTTCATAAAGATGCCCTTCCCCTCTTCCTATTTCTGCACGTAATTGCAGCTGGGTGCATCCACAATCAGCTTAGTCAGGTGTTACTACTAAAGATCATCAGCAAGTTGTTCTTCATGGCTTCAGCATGTACCTGGACTTGAGTGCAAACAAATCACCACTGCTATTTCTGAGACTCCCTGAACTTATATTCTCTTCCTTTTATATTGTCTCCATTGGCTTTTCCCAATTCTCTGATTTCAGGAAGGTTTCTGTCTCTGAGAAAACTCTATTCGCCATTTGAACCACAAACTAGACACAGCTAATCCCTGCTATGGCAGCTTAAAGGTAACCTACTGGCATGTGAAGAATTGACCTGGGAAAGTACCCAAGAATTAGAATTCAGTACTTTGTGCAGATCAAGCATGAGGAATATAAATACCCAAGTATAAGCTTACAATGATTCCCAGTTTGTGTTTTTGCAACAGGGAGTACAAACATGCCCCACTCAGTAACCACAGCATGCAGGCTTTTTCTCCTCCCCACTCCACTTTTCAACTGGTTAGTTTAATACAGACAAGAAGATGATCTCAGGAAGGAATCTCAGGTTCCGAGTAGAGCTAACTTGGATCAGCTGTAACCAATGAGACTCAGACAGCTAAATAGGAAAGCTGATATAGTAGATGACTTTAAAAAAATGACTTATGTAGGCACAGATCTGGGAATGACACTAGGACCCAGGCAGGGGAATGCATGGGCTTGAAAAACATCCACAATCCATTAAGGCCATCTATCCTATTTATTAATACCTGTAAGTACATATAGTATAAATTTAAATACATTTGGGAGAAATTTCTTGGGTTTTGGCCAATACATTTACTGCTACAGGAAACAGTTTACTTCTGCAGTGTGCTCAGTTTCAGTTAAGAGCAGAGAATACAAAGTGACTTTTCGTAACTAATTTTCTGTCTCCTGCTTCCAGCTGCATCCCGTCTGATCTCATATGTTCAAAATGGTAGGCAGAGAGGGGGGAAAAAAAAGCCTCAACATGCAACCCTGCCTGTTCCATAAGCAGACTTTTGCAATTTTTACCATGATTATAGAGTTATTTTCATAGCCTGAGTAGGGTTTTTATAGAATTGATTTCAGTGAGTGGTTATATCAGTCCTTGCTGGGTTTTATGCCTTTGCTATAAAAGTACTGACCAGGTTTTAAGAGCGTATTGGCCAGTATAATATGGAATGGTGATAAGTGCCAAAGTCTTCAGGCAGTAGCTGTAGCCTGTCCCCCTCATTTTGACTGCTGCCTGAGAGGGGTTCCGGAGGGCTGCTATTTCTTGCTCAGCTAATATTAGGCTTAAAATGCTCCGATTTAAATATTCTGGGAACAGTGAAGAACTGAAAGAGAAAATGAGGCATCAGTCATTGTGTATCCTCTAATGGAAACTCGTGCTAGCAGAAGAGCAGGAGAGACTGCAGAAGGGTGGAGTGTGGAAGGGCCTTTCTGCCACCATCAATCACCCCGTTATTCCTTTAGGAGTAGTCGCTTTTTTTCCTAATCACAGAAGGTAATTCTTGAAATATTGCCTTTATCAACACCTCCAGTCACTCCTTTGTGCTCAGTGCAAACAGATTCATCTGAATATCTTAAAACAAAAAGTCCTTTCCTTTCTCCACTATAATTTTTCCACAAGCAGTAACAAATAGGATAGAGAGTATAATGGCCATTACTGTAATATGGATGTATTTCAGGTCCCTATATCTCCTTACTTATAGGGCTCCTCCACTCTCTATTAAGTGTGTTTCTCTATGTACTAATGGTTTTGAAGCTACCATCAAATAAATAAATATCATGAAAGGTATAAGAATGTTTTTTACTAAGTTGCAAAACATACAAATCATCTAGTCTGCACATGGGATGCCTCATAGAACTCTCAGACACAGATGTTAAAAGAAACTGGTTATGACAGTCCCCTCTACATCTAAAAATTGAGATAAAAGGCAACAGACTTGAAATTCAGAAACCATACTTTAATCCTCAAATACTAACAGCAGCCCTCCCTGCCCATCCTAAGATAATAATAGCTCTTTCCTTGTGGATTCTTATCGTTCATGCAGTACAGGTATCTTTACAAAGTGTTTACAAAATAACCCACCAATACAATGTTATATATCAGAACATATGGAATAATTTTTTTTTTTTAAAGTTAATGTATTAGGACTCCCATTCCATTTAAGCAATAAAATATCACATGCTTTTCTGAGCTGTTCTCCCCATTATTACACTATCAATATATTGGAGCAAGATGTGATCTCCCCTGTGCTAGCTCTGAACCTGGCTCAGTATTGAGGGCTGCAGTTTTCTGGGTGCGTGGACCAGTCCAAAAACTGTGAGTCTCCCTAGATCCTTTCTATATAAAAGTGCCCAAATTCCCCCTGCAGTTGTAGTGCAGAGTGCTACAGTCTGGATGATATTTGTCACAGGGGTATTGAAATGCTCTTTTACTTAGTGTCTGCTATGTAAAGGCATACTCCATTTAACCCGCTAAATGTGCTCTCCACTGTATTACTGAAACTGCTTTGTATTTAACCTAAACTTCTTTTTCCAGGGCATATAAAGCCAAAGGCAGTCCTCCAGAATAATTGTTGGCACCAACACCTCATTGATAACAGCAACAACGTTAAGAGGAAAATTAGTTCCTATTTGTCCCACCCTGTAAATGCCAGGCTTCTTCAATACCCTGGCATTACACATCTTGCCTCTGCTTCCCACATGGGTGTTAATGAACCTGCAATTAAGACCACATGCCTTGGAGACCCAAGGCAGAATAACTTTTGCCTCTGACCCTTTTGGTTCCTTCTTCCTCAGGGCAAATCCTGGCCATACCCATGACAACCAAAAAGTTTAATTTCACTGACTATAAGTTATATACCTTATCCCATCCAGCCATCTGCTTGCTGTAAAACATGATAAGATCCCATTGCAAACTTTCAGCAGCTGACTGGCCAGTACCAAACTGGTTATACACTTACCTGTGCTAGTCTGGTTTATCTACTTCCAGCCGTGCGCAGCCGTCAACTTGTGCACCACTGTAATCGCCTTCATTTGGGACTGGGACAAGGTTCCTCTAGCAGTTTCAGGAAAGTCTGAGCCTTCTCCTGGGGGCTCTGCTTCCACTGCTGATATCCAAAATGTTATGATCCCATTCTCTAACTTTGCTCTTACCCCTGACATGTACCACTGGATGCAGTGGACTTGCACAGCTATTGCATTATTCATGAAGTATGTCCAGTCTGCTGCAAATATGCCAAACTTGTCCTTCAGGCTTAGCAAGCCCATAAGGATCTGTTCCCTACCTCATCTTGAAAACAGGACATTTCATCTCAGGTTTGGACTCCCACTTGTGATGCAAAGCAGACCCAAATCACCGCTGTGCTGGAATTGTGAAGAAAAAGTAAGGTGTCCCACAAAAACCACAAGTCGGTTAAGGATCATACTTTCTGACAGTGGGAAATCTGCAGCATGCACCCACAAATCTTAGTGCTGAGTATATATACACAGAGTGGAAGTGTAGGAATAGGTATTTGAGGTGCATGGTATCTACAGCAAGGCACTGTATAAAACTGAGGACAGAGCCTGGGCTCATCTGAGCAGGGTGTGGGTGCTCACACTGCAGATGAAGACTTTGATATGTTCTGTAAATCTTCCCATGCCTTAAGCCTGTGGAAACGGTTGGAAAAAATTTCTGGCGTGTCATCTCTGTGATATATGTACACAGAATCCATATTTATGCCAGAATTTGTTTTGAGCATATCGCCATTTTCCCACTAAGTTAAATGAGCAAAGGATGCTCACAAAAAGAAAGCTGAACACATGATAACTCCAGTTGCTAGAAGCTGATCTCTTCATCAGAAATTTGCCTGCTATATGATGACTAGCAACTGTGAAATAAAAAAGCAAAGGCATTGCATATGCAAATCAGATCTGATCTTTACAGTTCATAAAACATTGTAAAAATGGTAAAGAAAAGATTTTATCAGGGAAGACTTTTGCTTAGTAGAGATTCCTCTCCTTTTCACTGTTGTTGATGATACAGCTGAGTCCTCAGACATCAAGAGGTACTTCAGTGCTATCTTACTATTTCTCCTGCTCTTTGATAAGTCACTGACTTTCAAACAGCCACCCTGAGTACCTCAGAGGATGACATACTTAAAGTCCTAGGCATTAAAAGAATGGTGCTTCTGAAAAATGGTGATTTTAGGCATCATAGTCTACTACACCAGTATGCTGACTCATATGTCAACAGGAGCAACAAAAAATCAAAGCTGAATTTTAAAAAAATCTCACTGTGATACCATGCAGCTTATAGGCACATGTTTATATCTGAAATAATTCTGTGAATTACAAAACTATAGCCAGCCTAGCCTCTTAGGAGGTACACCTTCTCATATGCCATGTAAAAGAAAGAGTTTTGCTCCTAAGAACACATTCATTCATTCTTTTCATTATCCTTTAGGCAGCGCTTTCTATATTGCAAAATCATTACCCTTCTGCAAACAAAGAGCACAGCAATCTGATCCCAAAACATAACCTAGCTGCCAGTTTTAAAGCACTCGGAGCAATAACGCAACAAGGTATAATAACTTTTCCTGGAATTTATTTTTAAAAATGATCTTTGCTTTCCATAGTTTTCTGTCCTGAAAAAAAAAAAAAAAAAAAAGAAAACTCAGAAGTAACCACAATGTCAGTGAGAGTGAAAAGCCCTGATTAATTATAACTATTGTCAAGAGCAAACTGTATTGAACAACAAGCACAGCTGCACTTTTTAGGCATCTTGACTCATTCTTGAAATTGTGTCCCAAAGGAGTGCAACAGAGAGCAAGTCTGAGCGCAGAGTGTGCGAACACGCAGTTGTGGGAAGAGAATTCAAAGCTCAGCATAGCCCCTGAAATCAATGAGGTTGCAGCAGAGTAACTGAGAGCAGAATGTACTTTATGGTTCATATTGGAAGTCCTGTCATGAATCAGGCAAAGAACAAATATATAGCACATGCAAAATGTAATGCAACTAAGAGGAACTAGCCATTTTCTGTGATTAAGATCTTGAAATCTTCTGTATTCTGTAAAGAATAAAGCTTAATTTTAAAATATTGCAACTCTTGTACTAGGTGTCATTGAAACTGTGTAACTGTTTGTTAAAAGCTATTTTTCTTTTATTGTGATTGGTTTGCTTTTATTATAGCAGGAGCTAGAGGCTGCAGCAAGGGCTGAACAAAAGTTGGAATTTCCATCCACTTTGGGACAAGAAGTCAAAATATCAACACGCACTGTGGAACAAAATGTTCTGAAAAACATGGATTTGGAAACAATTGAACATTTCATCTTTTCCCAGCTGAGCACAAAAGCTGCATATTTCTGCAGCGTTACGCTGCCTGATGGGGTTTGGAGGTTGAATCGCCTATTGTGTCATTCTGTCCTTGGCGGGTAAGACCGCAGGCTCAGGCCACGTCTCCAGCGCCGCGTCACGGCTGTAGGGATGACGGCGAGAGGAGCGAGCGCCTTGTACCTGTGCAGATGGAGTCTAATTGGGGAGTTAACCTCAGGAGACAGAGGAGGCTAAAACCACAAACCCAATTATGCCATACAGTGTTGTTACAGAAACCGGGTTCCTACTGAACCGCGTTAAACCAAAATATCTTGGCTCAAAGAAAAGCCATCTAGCCATTTTTTCCCATAGAAAATTCAGGAGAATGTTTTTCCCATGAGGAAGTAATTCTGACCCAAAGTAGCCAGGTGGCTGTCTTACTTTTTGACCAGCAGTGCCCTGATGCCGTACAAACCTGACTAGACGAGACAGTGCATTTTTAGACAAATCAGGTATTCCTGTGTCCATATCATGAACCCAGCACTGGTGCACCATTCACAGATAACTTTGCTCCCTCTCACAGCGCTCTGTCTACGCTATTAAAATGAACAGGCTCAGGCTAGCCTCCCCCAGCATGGCTTTGACCTGCACCACAGCATTTTGTCTGGGCATGGTTTGGGACACTGGTCCCAGAAAGCAGTATGGATGAAATCACGCTATTTTCGGGGGAGAAAATATACATGTGGGGTCCATAAACAGGCACAACTCCCCACACCTTTTGCCCTCTGGGTCCTGTCCATGTTCTGTTTTATTTGCTTGCATAGCCATCACCAGATGGTAACACAAAAGTGTACCCAGGTGGTAGCCAGAACGGACAGCGGGTCTGGGCTGGTAGGAATCTTTTTTGCTGCATCAGTTTTAGTCCAAATCTGTCCACCAGTCCTATTTGGCATGGAATTGCCCGACTGCTTGTGCAGGGACATGAGAAGGGGAAGAGCATAATGAGTGCCAGAGGGCAGGGAAGGAGTAAGACTGCAGCGTTGGCTTAAAATGTTTGTGAATCTGTGGCCTGAGATTCAGATCTGTAGTAGCCATACCTAACTTTAGGAACTTACCCAAAGGGGTTTTTTGAGCTGTCACTGCTGGAGCCCTACTCTGCCTTCCACGATGAGAAGCAGATGTCTCGTGTGAGCACAGACCACAGTGGAATGGAGGGCTACAAAGTTCTCAAGTTGGGGACTTCACTAAGTCCACGGTCAGGCTGGAGGATCCATTTCTTGGGTGGTTTGTGCAAGAACACACAGAAAGCCGGTGGGAGAGCAGGAAAGCTGTCCAAGACACCTGATGCCAGCACAAATGATTTAACTCTAAGAACATCTTTCTTCTCTGATAGAGGTTTGCCTTGTTAATACAGTCATTTCTCTGAACAGTTTATAGTTGAACCAGGTAGCTGCAAATGAAGTACTGAAGTTACAGAACAGAGCGTGTATGTGCTTATGAATTGAAAGGAGAAATTCTAGCTGAAAAATGCTTCACGAAACCTTAAACCTTCTTCCCCTAGTGAAAATTAAAGGGTTGTTTAGAACTGGCTGCCTTCTGCTCTTGTTGTCAAAAGGTACATCAGATGTTGAAGTGCAATGAATATCCAGTGGGTCCAATTTTGCAGCTAATAAAAATTTGCATAAATTGAGTTCATTGGAGCAATATTGATTTCCAGCACCTGAAGATCTGCCCCTTAGTCTTAACTTTATTTTTTTTTAAGTCTTCCTCTCCTGTGGCAGGAAGGGAGAAAAGGCAGAAAGAAGTCAGTATGAAAGAGGAAAGATGTATGTCTTCAATACCTTACAAAAGGAAAGGTGGCCATAGGGAAAGTGGAAGCTTTAATCTAGACTAACCCCAATAGATGTAGGAATATATGTTTTTGTTTTGCTTGGGTGTTATTTTGGTTTGTGTCTGTAGTAAAAAGGATGAAAATACCCGTCAGAATTTAGTCTTGAACAGTCTGCTAAACAGGCATTTTCATCTGTGTAGAAATACATGATTGTGGGATAGGGCTATTAAGAAAATTACAAACAGCTTATTTCTCACTAAATGAAAGGATGGCTCTTCCTTCAGCTATCATTATTGCAGGTTGGTACCATCCATTTAAAAAGTAAATACTGCTCTAAGTAAATTGACCTGCACTTTAACATATGGGTCCTCCTTGGGGTCACATAAATGAAGTAAGCTGAATATGAACATGTACCCGTGGGACTGGGAGAGTGTATACAGTACTTATTATGTCTAGTACTTAATTTGTTCTGGTCCATTTATAATAAATATCTATAAAGAAAATGCAGTCTTAATATCCATATTTTGGTCATCAAGCACTTGCTAAATGATGTTTTTGTGATACTTTATCAGTAGCCAAGGATAATATTTGATATTATTAAATGACAGCTGCGCTGGCTGTTTTTTTTCTCCTTTCTAAATGATAATGGTTGTGCAAAACAGCTTTGAAAACAGAGCACATCGATGAAATGTTAGTGAGGGTTTGGGATAGATTTCACTAATTTAAAACAATGTTTTTTTAATTATTGGCTGCATCTACAGAGCAAAAACGTGTCCCATGTAAAAATCAAAGCAGGTGAGCCTACCTTTAGAGTCAAGGGGAAGTTACAATACCCCATTCCGCCTCTCCTAACAATTTTCTGAGGTCGTTAATGTCAGAAGACGCAGCTACCCCCTTGCCCACCTAGCGGGGAGGTGGGCATCCCTCTGCAGAGCTGCTGGGGCTAGGGATGCTTTTTCGCACCCAAACCCCAGCAAGTGGGGAAAGAAAGGCACGACAGACTGGAGGAGAGCGCGGGGATGCTTCGGAGGCCGCAGAACAGCTGCCCAGACCCCTCAGTACCCATAAAGAAGCAACTGCTGAAAATGCTGAGTGTAATTCGCAGTACGCAAGAAAAGCTTCAGTGGGATTTCATGGGCCAGTGAGGCTCGTTTCTGCCCTTAATGGTTGCTGCCTGTGATCCGCACCCACGCTGGATTCAGCAAGGATGGGTGGGGAGAGGGGGTGTGAGGATCAGAAAAGGAAGGAAACGGTTATTTTGCAAACAGTGAATTTTAAATCTGTACTATCTGTATAATCATTTGATCATTCAGAGAAAACAATAAACCTTTTACTGGAACCAGTGTCCTAAAACTATTACACAGACAGTAAACAAAGAAAGGGGAGTGAGAGAGAGGGGGGGGAGAAAAAAAAAAGCAAGCCTTTACCTGCTACTACCATCTAGTGGTAAAAAAGAAATAGAGGACGTGTTTGCAGAAATCGTCTGCGGGAGGGATGAGGCTGGTGAATAGAATTAAGAAATGGGAGAGTTGTTATCTGGCAGCCACTTGCTCCCCCCAACTGCAAACACACACGTTATCCATCACTCTGCTACACCCACAGCCCGCGCCGGACACGGAAAGCCAGCACAAAAGCAGAGCCAGGAGTAGAAATGATCAGTGGGGGAAATGCACTCCTCTTGACCTCAGCATTCACTTCTTTGCTTGATATAAGTACACGATTTAGGATCTTCCAGCCATGGCCATCTTTGCATTCATAAATATACAGTAGCTAGCAAAACAGGACTTGGGTCTTCTCTATTAACGTCAAGAAAATACGAGGTCATGCACGTAACAGAGTGTTGCTCCTCTCCTGAGCGTTGGACTCGGTGGAGGTCGGGATTTTGGGGGATGGCCGCAGCCCCGGCTCTCCCCGCTGCCTGCCGAGGGGAGGGAGGGAGCCCTGCTGCCATGCCCGTGGGACGCTCTCCGCTTCTTGCCGAAATGCCATCTGGCTTTGACCAAGAACCTCGGCGCCTTGCTGGGACTCCCGGGCAAAGGCCGGGTGCTCCCTTACAGGAGAGAACTGGGACTCCACCTGCACTTTACCGGGTCCTTTGACATTGCCAGTCTACTAGGCAAGTCTACCTCCCAGGAAAACAAGTTTCTCTCTCTGAAATGCAAAGCTAAGGAATCATTCACTGTATTTAGGACAAAAACAAGGAGGGGAAATAATAGCGGACTTTACAGCTGCCTTGCACACTGTTTTGGCTTTCATTTTCCCTTCAGCTCACAGATGAGCTGCTTCTCAAGGTGATTCCCATCTCTTCCCAAGACTGGTGGGAAGGTCTTCCAGTTCTTCCAAGCTGCTTCTGTCCCCATCGCAGCCTGCTTTCCCTCCATCAGTGATAAGCTTAATGCTTTTTAGCTGGTGGGAATCTCAACTCAAAATTCAGTAGCAGACTTATGTGTCTACACATGCATAATGCAAAGGAGTCTTAGGAGTATGGTATACAAAACAAGAACAGCATAGGTTATCCATTTTTAAGGTAATAATTAGTGGACAAGAATGATTAGTTGTTATACCTTGGAAGACAGAAAAAAGTTGTCGTTGTCCCCCAATGGCTTGGATTGAAGTCAGCTGCTGCTCTCCCATATTTAAGTAGGGTTCCTGATGCATATGCATGAATCTTTGCAGCTTCCTGCAAGCTTCAGTAATTATTTCATCAAGGCATCAACTTCAGTGTCAGGTGTAATTGGAATCATGCATACCACACCTCCATCCGCTGGTGTGTTGGGTGTCCTTGGATCGCCTCTTCCTCCTGCCTGAACCAGGACAGCTTTCACGGGTAGCTGACGGCAACAAACACATCTATAAAATGTGCCTTGTCCTTCCAGACATCTCTGAGCATAATCGAAAGGTATGTACCTAAGTTCAGAGCATATCGGTACTGTTTGGGCAAGAGTGATTTCAACCTTAAAGTCAATGCCTAAAACAAATTAGAGGAATCAAGTGCCAAAGTACAACCCCTACCCCTCCAAGGGAAAATAAAAAAAACCCACCAAAAATCAACCCTGAAAGGCATGCTTTATTTTAAACTTAATGTTTCAACCTTAAAATTAATGCCTAAAATAAGTCAACAAATCACTACAAGTACTTCTCTCCATTGACCATGGCAGTAGCTGAGAGCAACCAACTCCAGTGCAAGGTATGAAAGCCAAAGCAGCTGAAGTTCAGCCTTGGCATTAGGTGGGCGGGAGTCTTCGCTCCTGATGGGACACTGAAAAACAGGGAGAATAGGACAAGGGAGAAGTTCCTTACTGACCATTCTCTTGGGAAGAAAGCAGCAGTTGGCCAACAACTGGTTCTACAAGAAAAACTTGAGGTATAAAATCCTGCCCTGAAAACAGCACCATAGGCAGGTTGGATCTCCTTTTACACCCAGATATGAGATCACTGGAAGGCTCATCAGTGTTTTATCAGCAGCACTCAAATAGGTTCTGCCCTTCTGTCTGTAGCATCAAACTCCAGCAAGTTAGGGGGACAGCTCTGTCCCATGTCCCAGGGGGCACTCAAGTATTATTTTTTTGCAAAAGCTGTGGCAGCAACAATGATAAATAATTCATGATCTGTCTCCTTTCCATTTCCCCAGTTGCGCGTCCTACAGTCATTTATTAGAATGATGCTGTCTCACATTTATTCAAGTATCCATTGCTGAGAGACTTAAGAAAATAGAAAAATAATTATTCTTCATCAGGATGCAGTTGCATTTATAGAAACATTTGTCATATTTATAGAAGTGTTTTCTACTTAAACACTTATTCATGTAAGTTTATATGCTAAGAGATTCTGTAGTATTTATAGTTAAAGGAAATAAAGAACTTTAAATAAAAATGGCATGTATATTTGTCTCATAATCATTTAGTTCTGATAGAAGTTACTTTTGTCATTGCTTTTGCATTTATTGAATTAATCTATTTATACATTTATTAATTTCAAGCCTTACTTTAGATATTCTTTCACTGGCTAGATCGGTACATTCTGTACCATTCTTTGTACTGGTAATTGTATATCACTCTCCTCATGAAGCACCTGGAAGTGTGTTCCTCCTTCACGAGAGAGCCACAAAGGCCTTGTTTCTGAACGAAATGGTTAGATTCAGTTTTCCACCTCCCACATATGTTTGAAACAAGAAGTAATGAATAATATTGAGATCCCCTAATTATTCTGATTAGGCAGTTGGCATCCTGATAACTCAGTTAAAAGGAGCTTTTGTATTTTCTGTGCAAAAGTATTAAGCCTGCATGTCATTTAGTCCTGTGAAGATGGCACGTTTTTTTTCTCTGTTTTCCCCTACTGAGTAAATTATACTTTTTTTTTTTTTTAGTGGTTTCATGAGAAATAAGGTTAATAAGATTGTTCTGTTGTGAAAAGACCAGAGGATTTGATCACGACTTGGTTCGGATTAGGACCTTCTCTCTTGCTCATGTTGTCCCTCGCCCAGGCAGAACGTCCCCGGAGGTAGATGGGGAAGATCTATACGGGTGGGTGGGGGTACTGTGGTGTGGGAGTACTGGGAAGAAAGCAGTACTGGGACACCAGTATGGGGCACCCATGAGACACCGGAGAGAGCTATGTGTAATATGGTGGGAGTGATCGTAGGTATTCAGAGAAGGTGCTCTTGTTCTTGAGGTGAGTGGGTGTGATGCGGGACATGCAAGACAAATCCATGTGAAACAAGATTTCCTCAGCTCCACTCTTCATGTACTAAGTTGCTTTCTTTTATGCTCAACTTCTGCTGTTATTCTGTCTGCTTTTACTGCTCTGGCATAGGTCACAGAGAGCTAACTACCTACCCAGCTGGTAATCTTCTCCGCAAAGGACATGCTTTTGTTGTCTTCCAGAAGTGCATTCATCCTTTCAGATGCTCTCCATCTATCCTAGATTCTTTTTATAATTTCTTTCTCATGATCATCATTTTCTAAAGTGAAAATCTACTGAAGGTAAATGTATGCTGCAGCTTTTTTATTACTTTCCATTTACCAAGAGTATTTTTTCTTGGGTGTAAATGCTTTATGTCACCTTTAGTTTTCTTCGTGTTTATTTTAACTCCCCGTTTCTGGCTTGCTGCATAAAGATAATTTATTATCCTCTTCTCTGTAGCTGCTAGATACTCAAGAAATGCAATGTCATGTGCAAACTGCATCGGTACTTCTCATTTATTCTCTGTAATCTTACTGCGGTACAGTTTTCTGAAAACTTCCACCAAGCATGTAGAGAAAAAGGGGGTGGATAGAGTTGCACTGGCAAATTTCTTTTTTTTTTTCCTCTTGCTCTTAAAACATAGTTTCCTGATGCTATCTGGCAATTGTTACTATGGGGAGATAAGCGTTACTTTAGCCCCAAATTAATGAGCTTCATGTGGCAATTACTTGGTGGAATTTCACAGCCTATGGTATGCAGGTCAGATTAGGTGATTCTTCTGGCATTAAAATTTATGAATCTATAAATTGCTGTTTCTTACTTGTTCTTGTAATGCTTCCTAACATTTCCAATGAGTAATGAGAGCCTTCTCATCTATCAAATACACAAAGCTGAGGTAAATTATTCTGCATGACCTTCAATACTTTTCTGTCATTTTAGGTCCGGTCTTACAGATGTTGTGACTCTAAAGCTCTCAGTAGGTTAGGAATTATGGGTGCCTAGGGATGCCAGGCCGAGCATTTGATATACTGCCTTAATGTGAAAAATTGGGTGGCTTGTCCTAGGCATAGGTTGCTTGCCATGTAAAATCCTTTGTAACTAGCTAGCTTATAGGAGTACGCTATTTATAACTCACAGGGAACTTTTTTTTTTGTTTGTGTTTGTGTGGATACATTATGCTGATGGAAACAATAGATTTATATTGAAGTATTTAGGAATTTCTTACACTTGTTTGTAACCCCCGCTATCTGTAGCCCCTGCTGTAAGCTTTCTCCTGCCAGCCAGGTTTTCTCCGACATACCCGGACACGCGGCTCAGCGCTGGTGCAGCAACTGCTGCGTAACCTCCACCCGGGCTGCTCTGAAAAAACTGCCAGAAAGTCTGCTCCGAGATAAGAAAGGTAAAATTACAGGCAGATGTAAGATTATTCAGGTAGGACCAGAAGGAAGCGGAGGACTGAAAAGGAAAAACATCGGTGTGGAAAGGTGTGAAAAAGTAAAGGAAGAAGTTCAGGGAGGGTGGTCGTGCCAGTGGGAGCTGCTGGTCAAATGGTCAGGGCTGGCAGGAGCGGGTGGGCAAGCATAACCCCGTGACATGTTTTTTAAGTCTTCATTCTGATTTCCCCTTTTGTCATCATCTTAATAAATGCTCCTGTCCCTGCTTGCTTCTGCTTCTAGTGTGTGTGTTGTATCACTCGCTATTTTGAGACTGGTTTTAATTTTTTGCCTTTTTTCTTTAGGAATTCCTGCAGTGTTCTATAGTGAAAGCTTGAGGTAAGAAGCAGGTTTCACATACAGATTTGTGACATCCTGATGCAGCATAAGCTGAAATCTTCACAAAAAACCTTTGTGGTGTTACTGGAAAAGGTGTTTGGACTACAGGGCTGGATCCTGGCAGAGGACAGATGTGTTTCTCACTGCTTGGCAAGCACAAGTCCGACTCAAAGTTGCCCTAATCCAGCAGGTGAAGATTGCCCTGAAGGGAGGAAGGAGACGATTTGCCAGTGAAAGAAAAATATCAGAAATCAGACATGCACCCTTTCCAGCCTGCCCAAAAATTGTATGTGCTCCTAAAGACCCCTTTATTATTGGCTAGCAAAAATTAAAGCTTCAAAATCACAAAGAAAGCCCCCGTGAGAGGGCAGAAGGAGGGAGTTTTGTGGCACTCAGGCACACAACACTCAGAGAGACCAACCTGTGGCTGCAATTAGGTGAAACAGTCACTGACCACTTGGCAGGAGAGCAACATCTCTTCAGAACTGGCCGATTAAAAAGTTTTTCCTAATGAGTGACTTATACAGAAGTTCTGAAGGGTGCAAACACACGGATGGAAACAAAGAAACAGAAGGGGCAGATCCTGAAATAGATCTGAAAGATTTTCTTCCAAATTTGTTGGGGAAGGAGATGGGAAAACACCTTCAGGGCATATTTAATACATATTAGGATAAAGCAGCATTGTTAAATGAAAATAGTATGGTGACTGATGGAAAGGGGCTGTTGTAATCATTTCTAAAGACAGACCTTCACAACTGCCAGCGTAAAGACAAGGAAGACAAGGAGATCCGAGTGTTTTTCTCATAATACTGGGAGGAAAATTGCAGCCACAGAAATAAGACATACTTGCATGGGCACATGGGTTATTAGTTTTTGATTAAATTTCATTGTTGAATCAGAAGCTTTATTGCTTGCTAATGAAGGATCATTTTTAGCAAACTTTTTTATTATTATATATAATGTGTATTATCGCAGCCTTTTTGTTAATGCTGAGTACTAAGAAGTCATGAAAGGATTTAAAATCTTACTATTTCAGAAGTATTGGGTTGTCTGTATTTGCTTTAATGTTCAAGTTTTTAAAAATTTCTTCTTCTAACCCCAAGTGCTAAGAACTCGCCTCCCTCAAACTCTTATTTAATTGCTTCAGCCAAGGAGTTTAGGAGCTTTAGGAAAAACACCAAATATCAATGAGTCAAATAAAAATGGCACAGCTGACACCAGTGATCTCTCCTTAAACCATGTACAATGAAAGATCTCATTGTACGTTTGAAGAGCAAAATACCCTGAAGGAGTTAGGCTTTAAATAAGGGAAAAAACCAAATGGTTGAAGAAAGGAAGATATTCTCACAGCGTCTCAGCTGCAGATTCTTGACAGACTCACCTGGGGAAACTTTCTAAAATAAAACACAGAAATCAGTTGTTTTGCACTTTGGAGGAAGAGAGTTTGCAGCAGATTTCAGCTCATACATAAAACAAATCTCTCTCACTCTGATAAACTTTGCTTTCTGGGCAAAGCGAAATCCCTTTCTAAATGTAGTAGGTAGGAATATATTGGCCATCAACTCCAGGGTAAGAATGGGATTCTAAGGTTATTGAAGTTAAGAGGAAGATGGTTGCAAGATTTTTTCAAAATCAACTACTTTCTGCGGATGGTCTAAATAAGATTGCATCTTACATTAGCCACATCTTTTATTGGTGTATTCACTTACTGCTCTGATGTCTGAGACAAGGCAATAAATCCTGTGTAAGAATAGAGAAGTCCACTTCATAACCCAAAGATAGAGAAAGAGATAAAGAAAAAAAAAAGATTAAAACCATTAGTTGCTGTCTTTTTTAAGCAGACAAAACAAATCAAAGTTTCCCCACCTCAACAGTTAAATCTGTACCCTAACTACAACCTTCCTTCACTTGGGAAGCAAAAGGAACATGAACAGGTTCTGAGGATCGCTTTCTTTGAACCAGTCAAATGAAAATACTGCCCTTTGTTGGAGGCTGACATGGTATTTGCCTGATGAACTAAAATGTTTCATTTCATTTTGTCCCTTAGGGAACTTCTGTCCCAACAGCATCCTTTTTATTTTTTTATTTTACTTTTTTTTGACTTGGTAGTCTAGGCTTTTACAACTTGGTCAAAATAGAACAGATAAATCACAGTTGCTGGAAAATAAAAAGAAAAGGAAAGGTATAGGTAGATAATTAGGTATGTATACATATAGAAACTAATTTGCAGAAGAAATGAAACTCTGTTACTTTAGAATCTGATCATTTTAACACAAATTTTCATATGTATCATCTACTTTCTACAGAATTATAGTGTATTTTGACAGGGACAAAAAAGCCTTTAGGAAAAGCTTCTAAATGTTTTCTCAGATTTTTTATTTTTTCACATACAGTGGAACTGCTTAGTGTTATGAATTTGGATTCACCATCATCTCTCTAACACATGATAATGAATCCCCACTCCCTTCCCATGCCTACAAAGGTGGGACCTTTTTCTACGCTATACTAACTGGTAAATGACAGTGTATGACATTCCTATTCATTGCCTTCTTCTATCTGTGCTTTTAAAGCAGGATTAAAAAATAAACTAATTAAAAAAAAAAAGTGAATCGCTATCTGCCCCAAAGATGCTCTGCGGAAGTTTTCTTTGTGAATAAGGTCTGGTACCTTCTAGGTACTACTGGCTTTATCATGATTTCTACTACTATCTCTCCTAAGTATTTTTTTGTGGCTGTTGTTGTTTCCTCAGGTGTTTCCATTAAAGAATTAAAGAATTTTGGGTCCATTTCAGTATATTAACACTGAACTACTCCATGCAACCAGAGAAATAGCCAGAGAAATATCTCCCAAAAGATCTTTCCAATTAATTCTCATTGACAGCAGGACTCTGTGCAGCAGTGCTCCAATGGGGCACCTGCAGGGGTAGTACAAGCCAAAAGAAATCTGCGTAGCTTTTGGGGGATCGCTGAGCCAGAGACACACAAGGGTGATTTGTAGGTGCCTCCGCTGCCTAGTCAGCATGTGTGTGTGGGTTATACATGCTTCAGTACTTTGCAGAATGTGTGTTGGCCCTGGTGTCGTCTCAGAGAAGCATCAAAAGAGGCTCTAAAAGGCAGTCGGAGGTGGCAGGATGCCCACCCCCTAATCCCCCGCAAGGTCCAGGCTACAGAAATGACTGTCTGGTTTCATCCCCAGTTTTACTTTCAGTCCCCTAATTACATCCTGAAAAGTTTCAGTCCCCTAATTGTCTTTCAGTCCAGAAAGGTTTTAGGTGGTGACCTTCCAGAAATGAAGTCTCTGTGCAGATTTCTTGCATTCCACCTCTCCTTTAAACATACTGCATCTGTGACAGAGAATTCCTCATGGGTCAAATCCCATCGCCAGAGGTAAATGGTGGGATATTCAAGTGACTAAAATAAGTGCAGTTTGTTCACCAGGTTTTACCAGAGCTTGTTTTTACATTTCTTTTGTTGACCATGCTGTTGCTTCGGGGCCCCGTAACAATCTGTGCCAGTAGTTAAAACTATATTTTTCCATCCATTTTTCATTCTGCTCAAAATTACTGGTCTTTCGATTGTAAACAAAGGGTGATTTATCATTGCGGCTAAAAGGAGTGAAATTAGCCCATCGTAAATTCAAGGTAATCTGTTTTTCCATTACTAGCTTTGGTTCAACACCTAATGAAGGCAAAAGCCAGTACATTAGAGAATTATTGTGAGGTGACATTTTAATGGGAACATAACTTTTGGGGAACTAAAAAAGGATATGCAGCCACAAACCCCACTAGGACCTTGAAGGCTGGTCTTACTTTCTTTTTTCTGAGGCAAATAACTGCCAGAAAGGTTTTATTTAAATGTATCTCAAACTGGCTGTACTTCCCATACGTAAAGAGTAGGGCAGTCCATTTCATGGAACAGAAAGAAACGGATGGCCCCCTTCAGGCCAGGCATGGCTGCTAACCAGTATTTCAAGTCTTGAGAAAAACACTCTTTACTTGAGGCTGGACCTCAAGTATGATGTTTCTTACGACCATTTTACTATAAGTGATTCATTAAGAACGTTTCTGAGCTATAGCCTTGTGTGAAAAAAAAAAAATCTATTTATGCATACATCCAGATTCAAATGTACATAGATACACATTGTTCCTACTTATAAGTATGTGCTATGTGCATAAAATTATGTCCTTAATCCACTTGCTATGTCTTATTTATTCTGCAGTTGGATTTCCCTTCAGTTTCTGACATTAAATACCGCACTGCTTAAATAAAATGTCTATATTTCTTTGTTTCTAGCCATTAATTTGGCAGTGTCCTTCTTCATATTGTGTGCTCGTGAAAGTATGCTACAATTCATGCTATTTCCAGACAGCAGTTACCTTCTGCTGTCAAAACCCACCACATTTCTGTAATTAATCTCTATTATAAAAGCACATGCATGGTTCTGGGTGAATAGTAGAAAAAGAAAAGAGGACTCAAAGAGAAGAGCTTTGGTTCCTCCGGAGCAGTCTAAACCAGACTGTGGGGCAGTACGCCGGAGATGGTGTGCCTCTGTCCCTCACGTACCTGGGGGAACATCGCGGTGAACGGGGGGGGGACGGTGCTGTGTGCTGTCCCGTTTCTCCAGCCAGTGGTGGGCTTGGTCAGCAGCATCCTGCCAGAGCCGGGAAGCATAACCATTCCCATTTCAAACCAAGGGTTTCTAATTTCCAAAGTTTAAAATATTGGTCAAAACCTGAACCTCGCTATATTTCTACATGTGAGGGTTACTGGCTAGTGAACGCGTGAAACAATGCGTCCTTCCTCACGCCCGGCTCCAGCGTGGCCAACCTCGGTGGAGACACGAGGTTGAAGCCACAACCGTAAGCCTGGGAAGAGGATGGTTGTTCTTGAGTGGTGGTAGGCTTGAGACCCAGCCCAGTGACCCTGCGTGCAACGGGGAGATTTCTACCGGGTTTAGGAAAAGACACGTCCCTTTGAAGGACGTTTTCAATCCTTTTGGGGTTTGAGCAGGCATAATTAGGCCAGGACCTCTGTGACAAACTGGGCTGAAATCAGCAAGAACGTTTAAAAACATACATTTGTGTGATATGTATGTTTGCTTCTGAATGAAAGCTAGAACAGAAAAGAATTAGTAACCTGCAGTGCTGAAAATTAAGTTTGGAAAGGCTTGTTGACTCAAACGTATCTTATTTTAAACAACAGTGTTAATCTTAAGGTTTCCAATTATAAGAAAGAAGAACAAGTGCAAATGTCTTTGTGAACATTATATTCAGATGTGAGTAATTGAAGAAATGAGAACATTCCGTCCCTTGGTGAAACCGCGCGAGTTTTATAGTATTTGCTCAAATTTAGATAACATAACAAACTGAATGCAGCTCACATTGCAGTTAGAGAGAAGCATTATTTTCAAAATCAAAAGGGCAATTATGAATGAAGAAAAGAATAAAATTACACAGTGCCATTTTATTGTAGTATCAAAATAGAATCGATGAAGCAAAGTCAGAATTTAAAAGAAATCTGGATAGCTGTTATTTAGGTTGCCTGGGTATTTGTAAGGATGCCTGACAGAAATGGAATTCTAGAAAAGCTCTTGAAAATGTTACTTGCAAAGTGCAGTTCCCCGTACTGAGATTTGTCTATGAGTTTTGCATACAAAAAGACAATCTCTAAATTGTTAGGAACTTCTATGCCTTTCCAAATAATCACACAGCAAGGAATAATAAAAGCAAAAGCTGGAAAAGTCCTGCTCAGCCTTCTAGTCTAGGTCACTTGTCAGAGGAAGAGTATTTCTTACCACATATTCTCTGGCGAATTGTTCAGCCTCGTTTTGAATTCTCAAGTGATGGTACTCACACAGTTTTCCTTGTAAGATAGCCTCACAGTTCACGTTGGCTATGGAGCAAGGAAATGTCAGCAGTGTCCTGATTTGTCATGTAATGACAGAGGTTCCAAGATGCCCTATTTTGGGACACAAACGCTCCATCATTGTAACTCCAAAATGTCAAGAGATTTTAAAAATAATCTTTAGAGGACCCATTATTTTCTCAGCAGTGACCATGCTATGCATATACCTGCCTTGATTCACCTCCAGAGCTGTAGGTGGGAAGGAAAGACCGTGTCCTTTCGGTGGGGCACGGGGGTAAATGTGGACGGCTGATCCTCCAATGCCCAGCAAGGCTCAGTGCCTTTCTAACAAAAGCAAATTTTGCTAACAGACATGCAATGGCCTCTGACAGTCTCTTAGGTCTTCCTTGCAACCACTTTGGTTTCTTATGGTCTCTGTGATTTGAAGTTATGGGAAGAAATGGAACCCTACATCTGACTTCGGACAGAGGACCAGTGACTGTGCTGCTGTGGCTGGGGAAGCTGAGGATGAGGAAGGTTATGATGCTCTGCAACCCTTGGGGCAACAGAAACAATTTCAAATTTAATTTTAATTAATAACGTGCCAATATAACTGGGAGAATCTATGTGTAGTTTTGTAATTCCTGTTACTTTTTTGGAGAGTACTTCAAGTGCAGGGACTCAGCCATGAGGTCCTTCAGGTGAAATTTCACATTCTGCAAGAAGCTACAGAACAGAATAGGTTATGACCGTGAAAGTGTCGTGGTTTAACCCCAGCCAGCAACTAAGCCCCATGCAGCCGCTCACTCACTCCCCCCCATCCAGTGGGATGGGGGAGAAAATCAGGAAAAGAAGTAAAACTTGTGGGTTGAGATAAGAACGATTTAATAGAACAGAAAAGAAGAGACTAATAATGATAATGATAACACTAATAAAATGACAACAGTAGTAATAAAAGGATTGGAATGTACAAGTGATGCGCAGGGCAATTGCTCACCACCCGCCGACCGACACCCAGCCAGTCTCCGAGCGGCGAATCCCTGCCCCCCCCTTCCCAGTTCCTAAACTAGATGGGACGTCACATGGTATGGAATACACTGTTGGCCAGTTTGGGTCAGGTGCCCTGGCTCTGTCCTGTGCCAACTTCTTGTGCCCTGGCTGGACATGAGAAGCTGAAAAATCCTTGACTCTAGTCTAAACGCTACTGAGCAACAACTGAAAACATCAGTGTTATCAACATTCTTCACATACTGAACTCAAAACATAGCACTGTACCAGCTACTGGGAAGACAGTTAACTACATCCCAGCTGAAACCAGGGCAGAAAGCCAGTCTCTGACCATAGATAAACTAAGGAAAATCAAATCATGAAAGCCAAACTGACAAAGTTGACCTTGGGGGACCCCCCCAGAAGCTTTAACAAGGAGGCTACTGTCTACCATAATGAAAAGGTTTAAAAATACAGCTAACATTTGGAATAAAAGAGAAGAACGAGAGTGTAAGTTTTTTTGAGATTTCTCTTGGCCATAGGACCAGCTATGGTTAAAGAAAGCTGTCGTGAGCATAAAACAAAACCTGCAACAGACTGACTGATTGAAGTCTCTGAGTGAAATAAAACCCAGGCTCCAATGGGAGATTGTAGCTGCACTCAGAAGTGTTTAACGACACATTGTTTCCAGGATGCAAGAGGTCCATGAGACATCGGAACATGGTCCACAGAAAAAATGTGTTAAAAAAATTCTCCAAATACACACATTCCTAAATATGCAAATAAGAAGCACAATGTGGAAAAATAGAATTAATAAATGACTACCTGAAGCTTAGGTTAAATTTTGTTTGGCCTTTAATGAAAAGCAATGAAGTGATGTTTCACAAAAACATGGTGATCCTTGGCTTAGAAAAGTTGAGAAATAGTATCTAAAGCAGCACTTCTCCTTGGTGTGTCTCATCAGTCAGTTTTTAAGAAAAATTTATGAAGCTTGAAATGTCTTTTGCCTTTTCTCTTTCCCGACAGACATAATTCAGCAGCTACCTACTACAAGGAATCATGAAGAAAGTTCTTCATGGATTGCAGTGAAGCACTGGCTAAAATAAAACTGAGGAACTGCCCTACACAGCGGTGACTGAGGAGCATTCAAGAATGGTCAGAAAATTGAGGCAAGGAACAGCAGCCAGCTCTGTCACTGTTTTCACTTCGATCTGCCTGTCTCTTGCACTAACATGGCTAGTGATAATCTTGAAAACTTCATGTAACAGCTGTGTTGGGATACCCACGGTGACTAGGTGTTCCCCCAAGGCCAAGGAAAGATGTAGTCTTGCATTGCTACGGCTCGGGCCATGGGAGATGCAGGAATTCAGGGCCCAAGGGACGACCCTCTGGGCAGAAGGGATGCTCTACGGCTGTGTGACAGTCATTGCAGCACGGGACAAGAATTTCAAAGTTGAAAATTCAAAACTATAACAGGGTACTGCAAGAAAGGATTCTTTACCTTCAGCTTTGTGCTGTCTCCAGCTGCTAGCACAGTATTTTTACTCTACCTCTGCATGCTTCAGGCATCTTCTAATGTTGGGAGGGGCTGTTTTAATTCAAGGCCCCGTGTCTCTTACTCAGAAAGTTTCATGTGCTGATTTAAGCACTTTGCTATGTTCTCATTATCTGAAGGGAAAGCTAACCGAGCTCAAGTACATTTGGTCTGCATGAAAAAAGAGAAAATGAAGAATTTGAAAGAGAAGGTGTTACTACTTACATAATAGCTGCCATCTTGGGCTAAAGCAACTCTGCAAAATTTTCCCAAACCAAATGTAGTGTCATTTCATATCAGTACTTACATCTCCTTGTGGCTTGAGGGGAGATATAAAAAAAACTTGGAATATTTGCTTCATTCTCAGCCTTCCAGCTGATGCATAGCACTGTGAAACTATCTGACAAGACAAGTTATCTTGTCACTCAGTTTATGGCGAGGATATGATAACTTTATACCTGTGTAGAATTGCATTTCTTACCTGAATACAAAGATGAAAAGGTGGCAGGAGGTAATACAACCAAAGATATCAATAAAATCCCACTGACATAATCACTCCACGCAAGAAAGTCTTCTGAAGCAAAGCTCTGTGGCAGAACCTATACCTACATTAGTAAGTAGTGCAACCCGAGAGGAATAGATCTGCAAAGCAAAGCCATTGAGGCTGTGGACCTGGTGTCTATCTGCATTTCAGGAGGTCTTAGTCTGGCCTAGCTCTAACCTTCCTGCTCGGACTGAGCACCCACCGGTGGCCGGAGTGCCTTGGGTGCTCCCCTGAGATGCATCTGCCAGTTTGGTTCCGCTGGGAGTAACCCAGCTTGTGCAGAGAGACTCAACTCCTCTCCGCTGCAAGTGGGGACAACTGGGAGACTTCTTTCAAAACTACACGCCTGCTGCAGACTAAAATGCTACTATAGAGGCAGCCCACATAGCATGACCTGAAAAAAAGTTTTGCAATTCAACAACTCAACTGATTTGAGTCATTGGACACAGGTGAACTTGATCAACTAATTGTAAGTGTTTGCTCTGTTGATGAGTGGTTTGTTTGTGTTTTGGTTCCCCCCCCCCCCCCCCCTCTTTCTTCACTTGTTTATGTGCT
>NW_010972787.1:7514571-7536303 GCF_000737465.1 Haliaeetus leucocephalus
TTTTTTGGCCCCCCCCCCCCCCCCCCTTTCCTTTAAAAGCTTCTAGAATGAATAACTAAAGCAAGATGATTCTGTGAGACAAATTACTGTGGTATGAACAGGAAATTCTTCCTCAGGCAGGAGATGAGAGATGTATTACTGTTTGCATATTTCCAATGGAATGAGAAGAGATTTGTTTCACTGCATCTATTGATGATTGAGTGGTTTGGTTCAGAGAATCTCTTTGAGCAAAAAATGATGCCCAGTGAACTATGAGATGAGGCTGGCTAAGGAATAAGTGCCTATATTTTCTACTTCACCTTCTTCTTTTATTGTTTAGAAAAATGAGGACGGGGTACTAGAGCTTACAGTTGCATACATGGTTTATCTTCATTGGCCCAACCTTCTGGTGTAGTTTTATAAAATCAGAAGTGGATCTGAGATTCTTTTCAAATTGAAGGAGTCAGTGTTCATTATGCTGCTGCCCATTCTGATATTTTTGGCCATCTGAATCATGTAAACGTAGATGGGATAGAAGGATCCAGACTGAAATTACCATTGTGGAGGCAACAGATGGTTCTGAGAACATTGACTAAACTCTCATTTGTTCCTGACTGCAAAATGGAAACCTGTCAATGACATCAGATTCTGATCACTCCTCCAAGTTTGAAGACCCCTTGGAGACTAATTTCAACCTGGACAGGTTAATTTGAACAGGTGAGAGACCCCTCAGTACACGACTCTGCACAAAAATAGACACTCTTCAAGGTGCAAGGTCCAGATCATACATATTTTAAAGATTTGGGGTATTAAAATGACGTTACCTAACTGAGCCTGTATAACCCTTATGTATTTGTGTGCAGATCCAGGTGTGGAGACACTGGCACTGGCTGCCTTTTAAGTTGCTTCTAAAGAAAGTTTAATCAGAAATCGGGCTAGTGCTGCATGCTACAGATGGATTGCTGCTGCTGAATGTTTCTTCTGTAAAGTCTGGGCCAGGATTTGCAAGTGAGTGTATCTGTATGTTACTGTACAACAAAGCCTGGGGAGCGGTGGGATTTGGGACTCCTGCTCTATGCGGGCTGTGTAGCTCTACAAAAGGGTTTGGATTCTGTATGGTCACTCAGTTAAATTCAACAGCATTCCAATATGTGTTTCTATTCAAATGCTGATCAGATCCCCTTTGAATAATTCCCTACTTCTTGAAAATTGAAATGCTTACAAATTCCTAACCACCACCACAACATATATAATTATAAATTTAAATACACACTTGCAGACACGCATATGCCTCAGGTTATTTGTAATTGCTGATAAAAACCATCTGATTTTAACAAATCATTTGGAATCCACCCCCAAAATGACAGCTATTTACTCTGCCTATCACAAAAGCTACTGGCTGGATTGGTTTAATGTAACAGTCTCAAAAAATAGGCAGAATATATTGTAAGCATGGATTGAGCAATATAGTCAGCCTTAAGGTTGTGGTTTCAGGTCGTGGCTAAGGCAGCGAGTGTAAATAAGGAGCTGAAAGTTCATAGAGTTTGGATCTTGAAGTTAGGAAAGAAGGCATGGCCTGGTAGTAAAATGCAATTTTTGACTCAAGCTTTTCTGAAACAAAATGTATGCATATGTTGTTTGAAAATGGAGTTGCTATGGTAATTCGTTATTTACCAGAGAGGAGTAATTGAACAAATTTTTTTCCTAACTGGTTTATGAACAAGTCACACCTGTTCCTGAGTGGGTTTAAATTACTCACCCTTCTTTTCTATGCCAAACTTTTCATGTTCAATTGCTTCGCTATTTCAGATTCTATACACTCCTTTCACTGATGATTGATGCCACTTCTCATTTGCAAAAGTCATTTTTTCTAGCTGAGATCTTAAGGGATAAAAAAATCATTATTTTTTATTTAGAACCTCTACCTATAAATCGATAAAACCTGTGCATTGATCATGTCTTCATGCGTACATGAAATGTATATACCTAGGTGTATGTATATACACATCTGTATTTCATTGAAACTCAGGTAAGCACTACTCTTTATTAGATTGCAGAGATTTAATATTCATCAGTTTTACCTCTGCTCATGCCAAAAGAATTCTCTGAACAGATGAGAAATTGGATCCACAGAAGAGAGTGTATAAAAATAAATTGTTTCCAGAATTAATTGATTTTCAACTTTGCACAGTGTGGTGTGCACTAAGCCAGCTGAAGAAAACCACATAGAGGTAAATGTCATACCTCCTGAATTATAGCAGCTTGGAAGCTTCCTCTGCCGTTTAGTGTGTATGCAAACTTCAGGTGTGGGTTTTTTTCTGTGTTTTGTTTTGCGGTGGTTTTTTTTTGTTGGTTGGTTGGTTTGTTTGTTAAACCTCTACACAACAATAAGTTACACAGTGAAAAAATTAGCCTATTTGTAGCAAATCTCTTACTAGGTTATAAGTGTCCATTAGTATCACTTGACAAACCCTTGCCAGAAGGGAGGAATGAGATCAGCAAATCATGGGCATATTTGATCCTACCACAAATTCAATTATATCAAAGCTTACTTGCTCCAAATGCCCATTTTTAATTTTATAGTAATGCCTCAGGGTAAAGAAATGGGTGCCATGGCAGACGTGTTCTGTAATGATAACTGAGACATTTAAGACTCAAAATATTCCTGATTTTTAGGGCTATAATGTCAGCTTTAAGGATTTCTAATTAACACCTTCTGCATGCATTAAATATGCTCCTTTCAGCCAACAAAGATTTTTTTTTTCCTCTCGAAGTCTCTGAAAAGAGTTTTGCTTCAGGTCTTTTATCACTATCAAGAAATAATAGCAACCACCACATTAAAAAGAAATTACCCGACAAAATGAAAGATTTGCTTGGCTGAGAACACGATAGAATGCATACAGTTGTGGGTTAGCTCTTACTTACTATTAATTATATTGCTGTATTTTTTGGAGGAGGAAACAAGATGTTTTAGTCGAGATGATGGGGAATTGTAGGGGTCCGAAGGTTAGGGTGAGGGGGTGGACAAGCGCAGAACTCCCTCCAGAGAGACTATGAGCAACTTCGATCCTGTGCATTTAAATGTCGGACACATCCCAGGCAAATGTTGTATCCGCAGGTACAGAAATCGGTCCCCCGGACTAGCGTGGTCCCGGGTCTCTCACAAATGGATGGGTGGCTTTGGTGTGGTTTGCCTCCTGACCCGCTGGCCCGTGCCGCAGAGCTAACCACCACGTTGCCCATCGGTGGGTTACCATGAAGCTCTTCTTTCAGGTAAGGATGTGCCGGGGAGCAGTTTTGCTACAGCCCTGTCTTGTTTTTTTTTTGTCAGTGGATTAGAGAACCATGTAAATGAAAATATTGCTTGTTTGCATACAAAACTGCTCTGGTACACAGGGCACGTCATTGCTGAAAGGCTATCAGCCTCCAGAGAGCATGCCAGGTTCTCCAAGGAAAGGCAATTTCCTTTGTAAGCGCATAAGAAGGATTCACCAATTGCCAAGAAAAAATACCATTTCCTTCTTATTTGTCCCCACCTCCTCTTCCCCAGCTTCCCCCCCTCTTTTTTTCAGAGATGCTACTTTCCTCTTGGGTTTGTCCTCTTACTTTTTACCTGCTTCTTTGCTTCTCAGCCCCAAAACATGGAAGGCCCCATGGTGTCTCCCCATTCACGGTGTTTGAACCTCTTCTTCTCTAGCTCCTTTGGAGCACAGCCCTTCTCTTCCCACTCTTCCTGACCACTCCGCATTACCATGGAAAACAGCTTTCTCAGCTCCTCCTTTCATCTCCTCTCCTCACTCCTGCTCTTCTTTCTCCCTCTTTGTCATCCCAGAAACTTCAGTTTTTATGTGCCCTTTGTGGGACTCCAAAGGTGTCTGAAATGAGTAAAGAATCTGAAATCTGAGGCTGCTCTTTGCACATGGCACACGTTTCGCTAATGACCTTCCCAAAATCCTCCTTCCTGCCCCCAGCCAGTGAAGCTCCAGTGTCTTACAAGCATGGCTCGGGGGTGATCTGAGACACCGACTGTTAATGAAGATGTTGGTAGAACCAAAAAGCTGACTAAAAGCTTAACAATTCAGGACAAAATGTTATTGATTAATCATGCAAATTACCTTGTATTACTTACTGTGCTCTACTGAATTCTGCTGTGGCAATGCCTCTCTCTCTCGGGGGCATCACCGTCCTAGGTATTAAAGGAAAAAAAAGTCCTTGTTTGGGAGGGGTGGTACAGTTTGCAGGAATTGTATGGCTTCAGTATGAATCCCTTGCACACTTCATTGCAAGATTAAGATCCTGACGTCTTATGGTCCTATTCCTGCATGAAACGTGCCGGCAGAGAGACCCATGATGTCCACCCCTGTGCAGGATTAGACCGCGTTAAGGCAGACGGTTTATTTGCAGCTCTGGAGAATCTCTTACTGTTTGTAACGGTATGTTCTCAGTGACTAGATAGAAGAAAAAAAACCAACTTTGCTTCCAGGCAGTGGCTGGAATTTACAATTTGAGGTGGATAAATGGGCATGGCTCCTCCTCGGCACAGGGAGCACTCAGCAGGAGAAGGGCACCGAAGCCGCGGTGAAGGTTTGTTACGTTTCACACAACGCTGGGTTCTCCAGCTTAGTCATGCTGAAACGCTCTTGATCGGTATCAGCACTCTCCAAACTTTAAAAGAAACAGCCTCCTCGGTCCTCCTGCCTTTATACAGTATTTTAAAACAGCTGTTCTCCTCAGATGCTTTTAGCTCCTTATAAAACACTTCTGAATTTTTTCCCCCAAGGAAATGTGCTTTTTGAGTGCCTGTCTCGCGGCCAGTATCTCCTTCCACCTCAAATGCTCTTAACAGTGGGTTTTGGGGAAGGCTTTGTCTAATCGCAGCCTTCTGGAAGGGCCCCAAATTGGCCATGGTCTTTCAGGTACCTTTCCCTCTAGGAGCTGTTAATCTATTTATATCCTGAAAGGCTGGGCTTTGTACCTTTGTTTTTGATGTTTCTCTTCAAGCTGACAAATATGAATGCTGAAATAACCCCAGATCTTGGAACGAAAAGAAATCCAAACCAGTTTGGCAAAGCAGATTCAAAGATTCATAACTTTTAATGCCCGCAAGAGCTATTGCCATCATACCCTCCACCTGTACGATGCAGGCCCATGACACAGACTTGTGGTTGAGCTAGAATTATGTTTTTCAGAGATGTCCACACTTGATTTAATGACTTCAGGTGATGGCAAATCTAACACATTGCTTGGCAGATTATTCCCATATTTCTGTATTTACAATTCTGATCATCCGTAGCTGCAAACAGTGACAATGTAAGAGAAGTCACTGTCAGAAATATTCTTCCCCTGCTACTATTTATGAGCGGATGAAATCATTACGCGAGGACTGTATTTCTGGATTCAAGCCCTCGCTTAGTTACCGACTTACTGGAAAAACCCCATGTGGGGCCGTATCTTCAACAGAGTTTTCTGCGGGTGGAGAAGGGGCTTTCATTTCACACCTGTAGGGGTATTTGGGCATTTGTTAACCCAAAGTCTGAACTCAGAAGCAGCCCGTCTCAGACGTGAGGCCGGTTTGGAAAAGCTTTGTCCTCTTTCTTCGTCTCCCATCCTGCTCCAAAGCCGACGGAGCATCGATACAGCTGTAGCTCCAAGGTGAAGCTCTCCTTCTGACCCCTTGGAGGGGTGCCGAAGGACCCGAACCCATCCACAGGTCCTGCGAGGGGACCAGGGGTGGCAGCCGCCCCCCGGGACGAGCCAGCGGTGGGGGGCAGAGAGGGTGGCGGGGGACACAGAGCTCCGAGCCGGGCTCTCCATCGCACTTGCTGAGCTGGTGCTGGAGGCTGGCAACGAAAGCGGGTGGCTCGGGGGGATGGTGACCTGGCTGCTCTGCCCCGCCGTCCCCCTGCCCGTGCAGCGGTGCCTTCGTTAGCTGGCACGACCCATGCTGCAATTACACACCAGGATTTGTCCGCGCTGCGAACAGACAGCTGACAAGGTGAATTCCTCTCTCCAAAATCCATTTTTGCTGGCGACGATAAACTGGAATTTGTTTTTTTTTTCTGTCTGGGTGCTTACCGTGTATGCTCTGGTCAGCCTAAACCAAAATATTAGGCACAGACGAAGACTACAAATGCATCCTAGTTTTGTATGAATTTGCCAGATGTCGGTGTGAGTCCGTCTTGACCAATAATGCTTTTAATATTTACTTTGGTCCTAGAGATACCAGCTTCCAGCAGACACATAAAACAGCCTTGACCATTCCATTTGGCCTATATAACGTTCCCCCTGCAGTTTCATTTCCATGCTGTCTTCAGGAGTGCTTTTTTAAACTGCTGCTTAGTATTAATGGGCATTGGTATATTGACTGCCTTTTATTGATGGAAGAAATAAGTATTTTTAAAAATGCAATATTAGAAAAAAATTGTGAAATCCTATCTGGAGAAAAGTATGTAGTTTATAACAGGTTATTATATTGAGTCATTATGCAGCATACCTGGTGTAGTTAAAGGGCTTTCATTAGCACAGAAGTCAGTCACTTCTGATGTGAATGGGAGTTTTACTATTGACTCCAGTGGAGCCAGGATTTCAACCATCATTTTAAGGGTTTTATTATAGAAGGAGGTTTATTGAGCGATTTTACAGTCTTGAGGGAAGAAAATCTGTCCAGCTTCCTGTCTTATTTTTACACCTATAGCTCAGAAGCAAGACCCAGACAAAAATCTATAAAAACCAAATTTCTTTTATAGGCAATGGAAAATGTACTGAGTTGAATTTAGCTTGGTTGTGTTTGATCAGCTGTTCCTGTGACTCTGCATGCACTGTCTGTGCACAGAGAGTGCATGCTCAGCCTGCCGTAAATGAACTGTACCAGCAGAAAATGTAGAGGATGCTCTTTTTCTTGAAATATCAATAAAACTAGGCAATGTCGTATTTAAAAAAACACATGGTGCTTTACAGGCAACACACATCCACGGCAAAGTGGTTGAGTTCTTTTGGCTAATTTTTTGACTAACCTGAACACAGGGGAACCAAACTTCAAGTCATTGGGTTGATGTGTTGCTTGGATAAAAGAGAGCATGAAAGGAACGGGGAGTAAAATATTCAATGAACTTGCTGTGTGCAAAATGAAGAAAGAGGGCAGATGGAGAAACAAGTACAGAATGAGCACAGCAGAAGAAAGACATTCGGAAAGGGAACTAATGAAATATTAAATGCCCTTAAATAGCCAGTGAAACCTGGGTTGTGTAGGACAGCATTACTATTAGGCTAACTCTTGAATTAAGACACATCTGCAAAGAATTCACCAAAAGCCTGAGTATAATTCTTTTCTGTCATTAGGTGACTTTTGAAACAACTGGTTTATGTCAGTCTTTGATGCAGCTGCAAGAAACGTAAAACATGCCTTACACGTGATAATACCTTGTGCCAACTATCCTGTTGTTTTTTCCCCTGGACATTGGGTTATGAGGTGTTCCATGATGACTGAGATATAACACAGGCTAAATAAATATGTAAAATTACTTTTTTTCCCCTGGATATGGATTTAAATGGCACAGAATAACTTGCTGGATCCTGCAAATTCTTCCTAGCAGTTTTTTGCTGTGGGTGCTGACACAATACAGTTTTTGTTGGACCACTGTATTCAATGTGCCTGCTTGGATGAAAATTAATTTGCTAGCCATATATTTTTGGGCAGATTTCTGATGGATGTTGACATGAATTGCCTTATTTTCCTGCAGTCAATTAAAGATAAAGATTTTGGGGCATAATCTGTATTTCCAGCTCTGTGGTACAGACCCTGGTGGAATGGGCTACTACCTCTAAGTCTGAAAAATGAAGGGAAAAAAGGTCTCTAAGTAGAGAAGGATATTTTTTTCCTTTTGAGCTTGCAGGATCACTGTAAATATGAGGAATGGTACTAGGTTTTTATAATGGTTTCCATATTTTCACTCAAGGGGACAAATTTCCAAAGTGATAGACCAACACATCCCGGACAACTGATCTCAGCGAGGAAAGGCTGAAGACTCCCACAGAGGTGCCGGGACACTCGCTGCTCGTGTGGGTTGGCAGCAGGTCCCCAGGCTGTGTCCGGAGGTCTCTGCTGATGGGAGACCACAGAAACTGTCAGAGAAGGACACCTGGGCAGGGACCAGAAGGGGTAGACGGTCGCTGCTTCCCACCATTGCCTGGCGAGAACTGCGAGCTTCAGCGTTTTCTTTTGCCTCTTGCTCTGTTTCTTTCCAAAGAAACAAATATTTTGGAAAATGCATGTCTCTATAGGCACGGTATTCTGAGATTTACCTTGCCGGACGAAGTCACTGAATGCCAGCTGGAATAAGAATAGCTCCTCTTGAATCTGAGACACGAAACAATGGCTGCCAGAGCCTTGTAGTAGGCATTTCATTTTGCTTGGCTTCCTTCAGGATGGGAGAAGTCTTCTCTTTTATAAACTACATGGTAGGTCCATCTGAAATGATTTTCCTCTTGAGAAATTGCTCTGAGGATATTGTTTATAAGCTGCTGACCTTTAAATGGCCTTCTTGTTCCATTACCGTGGTTCTTGGGTATTTAAAGCCCCAGGTCACTTTCACTTTTAATTGTGCTTTATTATTCTCCATTGTTGCAGTTCAGTCAATTTAACAAGAAGGGAGTCTTATACTCTTCCCTTAATGGATTGAATTTGGGTCATAACAAAATGAACAATTATCCTTGCCTATTTTATTAATCTTAGTCTTGTCTCATTTATTTTTAAGTTTCGGCGGATCTCCTTCAAAGGCAGCTGTAAGCAGAGTTTATTGCAGGTTAGCAGGAGAAAGTGCTCTCTGCTGCTGCGGTTGAAAGTGGGATGAGGAAGAAGTATGAGATGGGGAGAGTTTAATGCCACTAGGATTTTGAAATAATTGCATGGTTCATATATTTTTATCAGAGTCAAGTGAAAATTAATAAAGCCATGGTTTTATCCGGCATTTAATCCTGACATTCTTCCACTGTAACGTACAAGCTTGTTGAGCAAAGCATCAGCTTGCGTTCCTTTGTTTCCAAGATTTACTAATTAGACTCTAGCGGTAAAGTACTAGACTTTAGTATATAGGAAATCACGTACCTTCCAATTAACAAATGTGATTATGAAACACATAAAACACGTGATGGTAACTTCGAGTGCTCTTCCTGTAATACTCTGGCAGAGCTGTAAGATGCCAGTCAGCTTACTAGCTGTGAGCTTTCAACATGAAAAGTGGCTGGGGTTTATTTTTAATTCTGATTGTTCTAATTTTCTCCCACTCTATCCTAATTCTGCCTTTCCCTTCTTACACCCTTTCTGCTCACTTTCTTCTCCCTATTCTATCCTTATTCAGCTTCTATGTCCTTCTAACACATAGTTCCCTATTTTAATTTTAAATGTTACCTTGTTTCAATTGCAGGACAGTTCCCCTTTCAGACCATACGAAAACTGCACAAAGGGATTTGGCACTAAGGGGAAAACTAGGTGCCTGAAATTCCCCCAAGTCCAAACTTTCAATCTAAACCCACCTATCTAGATGCCACTAAACTCTGGGGGTACCTGAGCTGTCCTTTGAAAGTTCCCCTTTATGCCAAAATTTTCTCCAGTCTGAGCAGTTTATAGCCAGTTGATGCCTTAACCCGGTAACAGCCCAGAAACTAAGAATCTTTTTGTCTGCAAGCCCTTAGGTCCTGAATTCAATCAGCATTCTCCAATAACATACAGTGCATGCTGCAAAGATTTGATTCCTCACCAAATGCAGTTGTGATTACTTTCCTTTAATGCACGGCTAAAGGTTTAGTGCTTAAACATACTAGGTTAAATACCAGGAGGTGCCTATGAAGTAGAAGATCTGATTTCTTCCTCAGCATCGGTACTGTAACACCTTTATCTCCCGTGTCCTAGAAGAGTACCCAAGCAAACAGAGGCAAAGGGTGAGGAGAAAAAAAATTTTGTTCCCAAATCAGTTTGTGCATTGCATCTGAGGACCAGGGAGTAGGAACCGAAGTCCCATCTTTTCTCCTTCCTTTTCCTTTCCTTTTACCTTCCTAAAGGGAAACGTCGCCAAGTTCCTTCTCCTGCTCCCTTTCTGGCCTCATTCCCGCCTGCAGCAAGGAGAAGCTCCTGCAGGACGTGGTCCCTCCTCCTCCATCCCTGCCATCAGCGGGTGCAGGTCACCAAATTATCTTGGGAGAAAGAGAGGGAAGCAAAGGAAAGGCGGGACTCCAGGTCTCCTGCTTCACAGCTGATGGGTGTGCGAGGGTGTATGGCCCTGGGTCTCACTCCGATGTAGCGGCAGGTCAAGGCTGTGCCAAGCCTTGGTCACTGGGTGCCACAGTTATGACACGGCCTGAGACAATCCGCCAGATCTGGGGTGTAGGCAGGGGAAAGCCCATCTTCTTGGTTATGAATCACAGCTGTAGTCCAATACTCTCAGCTCGTTTATGCTGTTTCTTGGCCTTTGTGCTGCTGGCCAATTCCCACATAAAGAAATGCTGGGTACTGAGAGACTGGGGGATTAATGGTAGTTTTGATGTCTGGTGGTGGGCTAAGAAAAACGGCAAAGTGAGTTTTGTTTGCAGAAATAGTATTTTTTACCAAATCAGCTAGCAGGGTTGAAAAAATGTGGCATGCTTTTGTGTGCGCAAGCATCCCCGGAACAGAAGCAGCAAATTGCAAAGATCTGTGCATGGTGAGGACGATGCGGCACTTACCTGCACTCCAGTCTAGTCCAGTTGATGAAGCTATTGAAACATGTAAGTGGTGGTGGGATTCACCTCACTTAATCGGGGACGTCTAATGTGGTTGTTTATGTCTGAGATAAATCTCTGTAGATGCCCTTTAGAATTGATGGAAAATCAGTTCTAGGCATTAGATGTAAATTAATTGCTCTGCAGAGCTTTCTATTCCCTTCATGGGCTACAAAGGGAATGTAGACAACTAGGTCACATTAGATCATACTCTTAGACGTCTACCTTTGATCCAACAAATCTCTGCCAATGCGTTTTAGTTGCAGGAGGATCACGTGGTGGTTGGCAAGCTGAACTTGTGGTATGTAGGCCAGACGACAGATTTTGCCAGGAATCAGGCAAGGATCGAGGGGCTCAAGTCTAATCCCGAAATGCTAAGCGTCTCCTTCTCTCACTAAGGGGAGTTAAGAACACTCATTCTGTTCGGGAAGCGCTTGTCATCAGCAAAAGCATGCTCTGCAGGAAGGTCTTGTAAACAATTAACATAGTTTAGTGTGATAATATAGTACCTCATGCTGGGAATAGGTTAATGCTTTAAATTCTTAAATTTAAAAAAGACCAGTAGTGGCAAAGGAATTATTTGACCATTGTGTGTTGGGGGATATATTAGCTGAACAGTGACGTGACTGGATGCCAATATTAGGATCACAGAATTTGCCAGACTGAATGAAACCAGTGGTGTGTGAAGATTTGTACTACGGAAGATGGGAAACCATTGCAGGCAATTACGTCCTGTATAAACTTGTCTAGGGTGGTAGTTTCTGTCTAATCACATGAATTTTACTAGCTGATGTCCTGAAACATGAGGATTCACAGCTGTGGTAATGTTTATTTTGAATTTAATTTAGCTGTGTAGGTTCTCATGCTCTCTTGGCAACCATCGGATACTTTTTTGGTCCTCCTAAGTTACTGGTCTCACTGATTGCTGATAAATAAAACAGATGCAGACCCATCATCTGCCTGAGGGTAAGCAATGTGGTGCATCTCGCATCGTGAGAAGACCAGGAGATGATCTCCGTCCCCAGGACTGATGGCACCAACTGGCTTGTGTTCACGCTGCTGCTCTGCAGTGGAGTGTGTCTACCATATGGTGGCTTGGCCCAGTATTTCCTCAGGGCCCAAATGGTGGTTTTAGGACATAAGAATAATTTTTTTTTTTTTCCTACTCAAAGTGTCTGAAATAATGTCAGCAATATGTCAGAGTCTGAGAGAGTGGCATTTTAACAACAGGAAACTGAGGACATATATTTCATGGCCTGGAGTGCATCTGGGAATATCTGATCCTTTGAGGATATCACTGGAGGGCAGAAAGAGACAAAATGGTGCACTGTTGTCCGTACAAGAAGAGCTGTATTGCCCAAAGGGAACTACTCCCAAATATTGCTTTGCAAGAAAGCAAGTTGGAGCTGCCGAGAGAGAGCAAAGACGTAAGGTAATGTTTAAGCGGTGGGAATGCCTGAAGGTCCAGGGTATGAGCAAACTCCCTGGTCCTCTTTTTGCTTAGCAGTGTAGAGATTCTCAGAGACACCTTGCAGCAATGAATTCCAAAGTCAGTTACGTTTCACCAGAAAAACGCGTGTCCTTGCAGCAGCTAGATACCTGTTGATTTCATTGAACGTTCTTTGCCTCTTTGTGTAATGAGAGGAGTTAAAACAGCACATGCAGTCTATACTCCTCATACTGTTTGTTGGTCTATAGACCTTTGCCATTTCCCCTCTTAATCAAAACCAGTTTCAGAAAACAATTTGGGCAGAAAATATCTCTCTGTTATGTGCACACAGGTGTCCAGCAAAGAGAAGTATCTGACTTTTAGGCATTATTGTATTAGAAATAATTTATTTTTTTCCAGTGGCTTCCCATATAAAAATATTTCCAGCTTCCTGATTACTTCCATTACCTGCAATTTTTTTAGGAAATCAAATAACCAGATGTGAGCCTAGAAAACCTATTTGGTCATTTGATGTTTTCCATTAATTTTGTGAACTACCTTGAACTAAGCAAAATCTCCCAAAGTGGCTAGCCCAAGTAGATCTCTAGCCTCAAGGCAAAGCATGAAGTCCAGCTTTCATAGGTACGACCATGTGCCACTCCTGTGTTATTTGGGACGTTTTGTGCTGCTGGAAACCAGGCCACTCTGGTTTGTGTGCTCCCACATGAAGCTGAATGTCTAACTTTGAAATTCCAAATTGGGAAATACAGGCCCAAAGTGGTTTGGCTTTTGAATCATCTCAGACCTTTTTTTTTCACTGAAATAATAAACACTACTGTCATTACTATACACACCCTTCCCAATGCCTTTATAGTAAATCTTGTAAAAAATCCATAGGAAATGAGGCGGTAGCTGTTAAAATGCAATGCAGTGTTGGACTAAGGTGTATCTGTGACTGACCTGACAAAACCTTAACCTGCTTTCAAGGACATTCTTTTCTTAGATCTTCCTAATGACTTAAATGAGTTTATCTTTTAAAAATCCTGCTTTTATTTTATTTTAGAAATCCCTTACTTATTGTCCCCTGCCATTCAGTGTGGTTGAACTTGCAGCTTAGATAAAACAAAGTACTGTTCTTCAGGAAACTCGGAAGAAATATCTGTTAAGGCTCTACGAGTGATAAGATACCACAATGCAAAATACCAGAAATTGTGTGCTCTGGAAAATGCAGTTAGTTTTCAGTTCTGAAGTGCGTTTCTTCATAGAGGTGATCTATTTATGTATTCAGCATAATCAGTGGCATCACTGGTGCTACATAGTCAAGTTGCTGTTGCTTGGGGGAACAGTAATATGTTTCCCCCCTGCCTCCTTTACTGACTTATGGTTCTTGTATCTTAAGTCAAGACTGAATTGCAAGTGCCTCAGAACAGGGTCCAAGATCCAAGAACTGCTTTTATGAAGTAGATAGGCCACTTGTTTGTTAAAAATTAATAAACTCCTAATCTATTTTTGAATATTATTTCTTCATTTGCATTAATTTTTGTTAAAATTTGCATTTGCGTAGTTCTTTTGCATTGAAAATTCTTTCTAAAAATACTTAAAAGGGGGAAGGAAAATCATAAGAATTACAAGAATCATGAGAATAATCAAATTAAGAGTATTTTAAAATAAAAGTAAATTAGTAGTTACTTTAAGAATTATGAGATGATTAGGAAGGGAAAGGAGAGGACAGTGTGAAAGCAGAAAAGCCCCAAATATTCTCTGATCTGGGACTCCATACTCTACGTTGTAGTCCATCCTATGGGGATAACACAAAGCGTTCAAAAGATGAAATGTAGTGACGGGAAGAATAGCAGAAAAATCGAGTGTAACTGCTGGCCCCCACTGTGCCTTCTTACAAATAACGTGGCGAGATTTTGTGCGGAACTGAGTAAGTCAGCCCAGTTTAAGACAAGACTGCAATAACACAGAGAAAAAATATCTCCTTTGTTTTACATTAATTCTGTCATTTTGGTGATCTCGAGGAGAGTGGGATCAGTTAACAAAAGCTGGGCAGGAGGTTTTAGGGAAAACCTTTTCCAGTGAAAAATGCAGTCTGACAACACAGAAATATTTTACACTTTCAAGTCTAGAAAATCTACCTTTGTTTCCTTCCTAATTGCTCGCGTATCTTTTACAAAGGTAGCCCTATATAATGGCTCCCATGTGTAAAAAAACACAGAATCAATGCTGGGTTTTTTGGAGTGTCTCCTGAAATTACCTGTTTACATGATTTTCCTTTCAGTTTTATCTGTGATGTGAGGCGATATTCCTACCATAACTCCGTAACAATGCATCAGTGCAGTGTTTATAATCTGTGAAGATCCGTATTTGTCTAATCTCAGCTAAAGACTTTCAGCTCCCAGATAATAAAATGTTCACAAAACTTAATTGACCCGTGTCTGATCCCTTATTGAACTGGTGGTGGCCTAGGGCTTGTAGCTGAGCTTAAGATACAATTATGTGTATTCAAACTATGTCACTTTACAACCCACTCAAGCATCTTATTTCGGATGCAGCCATATGGAATGATGATGCCAAGGCTATATAACCTACTTACTTACTGCAATTTTGAGAACTCAGGTGGCATAGTAACTGTCCCAAAGCCCTCAAGAAGCATGAATTATTTGCATTTCTTCAGGGACTTGTTTTCCTGCAGGACAAATAGCAGTTGGCATAGTAAGCCTCAAAGACTAATTTAATTTAAAAGCATATATTCGGATACAAATAAACAGACTTCAGCATGAACTGTTGCTGTGGATCTTTAGGTGCGATGGTACTAGGAAAATCTGTGGGTTTAGAAATTCTTTTGAAGTACATGATTAAATACTAATGAGGGAAATAAAAAAGGATCACCTCATCTTTATTGTCTGAATGATGTGACTGTACTTTTGTCAATCCCGCTCACTAGAGAATATAATACTAGAAAACTCGTATTCCCCCCTTCACGTGAATCAGAACTAAAAGATACAGAGAATTAAATGATTTTGAAGACATGCAACATGTCTTTGCTTCTTTCCAAAACACTTTCCACAGCTAGTAGGCTCTCTAAGGTCTGATTGCTTTTTCTTCAAAAATGTGATATATTTTGCATTGAAAATCCAATTTATTGCTAAGAAACCCTCACAAGACCAGACATTGTTCACCTCTAGTTGTATTTGCTGGCTCTTTTGAGGTTATCTCAGGCACATAATAAGCATTATCAGCCCATCCATTAATAAATGTCTCTGAGACCAAGACAGCAGAAATGCTTTGCCCATCAGAGCATATTACAGACCTGATACTGCACTCTGACTACAATGCCTTGTCTTTCTTGGAAGCCACATGAAAATAAAAGAAGACAAATTAGTGCTTGAAGCCTAGAAAGAAAAGTGTTTTGTTATGTAAAATACTATAGAACATAGGTAGGCATCCTGACCAAAATATCTGTCACACTAGACATTTCTGTATCATTTTAAGAGTCTTATGATTAGGTTGGGTTTTTTTTGGGGGTGGGGTGGGTATTTATTTACAGCTTATAAATTTAATTTCAATGACATCATGCTGCTTCCCTCATGACTTTCAGCCTTCTTGTGCACTGATCATCATTGCTATATGGAGGCAACGCTGACTTTTTTTCAGTTTTGATCATAAGAGACTTTGTTAAACACATGCTGTAGCACAAGATAAGTTCCAGGTTCTGATATAATCTTCCTTTTTTTTTGCCAGGCTAGCTTTTTTTCATATACGATGTTTGTCTTAACATTTAGTAATTTTTTTCCTCAGCAATGATGTATCTGAAAATCCTGAATCAATTGTTCTTCACTTATCTCTGTACAAATTCATTAAAGCATGATGCTGGTATATTGGCATTTTCAGATGCATTTTCAAAACTTTGCCCCAAAGCATTTTACGGAATGAAGTTCAGAATTGCATCCTTACTCAACAAGGCATATAAGCCTTGCTTAAGTACTTTGCTGAGATGTGTCCATTTTCATGGTTAGAATCATGTGTTGACTTATGCTTGTTTTTAATGAATACTAGAGGTTGTAATTATGAAACGAAAAGTGTATTGTCAGGCACCATATTTTGCTGTTTTTCAAATAAAAATAAGCCAGATTATTTTCTCCAGGTGTCTTGTCCCTCAAACCAGCAGTGAGAGGAACCCCCTTGCACTGCTCGCTCAGTTTAAGTTGTTTTCTATTCGGAAAGCTCACCACCACTTCTGCACGAAGGAAACTCCTGCAGCTGTTCCTTCAAAACCTCTAACTGACTCAGATCCACTTTATTTTATACCTTCTTTCTTTTGCTATTGATTAACTAAATAAATCATTGGATAAGCAGATAAATCATTGGATAAGGAAGTAAATGTATGTCTATTTTGCAAAAGTTATATTCATTAGAAAAAGAAACATTTAAAAACTGACTGGAGATGCTTTTTCAGAGTACAATTAACTAAATTACAGGGAAAGAAGTTTGGCATTGATGTTTAATATGCTACCTTGCATGGTGTTTCCTTTATTGAAAAAGGCATTTATATGAGGCAGCTAGCCTGGACATCTCTGTGCATGTACGTTGGTACATCCTCTTATTAGAGATCATTAGGAAAGAGAAAGGAGGACTCTGAGAGCAGGAAGCATCATAAACCATTTTGTTGCTTCTGGACTATGTCTTGGGTAATGTCGTTTAGGTCTTGGCTGCAATGCTGACATTTTGTGAATGCTGTCTCATTTAATAAATATAAATGTGATTACCTTGAATAGGCTGTTTGGAGTGCACTGTAACAAGATTTTTTCCCTTTCACATTATGAGATACTTCTGAAATGTATATAATGTTCTCTTCCCTTGGTTCATCAGGACCAAATCCAAGACTTGCTTCTTAGAGTGAATGGAGTACCTGGTGGAGAAGCTGTCAGAGTTGGGCAGAGCAGAACCCAGCTTCTCAGGACAGCCTGCTCTGCATGGGAGAGGGATTTCAATGGTCTCGTCGCTGCTGTCTCCAGCCTAAAACTTCTGGCATCTTCATCACACTCAGGGTTTTTTTTAGTGGGAAACCAAGGCAGAGCGAGACTTAGCTGTTTTCATGTGGTCAGGCAGGAAATCTGAAGCCATGTAATCAATAATGGAACTGATTCCCCTAAATGCAAGGCTAATTCTCTATCAGCAGCTTTGTTGATTAAAAAAAAAATTCTCCGCTTCAGTGGTTATTAATGGTTGTGAGACAGTGAGAGCCTGATGCATTCTGTGCATATGCAGAGAAGGCACTGGACAATAAACTTATTGGTTAGATACTAATCCCGTGGGACATTAGAGGGCCTTGCACAACAGAGGAATAAACATATAGAGGGTAAATACCAGGCACTAATTTGATTAGAAAATCAATACTTAGAACAGTATCCTTGCACTTTAGTCAATTAAGGCAATGATCAACAAAAGTCCCTGGACTGCTTACGCATGTTACATTAAATCTTTATTGGATAAAAGCCATAGCCAGGAACAAGAACTCCCTTCTCCCACCTGAGTGCCCTAACCTCGAGGTTGGGGCCACAGTGTTTTACTCAGGTCTTTCTTATGAATATTCTTCTTTGGCTTCCCAGAAGTGCATCTGCCACAGCAGGGATCTCTCCCCTTTCCTCCCCACCCCATCCAAAAGCCCCAAACGCCTGGTGTTTTTGTGTGCCCCTTTACATAGAGCCCATCAAACCCACCCGGCAGGGGAGTGTGGGGCCAAGATCCCAGGCCCCCACTCTGCCTGCTGGGGTCACCACGGCAAGCGCTGATGTCCCCCTTTGCTCCTTTGGTGGCTGTCTCTTAAAAAAAGTGAGCCCTGTGCGTACAAATGCCTCTCCCTAGCCCAATTTTAGTATTGCAGTCCACAGTTTGGGTACCAGAAGGGGATGGGCTGGGTCTTGCCCATTGTTTTGTCTTTTTTTTTTTTGACTCCATCTATTTTTCCATATCTGGACCATTGGAGGACCTAGTGCCCATGGTGAATTTTTTGCAGAATCCAGGTTCATTGTTTGAGTACAAATACTGTGTGACACCTTTCTTTCTGCGTGAAGACCCTCGTTCCCCAGCCTGTGAGTAAGCAGAAACCAGGATTCTTTTCTTGCAAACTGTATTTTAGTAGTTCAAGATTTTTACAACCTGAATGTATACTGGGTATATTAATAATGTAATTAGATATTAAGTTTCAGTTCATGTTCTCCATTTCCTTAATGTGATTGGATGGTATTTTATTTCCTGATTTAAAATATTGGTTCTGGATGTCAGGCTCCTGAAAAAGTATTTGACTGGTAATTGCAGAATGGTACGTCAAATCAATGATGTGAAACCAAGTGTGCATTTTACACATCAGCTGAGAGCTGTACTGGTCCGACCTCGTTCATGCTCAGTTTTATGCTGCTGACCTTTCACTGACGTAATGGAGTTAATCCAGATTTACGTGGCTGTGCTGGGCAGAGCACAAAGAGTAGGAATGGACGTCTCCGTGCAGCTCTGGCTGCGGATGGGTGCGTGGGGAGAGGGTGGGGGTTGCTGCAACCCTGCGTGTGTGTCTGCACCCCGAGAGGTGCCTGTGCCCCGACACCCCGGCAGGATTGATCCCTGACCATGAGCTCCCGAGCTGCGCCCTCCCCACTGGGGGGTGCGGGAGGGGGGAGAAGGGGACCCTTGCCACTCCTTGCCTGGCGTTTCCTTAAATTAGAGTGTGACACACTGATTTTCCTTCACCTCTTTTACACCATCGAGACACGGTAAAAAGACTTTAAAGTGAGAGTAAAAGACAAACACTCGAGTCCTTTGGGAGAGACATATTTTTGGGGGAAAGGCATTTTCCTTCTATTTTGCGCCGCGCTAAGCCTTTGGATTAATAGTGTTCGTTATGGTGATAGTAACTGTACACCCAGAACAGCAACTGTGGTCCAGGTATCTCTCAAAAATTTAGACCTGGTTGAAAATAAATTGATTTGGTCTCAGTCTGAGTTTCTCCTACCTGGCCCCGGGCATGGACAGAACTAGATGAGCTCCTTGCTTTTTGTAGTTCAATAGGATTAATTTAATTCAACAAATTCCATAAAGAACCTTGACATTTCTGACCGTGAGCTTTATTTTACTCAATATATCTCTTCCACTACTTAGATTTTTATCACCTTAGAAACAGTGCCAGAATTAGGCGTTCCATTACCCCAGCCGACGTTGCAAAGCGCATTTATGTATTGATGACTGGCCGGTCCTTTTCAGCTATTTGATGTGTGCACTGAGGCTGATGATAACGTTGTTGAATCAAAAGTGCATGCATGCTGGAGATGTTGTTAGTGTTTGGTGTCAGTGAGAAATGTGATGGCACCGGGTAATCCCTTAAGGTTGGTCCTGTGTGGGCTGAGAACTGACTGCTTAATGTGCTACTTGTTTGTCCACTGTAATGGAAGACATTTGGAGAACCCTAAATCCACCCTAACGCACCTTTTGTGGAGGACTTGTTGTTACATTATCTCAGTTAATATTTGTATAGTGCTGATAGCGTCCTGTGTGCCTCACGGAAATAAAGACAGTCTGTGCCTTGAAGAGCTTGCAAATTAACATCTCCACAGAGCTCAGCAGTCTCGGGTGTTGTAAATTGCAAGGACGGGCCTGAAAAAAAAACAATAAGGTGATACTGGGAAATGTTGTACCAAAGGGTATGCAGTGAAACCGTGGGGTTGCAGCCATTAAGCTTGTGATTTGTCAGTTCTGCTATTTCTGTATCGATTTTTTAAAATATTTTCTGCTGTTTTGATTTTAGATATTTTGCAAGCATCTCATACCAGAATGAAACAATAGTAGTAGACTGTGGAAGGCAGGGCCAGGTGAAAGTTTCTTGCAGGCAAATTAGCGTAAAGAAAAGCAAAAATGCTACCATTGCTATCTCATGCCTAGATACAGGATCTAAGCTTATTACCAAAAAATTGTCAAGAATTTGCTATTATTTAAAAATATTTAGACTTATGTTAAATGGGGCTCAGAGAAGACATCTCTGTTTTTCAGAACTTTGTGTTTCTCAATAGAAGCTTCTTTACCAAGAGTTTTCAGTGGAAACAAAATGCTTCTAACTGTTATATCTGGGACTTCAAGCAGACCTCCTGGTTTGGATTTGCCTGCAAAACTCTTGCAGAATTTTCAGTATTTTTTCTGCTTCTTGCACTAGTGGCATGTAAGAAAATGGAAAACAGAGATGAGTATATTAATGGAGAATTCCTGAGTTACAGCCATAAGTTGTTTTGTTTCTTCTATTACTCTTTGTTCCCCAGACTGTAAGGTCTGGAAAAGTCCATGGAAAATACCTCTTAATCTCAGGTGACATTTATACTGCAGTAGTAGAGAACCTAACTTGTACTTCCTTCCATATTTTCAGCTTGTTTGATGCCCTTTGATTTCCAATAATTTTAAAGAGGTTTTTTTGGGGGGAGACTTTCTGGTTTTGCACATACTTCAAAAATTTCTAGGTTTTTTAACATTTTTACCTCCTGGTCTTCCTTTTCATTTTTCAAATTCTGGTTAGAAGTATTGAATCTTAGCAGTATCATTGTGTATTGTGCTATTTACTCTAGGAGCACTGAAGAATCTGAGCCAAAATGTAACAGCTCAGATGTGTCAGAAAAAGATATGACCAAACATCAGGAGCCCTTTGCCCCCAAAGCATAGTGGCTTTAGTAATTCAGATGAAGGTGCTGCTTTCTTTGACACCGATGTTGCCAACCAACAACACCTTGGGTAACTGTAGCGACCCAGTCCTGCAAAGACTCCCAAATTCTGCTCTCAGTTTCATGTTGTCGTCATTCTGGCACGAGCTTCACCCATTCGCCGACCATATGCTGTGTGCCCAGGCTTCCCTGCCTGCATGCAGGGGACATGGGCATTCACATTGCCCTGCTGCTGTGTGATGGGTTGACCCTGGCTGGACGCCAGGTGCCCACCAAAGCCGTTCTATCACTCCCGCATCCTCAGCTGGACAGGGGAGAGAAAAATATAACAAAAAGCTTGCGGGTCGAGATAAGGACAGGAGAGATCATTCACTAATTACCATCACGGGCAAAACAGACTCAGCTTAGGGAAAATTAGCTCAATTTATTACAAATCAGCCAGAGTAAGGTAAATGAGAAATAAAATGAAATCTCAGAACACCTTCCCTCCACCCCTCCCTTCTTCCCGGGCACAACTTCACTCCCGGATTTCTCCACCAAGCCCCCCCAGCGGCACAAGGGGGACAGGGATGGGGTTTACGGTCATCACATGTTATTTTCTGCCGCTTCACCTCCTCAGGGCGAGGGCTCATCACACTCTTCCCCTGCTCCAGCGTGGGGTCCCACCCACGGGAGACAGTCCTCCATGAACTTTCTCCAACGTGGGCCATTCCCACGGGCTGCAGTTCTTCACGAGCTGCTCCAGCATGGGTCCTTTCCACGGTGTGCAGTCCTTCAGGCACAGACTGCTCCAGCGTGGGTCCCCCGCGGGGTCACAAGTCCTGCCAGAAAACCTGCTCCGTGGGCTCCTCTCTCCACCGATCCGCAGGTCCT